>NC_067415.1:43620971-44220971 GCF_009764475.1 Pristis pectinata
GGGGAGAGAGGAGGAGGAGGAGGAGGAGGAGAGGGGGGAGAGAGGAGGAGGAGGAGGAGGAGGAGAGGGGGAGAGAGGGGGAGAGAGGAGGAGGTGGAGAGGGGGAGAGAGGAGGAGGTGGAGAGGGGGAGAGAGGAGGAGGTGGAGAGGGGGAGAGAGGAGGAGGTGGAGAGGGGGAGAGAGGAGGAGGTGGAGAGGGGGAGAGAGGAGGAGGTGGAGAGGGGGAGAGAGGAGGAGGAGGAGGAGGTGGAGAGGGGGAGAGAGGAGGAGGAGGAGCAGAGGGGGGAGAAAGGAGGAGGAGGAGAGGGGGGAGAGAGGAGGAGGAGGAGGAGAGGGGGGGAGAGAGGAGGAGGAGGAGGAGAGGGGGGAGAGAGGAGGAGGAGGAGGAGAGGGGGGAGAGAGGAGGAGGAGGAGGAGGAGGAGGAGAGGGGGGAGAGAGGAGGAGGAGGAGGAGGAGGAGGAGAGGGGGGAGAGAGGAGGAGGAGGAGGAGGAGGAGAGGGGGGCGAGAGGAGGAGGAGGAGGAGGAGGAGAGGGGTGAGAGAGGAGGAGGAGGAGGAGGCTAGGGTGGAGAGAGGAGGAGGAGGAGGAGGAGGAGGAGAGGGGGGAGAGAGGAGGAGGAGGAGGAGGAGGAGAGGGGGGAGAGAGGAGGAGGAGGAGGAGGAGGAGAGGGGGGAGAGAGGAGGAGGAGGAGGAGAGAGAGAGGAAGAAATAAACCATGGCTTATGGGGGAAGTCAGGGACAGTGTAAAAGCAAAAGAGAAGGCACACGATATGGCAAAGATTAGTAGGTAGCCAGAGGACTGGGAAGCCCTTAAAAGCAGAGGACAACTAAAAAAGATATAAGGAAGAAGATGAAATATGGGGTTAAACTAGCCAATAATATAAATGAAGATTCCAAAGTTTTTTTTAAAGATACAGTAAGGGTAAGAGAGAGGCTAGAGTGCAGATTGGAATGTGGAAAAATGACACTGGAGAAGTAATGGGGAACAAGGAAATGGTGGCGGAGCTAAATAAGTACTTTGCGTCAGTCTTCATTGTGGAAGATGCCAGTAACATGCCAGAAATTCAAGAGAGTCAGGGAGCAGAGGTGACTGTAGTAGCCATTACTAAGGAGAAGGTGCTGGGGAAGCACAAAGACCTGAAGGTAGATAAATCACCTGGACCAGACCACTTCACAGAGTTCTGAAAGAGGTAGCTGAAGAGATTGTGGAGGCATTAGTAGTGATATTTCAAGAATCATTGACAGCCAAGGGTCAGTGTTGGAACCACAACTTTTCACTTTATACCTTAATGGTCTGGATGAAGGAACTAATGGTCAAGTTTGCAGACAATACCAAGATAGGTGGAGGACAGGTGGTGTTACAGAGGCAGGGAGTCTGAACAGGTTGAGAGAGTGGGCAAAGAAGAGGAAGATTGAGTACAATGTAGGGAAGTGTGGGGTTATACACTTTGGTAGGAAGTATAAAGGTGTGGACTATTTCTAAATGGGGAGTGAATTCAGAAATTGGAGTGCAAAGTCCTGGTTCAGGATTCCCTGAAGGTTAACTTGTAGGTTGAGTCAATAGTAAAGGCAGCAAATGCAATGTTAGCGTTCATTTCAAGAGGACTAGAACATAAAAGCAAGATGTACTGCTAAGGTTTTATAAAGGCATTGGTCAATCCGCATTTGGAATACTGAGAGCAATTTTGGGCCCTGTATCCAAGGAAAAATATGTTAGCCCTGGAAAGGGTCCAGAGGAGGTTCATGAGAATGATCGCAGGAACGAAGGGATTGATGTATGAGGAGTGTTTGATGTCTCTAGGACTGATTTTTGATGTTCAGAATGATGAGAGGGGATCTCATTGAAACCTACCAGGAATATAAAGGCCTGGATAGAATGGACATATAGAGGATGTTTCCATTAGTAGGAGAGTCCAGGATCTGAGGGCACAGCCTCAGATTAAGGGGACGTCCTTTTAAAACTGAGATGAGGAGGAATTTCTTCAGAGGGTGGTGAATCTATGGAATTCATTGCCACAGAGGGCTGTGGAGGCCAAGTCATTGGCTGTTTTGAAGGCAGAGATTGCTCGGTTCTTAATTGGTAAGGGGGTTAAGGGTTATGGGGAGAAGGAGGGAGAATCGGATTTTGATGTCTAATTCTGCTCCTATATCTTATGGTCTTATTACCCTGTGATCATGATAAAGTGCAATGAAGATACAAGTCCTGTTGTAAATTCAAAAGAACTAACCAAGAATTGGCTGAAAGTAGTTACAAAAGGATTAGAACAGGAGTTACAAAACCATTTAACACTGTGTAAGCTGGAACAGTACAGTGTAAACCTCAAAGTTTTCCCACGTGACTCTACTTTCAAAACAAATCAAAATACATACATGCTATACTTTGAATAAAACCTGAATAAATCCACAGATCTTTTTTCCTATTACATTGAAAAAATGAAACTAAAGGACATTGACAACTTTGACAAACTACATAACAAAGTTTCATATAATTTAACCACACAATATTAATATTTTAAACTTGGGTTATATTAAGCTCAAAAGTTTTCAAACCAGGAGGCAGAGCAGATCTGTGCAGCAGTGTTTCTGATTGCCTCATTGTGATATACACAAGCCAGTAATTGGAAGGCAGGCTGTAGCAGAGTGGCCACGTTTGAGCTGTAAGTGCTGAGGCTTTAGCGAGGAAGCTGAGCAGAGGAGCAGGTAAGACTTTTCTTAAAATTACTCTTCTGCTTCGTGTTGCTGGGATAGCAGTAAGGGCATGGGTATGCTCCTCCTACAGGATGTGGGAAATCAAGGAAACTTCCAGTATCTGTGAAGACTTCACCTGTGGGAAGTGCACCCAGCAGCAGTTCCTGATTGGCTGAATTAAGGAGTTAGAGCTAGAATGGGACTTACTTGGGATCATCTGAGATACTGAGAGCATCATAGATGAGAATTTTACTGAGGTAGTCACAACTAAGGTGCAGGCTACAGGCAGTTCGGTGACCACCAGGAAAGGTAGAGGGGGTAGACAGATAGTCCAGGATTCTGATCAAACAAGTATATAGTTTTGGATACTATTGGGGGTGGGGTGGGGGGGGGGGGGTGAGTTGGGGGGTGGGGGGGGAGGTGTAGGGAAATGACCATTCAGGAGAAAGCAGCTGCAGCTAGGTCTGTAACACCAGGACTGGCAGGGAAGAGTGAAGTTAGACAGGACTACAGTGATAGGAGACTTGATAGTTAGGGGGGCAGACAGGAAATTCTGTGGCTGCAAAAAGCACTCCAGGATGGTGTGTTGCCTCCCTGGTGGTCAGGGTTGAAGATGTCTCTGAGCAGTTGCAGAACATTCTCAAAGGGGAGGGTGTGCAGCCAAAAGTCACATTGGCACCAACGACAGAAGTAAAAAAAAAGGGATGAGGTTCTGCAGTGTAAATGTAGGGAGTTAGGGAAGAGGTTAAAAAGCAGAACCTTGAGGGTAATAATCTCAATGCCATGTGCTGGTGAGAGTAAGAATAAGAGGTTATGGCAGATGAATGTGTGGCTGAAGAGGTGGTGGAGGGTACAGGGATGCAGATTTTTGGACCACTGGGATCTCTTCTAAGAGAGGTGATCTGTACAAGGAGGATGACTTGCACCTGAACTGGAGGAGAACCAATATCTTAGTGGGCAGATTTGCTAGTGCTGCTATAGAGGGTTTAAACTAGATTGGGAAGGAGGTGTGATCCAAAGCAGATGGGGGGCTAGAAGTTGATACGGAATTGAATGGGAACCAGAGCACCAGGTCAGAAAGTGGAGGGATTGAGGAGATGGTAGATGTCATGACCAGTAAGTCTATAAGGACAGACAGACAGGCAGGCAGGAGGAAGGTAATATAATGGGACAGAAGGGTAAAAGTATATTTATTTTAATGCAAGGAATATTAAGGGTAAGGGAGATCAACTTGGAGCATGGATCAATAAATATTAATGTTGTGGCTATTACAGATACTTGGATGAAAGGAGGGTGGGGATGGATGCTTAATGTTCCAGGGTTTCAATGCTTTAAAAGAGATAGAGAGGGAGGTAAAAGAGGGAGGAGTTGCACTACTAATCAAGGATAGTATCACAGCTGTATTCAGAGGGGAGAGCTCATCCACTGAGTCTATGTGAGTAGAACTCAAAAATAAGAAAGGTGCAATCACTCTGATGGGATTATACTGTCTAACCCCCAATAGCCACTGGGACATAGAGGAACAGATATGCAGGCAGATTAGGGAAAGGTGCAAAAACTTCCCCAATGAAGATTGGAATTTCCTAAGTGCAAGACAGTTGAATTTATTAGGTGCATCCAAGAGAGCTTCTTCAAGCAGCATGTGGATAGTCCATCTAGAGGAGGAGCTGTACTAGATCTTGCATTGGGAAATGAGTCTGACCAGTTGACTGAACTTTCAGTGGAGGAACATTTAGGAAACAGTGATCACAGCTCCTTAAGTTTTAAGATAGCTTTGAATAAGGTTAAGTATGGACCTTGTGGGAAATTGTTAAATTGGGGGAGGGAAAATTATGAGAGTATTAAGCAGGAGCTAGGGAGAGTTAATTGGGAACAGCTGTTTTTGAGCAAGTCCACATCCAACATGTGGAGGCTGTTTGAAGACCAACTACATAAAGTACAAGACAGGTATGTTCCAGTAAGACAAGGATGGCAAGGCAAGGGAACATTGGAAGATGAGAGAGGTTGTGAATTTCATCAAGGAGGAAAAGGATGCATATGCAAGGTTTAAAAGGTAAAAATCAAACAGGGCCCTTGAGGAATATAAAGCCAGAAAAGAACTCAAGAAGGGACTTAGAAGAGCCAGGAGGGTACGTGAAAAGTCTTTGGCAAGTAGGATTAAAAAGAATCCCAAGGTATTCAACACATACATCAAGTGAAAGAGAATAACCAGGGAGAGGGTAGGACCACTCAAGGATAAAGGTGCATGGAGGTAGAGAATATGGGCAAGATCCTCAATGAGTACTTTGTGTCAGTATTCACCTAGGAGGCGGACCTGCACTAGGACTCCCAAGTCCCTTTGTGCCTCTTATTTCTGAATTCCCGTATAGAAAATAGTCTATGCCTTTATTCCTTCTATCAAAGTGCCTGATCGTACACTTCGCTGTGCTGTTTTCCATCTGACACCTCTTTGCATATTCTCCCAACCTGTCCAAGTCCTTCTGCAGACTCCCTGCTTCCTCAACACTACCTGCCCCTCCACCTATCTTTGTATCATTCACAACCTTGGCCACAAAGCACTCAATTCAGTCATCCAGATCATTAACATATAACGTGAAAAGTAGCAGCCCCTGCAGAACACCACTCATCACTGGCAGTTAACCAGAAAAGGCCCCCTCTATTCCCACTCTTTGCCTTCTGCCAGTCAGCTAATCTTCTATCCATGCTAGTACCTTTCCTGTAATATCATGGGCTGCTATCTTGTTTAGCAGCCTCATGTGTGGCACCTTGTCAAAGGCCTTCTGAAAATCCAGGTAAACAACATCCACTGACTCTGCTTTATCTATCCTGCTTGTTACTTCCTCAAAGAATTCCAACAGATTTATCAGGCAAGATCTCCCCTTAAGGAAACCATGCTGACTTCGGCCTATTTTATCATGTGCTTCCAAGTACCCTGAAACCTCATCCTTAATAATGTGACTCTAACATCTTACCAACCATTATAGGTCAGGCTAACTGGCCTATAATTTCCTGTCTTTTGCCTCCCTCCCTTCTTAAAGAGTGGAGTGACATCTGCAATTTTCCAGTCCTCGGGAACCATTCCTGAAGCTAGTGATTCTTGAAAGATCACTACTAATGCCTCCACAATTTCTTCAGCTACCTCTTTCAGCACCCTGGGGTGTAGTCCATCCAGTCCAGGTGACTTATCTACCTTCAGACCTTTCAGTTTCCCAAGCACCTTCTCCTTAGTAATAGCAACTATACTCACTTCTGCCCTGACTCTTTTGAATTTCTGGCATCTTGCTGGTGTCTTCCACAGTGAAGACTGACACAAAATACTTATTCAGTTCATCCACCATTTCTTTGTTCTCCATTACTATCTCTCCAGCATCATTTTCCAGCAATCCGATGTCCACTCTTGCCTCTCTTTTACTCTTTATATCTGAAAAAACCTTTGGTATCCTCTTTTATATTATTGGCTACCCTACCTTCATATTTCATCTTTTCTCCCCTTATTGCTTTTTTAGTTGCCTTCTGTTGGTTTTTAAAAGCTTACCAATCCTCTAGCTTCCCACTAATTTTTGCAATATTGTATGCCCTCTCTTTAGCTTTTATGCTGTCTTTGACTTCCCTTGTCAGCTACGGTTGCCTCTTCCTCCCTTTAGAATGCTTCTTCTTTGGGATGAACTGATCTTCCAAATTAGGAATTTATTACAGCCTTTATACACCACAGTTCCTGTATCCTATCGTGACTCCCCTGTCTCATTGGAACATGCCTATGCAGAACTCCACACAAATATCTCCTGAATATTTGCCACATTTCTTCTGTACTTTTCCCTGAGAACATTTGTTCCCAATTTAAGCTTCCAATTTCCTGCCTGAGAGCCTCATAATTCCCTTTACTCCAAGTAAACACCTTTCTAGTCTGTCTGTTCCTTTCTCTCTCCAATGCTATCGTAAAGGAGATAGAATTATGATCACCATCTCCAAAATGCTCTCCCACTGAGAATCTGACACCTGACCAGGTTCATTTCCCAATACCAAATCAAGCACAGCCTCTCCTCTTGTAGTCTTATCTACATATTGTGTCAAGAATCCTTCCTGAACACACTTAACAAACCCCACCCCATCTAAACCCCTCACTGTATGGAGATGCCAATCGACGTTTGGGAAATTAAAATCTCCCATCACAACAACTCTGTTATTTTCACGCCTTTCTAGGATCCTGCATCCCTACTTTAATTAGTTATAATTTGATGTCTTTTTATTTAATTACTATATAAAAAACCTTACCTGTTCATACCAGCTACTCACCAGTACCTCCTCGCCAAAGCCTCTTGATCCAAAGCCTCAGATTCCCACTCCTATACTGGCCCACTCTCACAATGGCCACTCCAAAGTGGCCACTCCGCTTTACCCTACCTTCCCTTTATTGGGCGAGTTGCCACACACATAGCTAATCACACAACTTTAAAAGAACTGCTAGCTCCTCCCCTCTGCTGCTCTGACTGCTGCAACTGGAGAAAGAAATGGTTAAACTGGGAAGATTTACAAGGATGTTGCCAGGACTAGAAGGCCTGTGTTATAGGGAGTGGTTGGCCAGGCTAGGTCTTTATACCTTCAAACGTAGGAGAATGAGGGGCGACCTTATAGAAATATTTAAAATTATGAGAGGCATAGATAAGGTGGACGGTGACAGTCTTTTCCCCAGGGTAGGGGAATCCAAAACAAGGGGGAAATATAGATTTAGGGTGAGAAGGGAAAGATTTAAAAGGCACCTGAGGGGCAATTTTTTTCATGCAACGTATATGGAATGAGCTGCCAGAGGAAATCGTTCAGGCAGGTACAACAGTATCATTTAAGAAGCACTTGGATAGGTACATGGAGGGGTGGGGCTTGGAGGGATATGGGCCGTATGCAAGAAACTAGGACTAGCTGAGTCAGCATGGACCCGTTGGGCCGAAAGGCCTGTATCCATGTTGTATTCCTTTATGACTCAACGACATAGAGGATAGTGAGAGCGATGTGGAGCATGCTAATATGTTAGGGCATTTTGAGATAAAAGAGGTGATGTTGGGTCTCTTGAAGAATATTAAGGTGGATAAGTCCCCAGGTCCTGATGGGATATACTCCATGTTATTGGGAGAGGCAAGAGATGAGATTCCTGAGGCCTTGACCGTGGTGTTTGTGTCCTGTCTAGCCACAGGCAAGATCCCAGAAGACTGGTAACTAATGTCTTTCCTTTGTTCAAGAAGGGAAATAGGTATAATCCTGGAAATTATAGACCCGTGATTGTCAAGTCAATGGTATGAAAGCAATTGGAGAGGTTCTTAGAGTTCTGGACCAGAGACACGAGTTCAGATCCCACCACGGCAGCTGGAGAATTTAAGTGCCAGTAATTAAGCAGGAATTTAAGGTGGCCTTGGTAACGGTAACCAGGGAACTATCCGATTGTTGTGAAAACCCAGCTGGTTCACTAGAGTCATAGAGCAATACAGCATGGATACAGGCCCTTCAGCTCAACCAGTCCATGCCGAACATGGTGCCCACCCAACTAGTCCCAATTTCCTGCATTCTTCCCACTAATGTCCTTCAGGTGAGGAAATCTGCCATCCTTTTATGTAACTCCAGGCCCACTGGAGTGGTTGACTCTTTACTGCCCCTTCTGTTCCAGTTAGGGATAGGCACTAAATGCTGGCATATCCAGCAATGATCATGTCCTGTGAATGAGTCCAACAAAGCAGAATGCTGGAACAAGCTCAAGGGCTTGAACGGCCTTCCTGTATTACTATGTTCCACGGAATCAGTTCGTTCCCCAAGTTTCCACTTGAAGGCACTGGCTCCTGCTTGGCGGCATAACAAGTCCGTTGATTTTCACCAATACCCTTTGCTGGTGAACTCAGATAGGAGGCTGTTCAACCACAGCAACACAATCCTGGCATCTCTCCATCTCTGCATACATGGACTTCACAGTGGGACTGCTGGCTTGTGCTCAGGAACAGGAACCTCTTCCAGTTTGTTCCTCTCTCACCCTGGACCATCCAGAGAAATCACCTTGGCCAGGTACAATTCAACAGTCAAAAAACACTCTGAGATCAAATGCATGGACTTCCTCTTATGTCCTACCTGACTTATTTAATTAACTAAAACATTCCTTAAATTAACTGAATATTTGCAGCTTGAAATTAAGTGTCCCATTCATGGTGAAGTTTTAACAGTGGAATTTGATCGAGCAAAAGAGAATGGAGAGGAGATATTGTGGCCACAAACTGGGATGATGCTTTTAAACATTCCAACTGGAGTTATAGGAATCCCTCCAAACCTGGTGTGTCTGGTTACCTTGTGGATAGGATTTATGAGAAATTGGAAAAGCATGGCCAAATTAGGGACAGTCAGCATGGCTTTGTACACGGCAGGTCATGTCTTTACTAACATGATTGAGTTTTGAGAGATGATGAAGGTAGAGCAGTGAATGTTATATATGTGCATTTTAGTGAAGCATTCGACAAGGTCCCTCATAGTAGGCTCATTCAGAAAATTAAAATGCATGGGATCCACAGTGACTTGGCCATTCGGATTCAGAATTGGTTTGTCCAAAGAAGACAGAGGGTACTGGTTGATGGATCTTATTTTGGCTGGAGGTCTGTGACTAATGGTGATCTGCAGGGATCTATACTGGGAGCCCTGCTGTTTGTGATATGTAAATGGGTGGGTTAGCAAGTTCGCGGATGATACAAAGATTGGTGGCATTGTGGACAGTGTAGAAGATTGCCAAAGGATGCAGCAGGATATAGATCAGTTGCAGATATGGGTGGAGAAATGGCAGATGGAGATTAATCCAGGCAAATGTGAGGTGCTACACTTTGGGAGATCAAATGTAAAGGGAAAGTGCACAGTTAACAGCAGGACCCTTGACAGCATTAATGTACAGAAGGATCCTGGGGTCCACATCCATAGCTCTCTGAAAGTGGCTGCACAAGTTGATAGGGTGGTAGAGGCGGCATATGGCATGCTTGTCTTTATTGGTTGAAGCAGTGAGTTCAAGAGTCAGGAAGTTGTGTTGCAGCTTTATAAAACTCTGGTTAGGGCACATCTGGAGTATTGCATTCAATTCTGGTCACCCCATTATAGGAAGGATGTGGAGGCTTTGGAGAGGGTGCAGAAGAGGTTTCCAGGGTGCTGCCTGGATTAAAGGGCATGTGTTATAAGGAGAGGTTGGACAAACTAGGGATGTTTTCTCTGGAGCTGCAGGTGCAGAGGGGAGACCTGATAGAACTTTATAAAAGTATGAGAAGCATAGATAATCAGCCAGTGTCTACTAGAGAGCATGCATTTAAGGTAAGAAGGGGAAGTTCAAAGGAAATGTGTGGGACAACTTTTAAATGGAGTGGTGGATACCTGGAATGCACTGCCAAGGGTGGTGGAGGCAGATACAATAGAGGTATTTAAGAAACTTAGATAGGCTCATGAATATGCAGAGAAAGGAGGGATATGGAACATAGGCAGGCAGAGGCATTAGTCTAATTGGGCATCATTAGCTTAATTAGTTCAGTACAACATCATGGGCTGAAGAGCCTGTTCCTGTACTGTTGTATGTTCTAAATGAAATTAACCTTCCTTGGCAAACTTTCTCATTATGTATTGTTGGCCTTCATCTTCACAAAGTACATATTTTTCTTCTTGACTTACAGCTGAAGAGTAACTATGGTGAAAGCGTATACTATAATAAAAATCATACCTTTAACTTCTATTGGCTAAAATGTACTGACCTACATTTTGAAATGGGAATAATAGCAGGTCAAGAATACTTATTATTAGAGTTATTACTGAGTAATTTAACAGCAACTCAGTTCTCATGCATATTTACTACAAATTGATTTCAAGTCTGTGAGTTTGCTGTGCATACCCATTAGTGTGATGGTGCATTCAGAGACTGATTTTTACAAACAGTATGATAAATCATATATACCACCAAACAACTTCTTTGGGGTGAAAACTTATATTTACAAGTGTGGAACGTAGTGTTGGAAATTCTTTTAAATATTAAAACATTTTGCTCTTTTCCTTGCTCTATATTTCTTTTGTGTTCATGATTTTATAATGAATTATTTTAATTTACTTTCCAGGTTGTGGCTGTTTGCCCCAGTAATGAATCTGGCTGGTTTATGAGCCTTGTTGTCTTTTCCTGCTCACTCTAATCACAGATTCCTTGTAAAAGATTCAGCTTTATAAAAGATCTCTGGGAACTGTAAGTTGCCACTCAAACCAGTAGAATTTGTTTTGAAGGCAGAAGATTCCTTCAACACAAATTAATAACACAAGAAGTGAGCAGTTACATTCCACAAGTCATTTTAGGTAGTCTCTTGGGATCAAAGATGACTTGCTTCCACAGCAGTTTTGTGGATTCTAAGGTGCATGATGACATCAACGTGAGACCTGCACACCCTGCTACAGGTGAGGAAGCAGATGCTTAACAGGGCCACTTGGGAGGTGCTACATTCCTTGCACTGTTTATGCTGAGCTTCTGCCCACTCCTAACAAATGTATTCCAGGTCCTCAAAGCCATTGCAATTTCTCTTACTCTATTTTGAGTGATCCTGGGCCATGAATCAGTGGCAAAGTTACATTTTTATTAAATGGCTTTGAGAACATCCTTGGAATCTTTTCTATCCATCTAGTAATCTCTTGTCATAAACCTTGGAACAAAGTGGCCTTTTCAGGAGTCTGGTGTCAGCCATGCAAATGACATGGTGTGTCCATCAAAGCTTATTAAATCCTCTATTGGGGTGCAAGGCTGAGGGAGAAGGCTAACAACGTTTGCTTATCTGGTAATGGGTTTGTAGGATTTGGCTGGCAGATCTCTCCAGTGTTTTAAGGTGTCTCAGAAATGCACAAGAGGACAAAAATCATCACTGCCCAGCAGACCTTAAGCTTTGTGCTAGGATTGAGTTATTGGTCTTCAAATACTTTCTTCACACTAAGCAGCAAGACTAAATTAACATCAAAATGTGGTTCTATACTAATTACTCACAACTCCAAACAGCAAAAGCAGTTGAAAGGAGATGCAGAGTAGCTTGTTTTGCAAAATTAAAAATTAGTCAGCTTTATACAGGGCTGTCAGCAATCTCAATATTAAATGGAATCAAAACTACCCAATTAATATTTTTCAGGTTGGGCTCAAGTCATCAGTACATTCAACCTCTCATACAAATGTGCTTATCATTACCCAGAATGATCTGTGTTCAGGAAGTAAAATGAAAGATGATAACCTTGAAGCATGCTTCCCATGCAGCTTTAAATCCCAACATTTTCATTTTCTAATCAACAATAATATTATTCACGTTTATTAATAGTAATGCAATATTCAGACTCTCTGAACTAAAAACAGTCCATCTAAATCTGAGTTTACTTAATATCCACATTGTATTTAATGGTTTCCTGTACAGTATCACTAGGTTTGCAACTAAGTTTTCTTTCACTACTTAAAATAATCTCAATACACTTCTTTAGTGAACGGTAAAACATGGAAAATTATTAGAAAAATAACACTTCCTTGGTGTCTATTCAGATAGCTTCTACACCATCCAAATAAAAATGTAGCTCATATCTTGAAACCTACCTAGCAGTGCTTGAAATAAGCCACTTCTGAAGATATTTATAACTCTTTCAACTGCATTCTTCAGTTCTCTTTCCTCTGGTTTCTTTAGTTTTGAGCTGTAGTCCTCAAGAAGCAATAAAGCTCGTTGGGTGTCTAAATGCAGAAGAAAAATATCTTGATACAGAGTTTGAAGGTTTGCAGAATGAAGTGCACTAGAATATACACAAGATAAATTTTTTCACATTTCAACCTATTGTCTCTTTATGGATCACAACTTCTAATCTACCACACAATGTAGTTAAACCACCATGATCCCTTCTGAAAACATAGACAACTAGAAAGTAACCCAATATGGAAATATTCTGCACTTTAATTTTTTCTTCAGATGAAGTATTACAGCTTTCTGATGCTGCAGCCAACAACCATTGCAACTTTTTATTTGGGCATTCTCATAAGCAAATCTCAAATGCCAGCTATGTTCTGACTCTTCACTGTCAGAATAAAAATATTCACTGCTCAAATCGGTGACAATAAAATGAAGAAACAAAACAAAGTGGATGCTAGAAATCTGAGACAGAGAAACAATATGCTGGAAATACTCAGGTTAGACAGCTTGTGTTAACATTTCAGGTCAATCATCTCAAAAATCTGTATTGATGAAAATTCAAGGATCTGAATCCTCAATATTGGGAATCCTCAATACCACACCTAGTTAAAAGCTGCTTTATTGTCAAGGGTATGAACTCCAACTTCGCACCTGGTTGATGTTTGGATCAAGGTGAAAATGACAATTTAAATTAAGTCTTCCTGGCAAAATCCAAACTGAGAATTGATCATCAGATTATTGGCAAATGCCACGATGGTGCTATCAACAGAATCCCCCTTCTTTGCTAAAAATTGAGTAGACCAATGGGAAGATAGTTCACCAAATTGGGTTTGCCTGGATTTTTGCAAACAGAACATACCTGTGCAAATTCGTATGTGTGGAGGTTGGCTCGGTTAATGACAAGTGCAGTGTATCAAATTCACTGTCTTTCTAATGACAGAAACCTCTGGAGGAAGCCAGGATAGATTATCCATTCAGCACCAGTGCCTGAAGGTTACAAATATTGACATTGACATGCCTGGTTCCATCACATTCTTGAATACAGCTCCTCTCTTTAGTGTTTAATTATTTAACACCATTCATAATTGGATTTGCCAGGACTGTTCCATTGATTGCAAGTTACATAACTATGTATTCTATGTCACTTCCACTGCTAAACCAAGTTGGCACTACATTTTTAAATACATTTGCAGCAGTGTTCTTAACTGTACCACAGTGCCCTGGTTTAAAAGTCATGGTAGAAAGGGGGTTATGCTAGGTCACAATATTACATCCTGTGGAATATAATTCTGCTACTGATTGTCCACATCACCTCATAGGTGCCTAGCTGGATCTGTTTGGAACCTATTATTTTTAGCATAATGGCAATAGCACCCTGCTCTTCTGAATACTGGTGTGAAGTTGGGAATTTTTCCCCACGAGGACAGGGCAGCAGTCACTCGTACCAATATTGGCAATTTACTGATGCATCTGCAACAAGTAGGTTGTTGATGATGGGGCTGGTGTTGGTTCACTCACCACCTGCTGCAGACCAAGGACTCAGCTAGCAGCAAACATTAATGCCCTCATCCCAGATTGCATTCTGGGGCCTTGCAACATGAATGCTTCCACAATATGGAGGAATACAGATTCAAATTGTTACGTACCAGCAACAATAGAAACACAACTGCCATGTATGAGTGTTAGAAACTATTAATAACTACTTGTAATAATAAGAAAAGTAAAAATTTTAGATATCAAACATAGTCCCCAAAACTAAACTCAAAGTGTGTGTGTGGCAAATTCCCAAACCCCAAGTCTGGGAATAGTTCTCAAAGTTCAGTTCAGCAAGTCATCAGGTGAAATGTGAGCAAAGGCTTTTGCAAAACCACCGTTGACTGAAGAGAAAATGTAGAGGGAACGTAGAGAGAATTTACGAAATCCACATGTTCCATGACAGAACCCATACTACACCTCAATCTCCGATGATCTCCACTGCTTTGTTCCGAAGTATCTGCCACCCCGAAGGCATTCGATATGTGGCTGCCCACAGAAATACCTGTTTCCCACTACAGGTTAACGACAAAGTGGACTCCACTTGTTTGCTCCAAAAATCCATACATGGATTGTAGTGACAGACGCAGCTATTGTTTTTCATCCATTAATACGGAGACCAGCAGTCAGTGTCTCTCTCTCTCTCTCTCTCCTCTCACTGAGCAAAACAGCCAACAAGTTGTTTTAGTCTTGCTGTCTTGATGACACCACACACACACACTACTACTCTATTGTCCAGGTGCCTTAAAGGGACATTCACCAAATAGCACCCTGACTCATAACAAAAATTACAGATACGTCAATTGAGGAGGATGGTAGACAGAAATCAGGACGTTTCTCGCTCACTTATGAAATGTCACGAGAGCTCATTAAAGCCAGAGTCAACCTTTTTAGAAATTTCAGGCCATTCTTTTCTGACCGCATACCACTATACGTCTTCCTCTGTGAAATTTGTCTAGTCAGTGAGATACACCCACCTGGGAATTGTAATGGGAGATTCTGGACATTGAATGAAACATGATTCTGAGTACAATTAGCTGTTATTTGTCTTGTCTGTGAGACACATCTCCCAATTTAGACACTAATCTCCGGATGTTTGTAGGTGGACTTTGCAAAGTTAACTGTGCTGTGAACAACTTTGCCATGTCCAAAACTGGTGCCTAAGATGCTGGTTTTGTTTTAATGTAACAGTTTTGATGCAACCAAACGACCTACCAGACTATTTCAGAGGGCAATTAAAAGTCAAATGCAAGTCTGAAGTCACGCATTAGGCAAATATTTTAAGGGCCACAGATTTCTATCCTTGGTGAACTAGGTAGATTTATGACAATGAAGTTGCTTCATGATTACTGTCACTAAGACAAGCAATTTTTAAATTCCAGATTACTTAATTAACTAATATTAAACAACCTAAGTGCCCTAAAGTTTCTTGTGGTAACTCATCCACTGTGCCATAATCTCACAAGTTTATTTGCATAGCCAAGCACTTTTTCTTACAATAAAGGGTTCTATTTCTGATACCTTGATTTTTCAGTTTTCCACATTGCTATTGTTGTGCTGAGTGTTTCCAGAATTTTGCTTCTAATTTAGGTTCCCCAAATTCTTTCCTTCTAAAACTCTATTTCAAATTTTTAAATAAAGCAAGCAGGCCATTGAGGAGAAAAACAAAAACTGCAAATCTGAAACAAAATTAGAAAATGCAAAGAACAAATTGTACTGATGGAGGTTCGATGTCTGACCCATTTTGTTTTAGTGCTGACAAACCATCTATTCTCTATAGATGTGTCTAATCTGCTATGTGTTCCCAAGATTTTCAGCCTATGACAATTGATTTCTACATATGAAAATATTTGGAAAATAATCATTCTTAAGAAATGCTTAGCGAACTAGATTGAAGATTTACCTTTTCAATAACCTAGGAATTAATATCCAACATTATCAGACATCTCTGAAAGGTATTAAAATGATAAAATCAGACAGATGTATCTGATAACGTTGAATATTACTTGCGTGATTTGAATGTCAAACCTCATTTGTCACAAGCATAAAGACAGTTTGAAGTAAGAGCACATTCTGGTATAAGAATATAAAATACAAGAATTATTTGGGGCTGCTAGATAAAGAAAACTATGCTATGAAGTGCATTTTATTGAACTGTTAGGACACAAGTTTTCACCAGAACTCACCTATTCATTTCAATAACATTAAACAATATTTGCAGCTTAGAAAAACAAAATATTTTAGATTCCCCTTATAGGTGATAAAAACATAAAATTCTGAAATACTCAGGTCAGGTACCATTTATGGAGAAGGCAACAGTTAACACTTCAGGTCAAAGACCTAGCATAATAACTGCTGCATCAACTCTAATAATCTCTCCACAGATGTTACTTGGCCTGCTGTGCATTTTCAGCATTTTTCATTTTTACTTGCAGCTTATAAATAAGCACTGCATCTACTTTTATGACCTCAGTGCCATGAAATATAAATCTCTGTTCAGCTCACACATAGAATGTTGTAGGAAAGCAGCTGCTGCAGAAGCAACGACATATAGTCTCATATTTTTTGTTGGCCAATCAACATGATTGCCTTATATCTTTGCATCACAGGACAGAGTATTGAATAATTTTCATGCAAAAACCTTGAATTTCTGATCTGTAAATCGAAGGGATCCAGTGCAATATATCCACATTTACTGATGGTCCTAAGGTTAATAGGAGTATGGACTGCAATGAAGATGCTAAGAGATATCAGGGGGAATAAAAGCAAATTAAATGGATCAGCGAGGGAACAGCAGGTGGAATGTAAAAAAAAATGCAAGTTCGCCACTTTGGTAGAAAAATTAGAAAAGTGGAGTAAGTCTTTTAATGATGAGAGACTGAGAAGTGTGTACTTTCAGAGGGATCAGTGTGTCCTTGTACACAAATTATATGAAGTTAACTAGCCAGTACAACACGTAATTTGAACACAGATGGTATGTTGGTTTTTACTGCAAAAGAATTTGAGTAAATGGGTCCCTCTATTTACATAGGGCCTTGGTGAGATCACGTCTGGAATACCAGGTACATGTCTGGTCTCCCTAAATAAGGATATACTTGCAATTAGACTGCAATGAAGATTCATTAGATTGATTCTTGGGATGGTGGGTTTGTCGTACAAGTGGAGGTCAAGCAGATTGGACCTTTAGTTATGTTTTGGTGAGCTCATTGAAACGCTTAAAATTTTTACTGGGCTGGATAAGCTGGACTCAGGTATAGTGTTTCCACTGACTGGGGTACGTAGGACCAGGAGTCACAGTCTGAAAAATAAGATGATGGCTATCCAGGACTGAAGTGAGAAGAAACTGCTTCACCTGGAGGCTCATGAATCTTTGGAAGTCTCATTCCAGGAGGGCTGTGGAGGATCAGTCAGTATATTCAAAACCTAAATGGATAGATTTTTAGATATTAAGGGAATCAAGAAACAAGAGTTTAGTACAGGAAAGTGGCAGTGAGCCATAAAATCAACCATAATCTTTTTGAATGGCACAGAAGCCATGAGGCCAAATAGCCTACTTCTGCTTCTATTTTTTTTAATGTTCTTAGTTAAAATTTGCGATGCTGGGGAACCAAAGATAGATAAGCAAGACTGAGTAATGGGCAAGTAGGATTTTATGCTAAATACAAACAGTGGAATTACAACCGAGCTGAAGTTAATAAAAAGACTGGAGTGAGAAGCCAGAAAAGAAAGTGTTTAAGAATTAAGCTTGAAGGTGACAAAGATGTAGAAGAGGGTTTCAGTAACAGATGAGCTGGGGTAAACACAGAGGCAGGCAGATGGTGAAGTGAGACGAATATAGTCATGGAGTAAATATGGGGAGGCATTGTCAAGAAATAGAAATTCAATCCAAAGAGAGGAGCAAGATCACAACTGTAGAAGATTTTGGCTTATCCAAGACATACATGCTATCTCAGAGGAGGGTGAAAACACAAATTAGTCAGACCACAGCCCTTAGATAATCCTGCCAAGCAACAAATATACCCAACTTCTCAGATTTCTCTAGATAAACAAAGTCCCTCACATCATCCTGGTGCAGTTCTTGTGCCTTCTCAGATCTTGCCATCCTTTCTATAGTGTGTTGCTGAGAAATGTTCTAGATGAGGCCAAAGTGGAGATTTAAATAGGTTTAGCTTGACTTACTTTTGTAAATCCAGTCTGCAATCCTAAATACGCTTTCTTAAAAACTTCATCGACTAATGCTAAAACCCTCCAAATTTTCCCAAATCCTCCTAGTTTTGCACCCCTCTCTTGCCCAGAACAGACTGTTTCTCCATGGCATTTCTGCTTCTCCATGTATTACATTCACATTTATCTTGATTAAATGGCATCTGTTTATTTCACAAGTTTGTGTTCCTACAGTCTACTTTGTAGTTTATTTAGCCAAGTTTCTGTACAACAATGTTCTTCCTACCAGCTTCTGAGGTACCCAAATATATACTTCAGTAAAATGAAAAAAATATCCATCCACTACCACTATCCAGTCTATAAGCAAGAGGGCATAGGGTTAAGGAAAGGAGCAAGAGGTTTAGAAGGATACAAGGAAGATTTTTTTTCCCCCACACAGAGGGTGGTTTGAGTTTGGAATGCACTACCTGAGGGATGATGGAGGCAGAGACTCTCACAACATTTGAGTACCTGGACAAGCACTTGAATTGCCAAGGCATAGAAGGCTATGGACCAATTGCTGGTAAATGGGATTAGCATAGATGGATAGTTGATAATCAGCATGGACAGGGTGGGCCGAAGCGGCTGTTTCTGTGCTGTTTGTCTACTTCTCAGTGCCATAATCAGGCTCACTTTTTCCTATTCTTTCACCTTCCATTTGCCAAACCACATTTGTCATATTCAAAAGAATCTTCTCTTCCCTCCTTCTCTGCTTTCCAAAAGGGCATGTTCTATTGTGATGTCTTGGCATACTTATCCACTACTTTCATCATCAAAATTTTCCAACATTTGCACCTTCCTGAGCAAGTGCTAAAGATGCAACATCTGCCTATTCACAAGCTCCTAGTGTCATCCAGGATCCAGAATGCTTCCCACTGTAACCTTCTAAAGATGCTCAAAGCAAGCTCTATAAACAGCAACAGGATACCCCTTTTCCAAACATTGAAAACTTCAGATCCAAATTTCAGCCTCTCTTTCCTTTGCAGCAAGAAAATGTCTTGGTAACATTTCATGAAGGAAGTAGAGTGGCAACTAGATTGATCATCCCAATTCACTTGCTTCACATTTAACCTTAAGGTTGTTACAGACCTTCAAATCTACTTTTGTTTTTTTTTGTTATCCTAAACTATTCATGCTTCTCTTCCACTTTGAAAATCCCTATTCATTAATTTACTAAAGATACAAGTCCTGAACTTCCATTCAGCTGATTACTGACTGTGGGGCACCTGCGTTCCTCCTGGACTCATGGAGTACAATCCTCTACAGATTTTCCAGCACTCAAGCTGGGAAATTTGCCCAATGAACTAGATTAACCTCGTGCAAGTCCAGGAGACCCATTGATTGCAATGGAAAGAAATTCTTGCAGAAATAAAGGACAAGTACAACCTTATTTCCTTTATGATTTGCATTGATATGGATGTACAAGTGTATTTGTGTTTTTATGGATTTTTTAAATAATTTTAATAGTTTTGGTGTTCTTGAAATATTTATGCAAGTCAAAGACATTTCAATGACAGCCAGTAAGCCAGAGCCTCAGCAACTGTGAAAGTAATGCAGGTGTGTGTACCTTAATGTTAAGGAATTTCTGATGAAAAAAATAATTGACCTAAAATATTAAATATTTCACTTCCACAGATGCCACTTGACTACCTATTATATAAAAATGCAGAGAAATAAAATTACTTTTCTCAAAGTCTAATCGTTTGCTTTAAATTAACGACACTCACAATAGTGACAAATTCTGCAATAAATCCATTTACGTTTGCAAGAGACACCGCTGTAGCGGGCTGGACTTCAAATGATGATGAGATGAAGTACAGGAATGAGATAGAGAGCCCAATGGCACGTTATTAAGGCAACAACAACTCCCTCAATGTTAGCAAAATGAAGGTGCTGGACATCAACTTCAGGAAGGGAGGTGGAGTACATGCCCCTATCTGTATCAATGTTGCTGAGGTGGATATGGTTGAGAGCTTCAAGTTTCTGGGTGCAAATATCACAAACAATGTGTCCTGGTCCAGCCACAAGAATGCTATGGCCAAGAAAGCATACCAACACCTCTATTTCCTCAGAAGTCTAAAGAAATTTGGCATGTCCCTGGTGACCCTCACCAATTTTTTTTTTACATATAAATACACAGATGCACCATAGAACACATCCTATCCAGATCATCACAGCTTGGTATAGCAACTGCTGTACAAGACCGCAAGAAATTGCAGGGAGTTGCGAACGCAGCCCAACCCATCATGCACACCAGCCTCCCCTCCATTGACTCTGCCTACACCTCCCACTGCTTCAAGAAAGCAGCTAACATAATCAAGGACCCTCCCACCCATTCTATCTTCTCCACCCTCTCACCAGGCAGAAGATACAAAACCCTGAGAGCAGGTACCACCAGGCTCAAGGACAGCTTCTATCCCGCTGCTATCAGATTCTTGAATGACAGATTCAAAGTAATATTGAAAAATTGTGAGTGAAGATAGGGAAAGGTCTTCAGATGAAGTTTAAGAGTATATGCCTTTGGATTAAATTCCATTTGCCATTTTTCTGCTCAACTAACCAGAGCATCAATATCTTCCTGAATTTGAAAGGTTTCCACATCCCTATCAAACACGTGTCCAATTTTTATATCAACTACAAATTTCCATCATGCCTCCAACATTCAAGTCTAAAGCCATGTATATAACAAAAAAAAATCAAGGGATTAAGTACCAAATGTGGTGGGACAAAATTTGGCACAGCCTATCAGACACAAAAACATCAGTCTGCTTCCTGACACTAAACCAATTTTGGATCTGATTACCACTGTCCATTGGATTCCATGGTATTCTATCTTTTTGACCAGTTTGCCATGGTGGACCTTGTCAAGACCCTTGCTGAAATCTAGATAACCTACATCAAACACATTGCCCTCTCAGTTCTCCTCATTGCCTCTTTATAAAATTCAATGGACTCTCCTTTAACAAATTATGTTAATAGCCATTGATTAATCTGTGTCTTTCAACATTAAGGTTTATACTGTCACTCAAGAGTCATTTCCAATGATTTGCTCACACTTAGGTTTGGAATAACTGCTTGCCATTTAGGTTACAGTACAACATTAGCAGTATCCCAATCCTTCAGCATCATTCCTGTAGCCAGGAATCATTGAAAAAAATGATTGCCAGAGCCTTTATAATTTCCTCCCATGTTTCTTTGAAGAGTCTAGGTTATATTTCATCCAGCCCTGGTGAATTATTCGCGTTCAAAGATGCAGAAAAAAAAACCCTCATTTCCTTTTGTACTATACTATACCCATCCAGATGATCTTTTACAATGATATAGTGATTTTCATGATTACCATTGCTGACTTTTTCCACAAAAAATGCAAATATTATTTAATTACTTGAATTTAAATTCCCCAGCTGACATGGAAGATTTTAAATGCATGTCTCAGGATCAATGGGTCTTGAAATTCGGTTGTTAGTACAGTACTGTCATACCTGTTATCATACTGCTCCATTAGGCAGTGTATATGGGGTGGTCTTTATTTAAAAGAAAGCAAGCTGGAATTCAAGGGAAGTAGTACAGCCATAGTCAGACTCTTCAATTAATTTGCACTGAAGCGTGGTCTCACCAGTGTTTTGTGCAATTGTACTCAGTGCTCCGACCAATGAAGGCAAGTGTGCCGAACAACTTGTTCACCACCATCTACCAATGTTGTCACTTTCAAGGAACTATGTACTTGTGCCCCTTGGTCTCTCTCTTCTATAACACTCTCCAAGGCCCTGCCATTTTCTGTGCACGTCATGCTCTGGTTTAATTTACCAAAATGCAACACCGCACATGTCCGAGTTAAATTTTATTTGCCATTCCTTGGTCCACTTTCCCAGTTGATCTATTTCCTGTTGTAAATTTACACAACCTTATTCAATGTCCAGTACACCACAAATTTTGGCATCACCCATAAACTTACAAACCATGCCAACTACATTCTCATCCAAATCATTAATAGAGACTCCATTCCCACCCTCTGACTCCTTCCACCAAGCCAATTTTGTATCCAACTGGCAAGCTCACTCTGCATCCCATGAGATCTGACCTTCTAGACCAGCCTGCCATGCAGGACCTTGTCAAAGACCTTGCTAAAGTCCACATAGACAACATCTATTGCCCTGTCCTTATCAATCCTCTTGATCAACATTTCAAAAAAACACTCAATCAAATTCTTGAGACAATTCCCGGTGCACAAAGCCACGCTGACTATCCCAAATCAATTCTTGCCTTTCCAAATGCAGATCGATTCTGTCTCTTAGAATTCCCTCCAATAACCTTCCTAGCACCAATCTTAGGTTCACCAGCCTGTGGTTCTCTGGCTTGTCCCTGCAACCCTTAGACTATATCAGTATCTATAATGAAAAGAAATAACATACATATAAGCTATTCTCTAACATGCTTAAGCAATAGATTACCACTTCTGCAATCCTTTGTTTCAAAGGAAATAAAAAGACACTAAATATTACATTTATTCCTTTTTGCTTAGCTTTGGTAAATTTGGTTAATTTAACATCAACATGAGATTTATGGATATGGCTTCTTGACACCCAGACCACCTAACATGAGAAGTTCTGGACATCATGTTCACAAAAACATATATTTCCACCTGTGTAATATCACCTCACTCCAACTCTGCCCCAGCTCTTCCCCTGCTGAAATTCTCATCCTTGTTATTTCTGAACTCAACAATTCAAAGAGGAATGCCATCTGGGATTCCCATTCCACTCCCTGCAAACTTGAGATCATTCAGAACTCTACTGCCAATATCCCAACTTGCACCTGCTCAACCATTTTCCCTATGCCAAATAAACTTCTTCTGGCTCCTGGTTAAGCAATACCTCAATTTTAAAATTCTTATCTTTATTTTTTAAATCCCTCTATGGTTTCAGCATTGGTAAGGGCACAACAACTAAAACTCAATTCAAGTCAAACACCAAGATTGCAAACAGATTGGTTCAGTTTCAACAGTTGGTAAGGAGAGAGATGGTGTTAGGGGCTATGATGACAGTATCCTCATGGATACCAAATATGCCAGCTTTGATCTTCCCAATATTTAGTTCCACAAAACTTGTTAATCCAGTAGGGATGCTGGGGAAAAAAAAGTCTTAGAATTTAAAAACAACGGAGTCAGAGAGGGCTAGTTGAAATAAAGCTGGACAATGAGGCACTGTCACACTGAGCCAGGTACAAGTTATACAAAAATGAGAAAAAGCCAAGAACAAATCCTTGAGGACACCAGAGCTAGTGTTCCACACACATGAAGAAACCATTACAGGGTTTAAGTTTCTGGCTTTAAGACTAATAAGGGAAAAAAGGAACCACTCAACTATTGTCCCATCCAGATTTTGGCAATAAGAGGCATTAGATGAGGATGACATGCTCCACTGTGAAATAAGCTGCAGACAGGTTAAGAAGGATAAAAAGGAATAGGGTTTTTTGTTAAGATCAATCACAAGCTATGTCAATGGTAACTTTGACTAAGGTTGCTTCTGTACCATGGCAGTGTGAAAATCGGATTGGAAGGATTCAAGTGGAGTTTCAGGCAAGAACCTAGAATGATTACAGTAAATAAGGAGGCCATTCAGCCCACCACGTCTGCATTAACTCTTTACCAGATTCTCTCTCTAGTTCCTTCCACCAGCCCTTTTTCCATAACTTTGCAAATTTTCCCCACCAGAATTTTTTTTATCCTGTTCCCTTTTGAAGGCCAAGGTGGGCAGAAATTTGAGATGTTACATATACTAAGGACATGAGAAAAATGGAGAACTCTGAAATAGGGTTCTGGTTTAAAAGATCAGAAATTTCAATAGTGGCTTTTAAAATAGAGAATTGATAACAAATTTGGAAGTAAAGCCTAAAATACTCAGGAAGAGAAAATAAAACATAGTCAGTACCTGCTATCATAAGAAACAGGAAGGGAAGCTGAGAAGTCAAATCAGGTGAAAGTAGAAGGTATGCCTCAGACAAAAAAAAAGTTATTTCAATGCAGGACAACTCTGGAACATTGTGCAGATTTTGTTAATGACAGCAAGAGTATTTTATGTGATCCAGTCAAATTTGACATGTGCCTCCCTTAGACTTAAGTGAGCTAAGAAACAGTTCCAGAGGGAGAGTGATAAATGGGATATTGGGAACTAGAGTGGAAATATGGATTTGATGAGTAGATCAGTAGCATGCAAAAATGTGGTGAACGAAGAACAAAAGCTTAGACCATTGAAATTCCAAAAGTACAGATGCTGACCCCTGGAAAATGTAAAATGCACACTTTGTTTTAAATATAAGAATAAAAACTAGTGCCATACATGCAGTGGGGTCTCACTTTTGTTTAATAATTTGCTTCGTCTCAGTGGGCTGTTCAATATCCCAGCAGATTGGTTATTGTACAATATATTTGCTTATTTTTACTCAGCAGCCAAATCAAGCATGCTGTAGATAAATAATTCTGAATGCAAAATAAAAGGTGACAAAATTGATTCTGAAATGTTCTACTTTGTATACACATACACACACACATATATATATATATATATATATATATATATATATATATAGATAGAACGTCCACTTTGTTAAAAAGCATGACCAGAAACCCAGAAAAACGTCAACACTAGGCTTTTAAATACAACTTTTGTTATTGATTTTTTATAAAGACTATGAGGCAATGAAGGTAGTTTGTGTATACTTGTCCAAACCATTGCAAATCACAACATCGCATATACGTTTGTAACCATACAGAAGTGTAATTAAATTCTTTAACTTGGGAAACCACTTTTGCTTTTCTCTCACTTAGTGTACATCAGATAAGCAAGGAGAAAAATAAAAGAAATCCCCAGCGCTAATAGAACACTAAAATAACAAGAAAGATTGCTCTTTGCAATGCCGAGGATTTAATCGTTTAATTTAAAGTTAACAATCAATATCTTAAGCAAAATTTCCCTTTTAGTTGAAGAAGAATCCAGCTGAAGAACTTTGCATCTTTTTAAGCAAATAACGGGTTGGGTCTATTTCGTCAAAGTACTACGATGCCCGAAAACAAGAACTGTTAAAGTGAACGCTGGCGATCAAAGAGTCACGAAATTTCTAAGTTTAACGCACACGAATCACGGTGACTTGAAACTTAAACTCACCTTGTTTTTTCACTGGCATGTTTTTCTCGGAGTGCGGAGTTTGTTTTTTATTAGCACTAATTTGCTCCAGCTCTCGAGATGCTGACACCCGACACCGCTCGTTTTTTCCTCTTCTCACTCCCATCAAATTGCAGTCACACCACCGTCAATAGTTAAACCTCCTTCGTAACGAACGCCCAATGACCATGTACTAATTAATAGCAACAAACCTCTCTCTCATGCACTCACACATACATACATCCAGAAAACTCCCGATAAAAACTTCATGAAGAAACTATTTTTAAAAAATGGAAAGATACTGAATTTCCAGATGCTATACTATGGTAATTCAATCCAGTCCAAACTCAGTAGGATTTCGCACTTCGTTTTCCTAAAGGGAAAGACACAGTCTTCACAATTTTTAACATCCAAATCGATATGTTCAAAGATTGTGCACAGTCGATATAATTCCTTTCCAGGCAAGAGAAAGTGTCTTTTCTCTCCCCACAAGTGTTTTCTTTTAGCAGCTTGTTACGATTTGCAGGCGGGCGGTGAAGAGCTGTTAGACCGAACCAGGAGCGAAGATATACTGGAGAGTCAGCCCGCACTAAGTACCCCAAAATCCAAAGTGGTGCATTTTGTATTCTTTTCGCATCGATTTCTCATTCCTGGAAGGAGCTACTCCTGACGACCTTGCCCACCATCCTGTGCAACTGTTTGGAAGACGTTTAAAAAAATGAATCAAAGGAAAGCAATCAAGAAATATTTCCCAAAAACATAGACGGAGGGCTGGACACACGAGAATGCTCTTCACAAATAATTACTAATATCACAAAACACTAGAATTTCAGAAGAGTAATCTTGTTAAATTTCAACGATGAATCCCGTTCCAGAATTATTCTACAGATAACGAAGGCCACGGCCCATCTCGGATTATAACAGGTAACATATTCAGAAGTGATACACGCGAGGACGTGGGGAAAATTCCAGGCCGGACCAGGTATCTTCAGGTCCTGGTCCAGTGGGTGCAGGTTTAATCCGAGCTCCGGATTAAAGGGCCAAAACATAGACAGTGCGACACCTGCCGAGTATGTTTATTCATGATTATACTTTCCCCCGTTTAAATAGGTATAATGCACAGAATGATTTAAGACGCACCTCCCAGTGAAAAGTAATACTTTTATAAATCTGCCAAAGCCTGTGCAAGGGGGGGTTTGGCAGCTGCCAACTCTCCCCGTCCCCACCTCAGGGTCCGCCTTCCCGCCGCCTCCGATTTTCCACCTAATTCTCGCCCAACGGTCGCATCATTCGCTCGGTAACGGAAGGAGCTCGCCCCGCGTTCGAGTAGCATTTGGATCCACCATTCAACAACAAGGAGGTGTCCGAAGGGGGCGCAGAAACAACCAATTGGAGGCGCGGAAAGGGGCGGGTCTTCCGTCGTCTTCGCACGGGAAGGAGGGAGTGAAAGGAGAAGGCAAATCGGTCAGGTGATCAACATGGCTGCGGCGGGGGTGCTGGGCTAATGTTGGGGGCAAACTCAGGTCTTCAAGTGTTTTACCTTTTATTTTGGTTTCAGTACAATAGTGAAATTCCTCTGCAACTGGTTTACTTGTTCGTAGTTGAGTTTAGAAGATCCTACTCAGGTATTTTACTAAGGATATTAAAATATCACTGATTGCTGAAGCTGCGGTACTTTTCCTCTGCAGAACTAAACGTATAATTGATAAATGTGTTGCTGTTACTTTATCACCCGATCTGTTTGTACCGTTTTTGCATATTCGGGAGGTTCCACAATCTGACGCCATTTTTGAGTAGATAAAATACTTTGCAATGATTTAATTTTTAATTATAAATGGTTGTAGGCAACGAGAATGGCAGACAATGTTACATTACTTGGACAAGATCATCAAAATAATAATCCCAGCCCAAATGTGATGCAAATGCTCCTCGAACGGTTTGAACGTCTTCCAGAATTGGACAGGTGGGTTAGCTTATCGCCATTCCCAACAAAATAATTTGTATAACGTTGTGATGTAGAGTGCAATCGTCACTCTACAAGTGGTGATATGTTTCAGTATAATGGTGTTCAAGAATTTTTATTAAAAAAAAAGTGGATCTGCAATCATGTTTGCCTACACAAAATGAATTTTAAGAGAGCAGGTGTTATTAATAAAGAAAAGTCCACTGAAACAAGCATCATCTGTAAAGGTGGTGGTAGATGTACCTTTTGTAATTGTACATACGTGGTTTTGAATAGGGCAATCTCTTGCCGGGGGAAGGAAACCTTAACCAGCCTACTCTTGTACTACTTAAAGGTTACTCCTTTCCTGGCTGCTGTATGTGAGTCTCAATGCTGAAAGCTGCTCCTGGATCAATTGTTGTTCTTTTGATTTCACTAGGATGTCTTTGAAGGCAAATAATATGTTCCATTTATTCTTGAAATTCAGATGAATAATTGTTGCTTGACCATGGTACCATTTGTAGCCACTGATGGTGGGCCATATATTAGACGCAGGAAGAGAGGGGTTTCTGCATTTTCTCCAGAGAACTTTTCTCTCCTTTAAGATATTTCAAGGGATGATGGTTAGACAGCTCATTTCCTTGTCTCAGTTACTCTTCCATGTGGAGATGCCATCTAGAATGATGAGGATATTTTCTTTTTATTTGAACCCTTAATTAGGGGAAAAAAGCTGCCATATCATCAAAAAATTGACAGTTTCATGCCATTCGAGGTATGTATTCCAATAATCCTTTTGACCAGGTTCCACCATTCAGACGAGTCAGAAAAGTAAAAGCAAGTTTTATAAGAGGTGACAAAAGTGAAAGAAAGCAAACAAAACATCAATTTTTTTTCTTATAACTGTACTGCTGGTTGCAATTCAGTTCAACTGGGCTTAGTATAGGTCAATTACCATAGTATCAATAACTTAAAAATGCTCCCTAAATTTGTCTATGGAATTTGCATTTGATAATACTGAGTTTGTCAAATGGGGAGAGAAGTGGCAAATACAATTTAACCTTAAGAAATTTTGGGCAACCTAAAGGGTGGGCAGACAAGTGAGAAAATACACATTCAGTGGTAGGATTTGGAAAAGGAGTCTTTGTTAACATTCTTGAATCGTTTTCTCTGCCTTCCTGATGGTTTCTTACCTTAATGGATATTGGAGTAGAAAGTATGTTTGGGATCTCTGGTTTTGAGCGTGGAACAATCTGGGCCACTTATTGAAACCAGATGAGTGCAATTAGAGCTGGAGATGGTAGCCTTGGAGAGAGCATGACGTTGATATATTTATCCAGCTATTGGATTTGCTGGATTTTTACAGAGGTATTATTGGTGATACCTCTCCAATGTTTTAAGGATCCTGCCATAGGTAGTCCTGTTTCTGAGGCAGACAGGAGGGTGGAGTTCATTGCTACCTTGTAGATCTTGTGCTTTTCAAGGTTTGAGGTCTTTTGAATGATTTTCCTCAAATGGTCAAAGCCTATGCTCTGGCTGATGATAATAGTGAATTTCTTCATTGATTTCTGTTTTTGCTGAGAAGTGCCCCCAAAAATAGAAAAAGTTTTTCGGGGTCTGTGAAGCTTTATCGTCAGGGCCACAGCCAAGTTGGTGGTAGGACTTTGTTTTGCACTTGCTTAGTGTAATTTTCATTCTCTTGTAAGCTACAGAGGATGAGTTAATACCAACTTGGAGTTTGGCAGCAATATGCACAAATGGAAGCATTGCTTATGAACTACAGCTCAATGACTGAGACCTTGTTTCTGGAGCTGACGCAACAGAGGTTGAACAATTTTCCACTAAAAGTAGTCAAATTTGAGAAAGATTCTCAACCTTTCCCCTCAAAAGACAAAGGCTTTTGTTATTTTGGAAAAGGCTGTGTTGATGCTGCTCCCTCCATTTTTGTTGGTGGTGGTGTTTGCTAAAGATCATATCTGCTGCGATTCATGGAGTAACCGTTTGGTCACTGGGAGGTGATGGACCCTTGAAATGATTTCTTCTGTAACAGTTAGCAAGGTGGCCTCACTGTAATTACCACATATTTGTTTCCTTTCCTGAAGACGGTCACAATTAGTGTTTGAGTTCTCTGGCATGTTCTCTTCCCAGACATGGGAGGTGAGTTGATAAATGTATGCCTAAAACCTTACCAAGGTTTTTATCTGCTCCTGGGGTCTGTTTGGTTTCCAGCTGACATGGTCTTTTCAGCTTCTTCTCAGTTTGAGGTGTGGACAAGACTGAACCATTCCCAGTGCTGTGGGATGGAGTAAAGACACTGTTTTGACAGTCTTATTACACCTTCCCATGGATGTTAACTGGCCTTCTGTCCTTGATAAGCTGTCCTTCATTTTTGACTCTTGGTGGTGTGAACCCTTGAGAATTTGGGCTGTAGATCCTCATGACAACTGAAGAACCCACACACGTTGTGATAACCAGCAAGTTGCTGGATCTCCTATGCACTTTCCAGCCACCATTTTTTCTTTAGGCTGACATAAACACAGTGGGTCTCCTCCTGTGCCTGTCCATAGTTCTGCGATTCCAGTGTGCTCAAATGCATTAAGAGAGATTGCATTGTCCAGTGTGATACATCTCGAAACTTGTGTTTTTCTTTTAAAAAAAAGACCCCTGTCTCCAGTGGATTTAAAAGAAGAAAGTTTTCCAAGTGGCCTAACTTCTATTTATCCCTAATGATCTTTAGAACTAGATCATTTGGTTATTATCTCACTGCTACTTATGGGACTGTTTATAAATTGGTTTTCATGATGCCTTCACTTTAAAACTAAACATCTTTAGTCTTCCAAAATTAAATGATTACGAATACAAGTCTCCATTTCCCTTACCCACAGTTTGCTGATAATATTCTTTATTTTAAGTTTGTTCCAAATAGTTATTTAGACTATCTAATGCCTGACAAACTACTGACAGAAGTGTAGATTCATGATTATCTCTGGAAAAGCAAAAGGAGAAAACAAAAATATTTGCAGCATACCATTGGAACATAACAGGTTGTTACTAAAACAAGCAATATACTTGAAAAGAAATTCAAGTAAAAAAAATCTTCTGTGGGGGGGGTGGGAGGAGTAGATCTCCAACTGAGGATCTACCACCTGCAGGAAAAACTAAACTGTTGCTTGCAATTTCAGAATAATAAAGAATGGCTATTGAAACTGGAGATTAAAGCTTATAAAATCCAGGGAAGATGGGATGCCATGGCTCCTTCAGTCATTGTCAAATCAGAAAAAGTTAGAATTTTTCTTAAAACAACAATAGCCCTTAAAAATTGTTTCACAGGGACTGGGAAAAGGCAAAATGGTCCACAGCAGTTTGATTTTTACTGTGACCTTAAGAAAAAGTATACCTAAGTTCTGTGCTTATGTTCAACAACATTTTACATCATGCGACAGAGATCCCTTTTTCCTTTCAGAAAGCACAGTATAGGTCATCAAAAAGTACTTCACAGATAATTTACCAAGGACAAGGGTTTTGGCAAATGGGAACTCTGCAACCTAAAAGTTCACCTTTAAGTCGCATCCTGATTTGGAAATATCAGTTCCTTCATTTATTGAGTTGAAACCCTGGACCTTTCTACCCAACAGTATTGTGGAAATATCTTCACCAGGACATTCAGTAATGAAGCTATCCACCACTTTCTCAAGGGTAATTAAGGATAAGTAGTATATAGTGACCTTTCCAGCGACATTTGCCTCTTGTACATTAATAAAAAATTTATTTGCGTCCTAATTCAGTCCACAAAATCTTTAACGTATAAATGGAAAGAAATGCAGCTTGAAAGACACAGCAAAGCTAAATTCTGATAAAGGCCAAAGATCTCCAATCACTACGTAGGACTACTTGCCCTCATCCATTCCTGCAACACAATGTGGTAAACCTTTGTGTGTATCCACTACCACAGGAAAAAGTACATAGAGCTACAAACTTAAGGTTAATGATGCTTCTGCCTCAGATGGTTTCTCAGTTAGCTTCTGCAAAATACTGACATCCCATTTTCATGCATAGTAGGTCCACCTATACAAGTTGGAGTGCAATCTCAAAGTCTCTTATACTATACTTTTAAAAAAAAGTATTGTATAAGATGTGCCCATTTCATTGCAAGTACAATTCATCTGAGGTTTGTAGTGTTGAGTTGTTTTGTTGCAAGGTTCACCATAAACATTCTATGGCACCTGACAATTTATGCCTGGTCTTTCTTAGTTGCTAGAGCAGAATGTGGGGGCTTCTGTTTATATATTTTAAAAAAAAGGTAACAAGGCTTTTGCCTTTTGTACTTCTGCCTTGGTTCCAATGATATCTCAGAAACTTGCCTTTGCGATTGCTACTTTTTGCATTTGTTTTCTATTTGCAATATCTATACATTGAAGATTTAAAGAATCTAAATATGGCACCAGGAAAATGTGTGCTCTATCTGACTGACTGCCAGTTTTCACCCTCTGTGTAGTGAAGTTTTATATTTCTCAGATAATGAAATCAAGAATGTAAAGTTTGCCCTTGCACCAGCTTCATTCTGCATTGCACAAACCATACGAAGAAATGCTTTGGAATGCCAGCCACAAATGTACACATTAATAACCATTTTTGACAATAAATGCACAATTTGTAAAATTGAAGTTTCATTGAGAAGGCAATTGATCAGTTCTGATGAAAGATCGCCTTGAAACGTTAAGTCTAGTACTGATGCTGCCTGAACTGCTGAGCATTTACAACATTTTTATTTCAAATTTGCTTTTGAAAGACTGTTTATATTCAACAGACTAATAGTAAATCCATTGAAAATTAACAGAAGGAATTAAATAGTCTTTTGGACTGATTTTAATTAAAGTGTATTATTGTATATCAAACAGAAACGTTCTTGAATAACATCTGAAATAAAAAGAGAAACAAAGGACTGCAGATGCTGGAATCTAGATGAAAAACACTATTATGCTGGAGGAACTCAGCAGGCCAGGTAGCATCCATGGAGAAAAGCAGGCATTCAATGTTTCAGGTCAGGACCCTTCTTCAGCACTGAAGATAGGAAAAGGGGAAACCCAATATATAGGAGGGAGAAGCAGAGCAGTGATAAGTGGACAAAAGAGGTGAGGTGGTGATAAGTAGATGCAGGTAAGAGATAGTGATAGGCATGTGCAGGAGAGGAGGGGAGAGCAGATCCACGAGGGGATGGGTCAAAGGTAAGGAAAGAAAGGAAAAATTGTGATCTGCATCTCCCTGTTGCCAGTCACTTCAAATCCCCCTCCCGTACTAGATGTCAATCATCGGCTTCCTCCACTGCCAGGAGAATTCCAAGTGCAAACTGGAGGAACAGCATCTCAGCTTCTGAATTGGAACCTTGCAGCCTAATGGCATGAACATTGAATTCTCCCACTTTCAGTAATCCCCACCCCCACCATGCTTCTCTTTCTATCCTTACTAGCCTCTCTCTCTCTCTCTGTCTCTCTCTCTCCCTCCCTCCCTCCCTTCTGCGCCCCCCCATTTTTTCCTTTCTCTCCTTACCTTTGATCCATCCCCCAATGGACCTGCTCTCCCCTCCTTCCCAGTCCTGAAGAAGAGTCCTGACCCGAAACATTGACTGCCTGTTTCCCTCCATGGATGCTGCCTGGCCTGCTGAGTTCCTCCAGCATCATAGTGTTTTCATCTGGGAAAATAAATGTTGATTTAGACAAGTAAATTAGCTGGAAGATGTATTACAGAAATGGTTAAACCTAAATATGGAAATGAACTCAACAAAATAAACATAAGTCTATTTGCAACAGTTTATTCAATTGTTAAAATATTGTAGTATTTGGTGACTTCAGTGAACTCTATTTTACCTGGGATCTCCCTTAATAGATGTGATACAGAATCACTTCCACCTATTGTCCTATAGATCCCCAATAGAGTCAGTTCACATTCAGTTTTGGTACTTTTATCTTCATGGCTTAAATGATGAAATAAAAATCTGTAACAGGAACTGAATTGGGCACTAACATTTCACCATAAAGGATAAATGAGAAGTAAATTTAAACAGTCTGAATAGCTGTAAGTGGGAGTTGGTCTCAATGTTAAATCTCCAGCTTAGTAATTTAGTATACTGCTCCAACATTGTTATGTCCTTTTATTAACCAATTCCTCCTGGAGCAGTTTGCTATATGTTACTGACGTGGCTTCCATTAATATCATATCCAGGCATTTCTTGGTCTTGTTTCTTCTAAACCAGAGGTTCCATGATGTCATTTGCCATACCTTGTATCAGTTCTTTTTTAATTGCGACTGCCTTCTTGGCCCACCCTTCGATTTGGCTTTGCCTCTAAACCACTTCTTTCTATATGCATTTCAGTTTGCGATATGGTTACCTCTCCCCGTGTTTCTTAAATCTCAGGAACATTAATCATTAATGTGAGATGTTCTACATGTTGGCTTTTTATTAGTAGTTGAGACTTGTAAATGAAAAAAGGTTTATTCTTTTTCCCCCATCCACAGAACATTTTTTGCCTATGGACCTTTCTACCTTGGGATAAATTCAGCATTTGGTGGTTTAATTGCCAACAGTTTCTTTCGGAGAGTCCTCAATATTGCACAGGCTCGTTTTACATCTAGTTTGCCTATGGCAGTCCTTCCATTCCTGTCAACTGTAGCAGGGTATAATGCTGTTGTATCAAAACCTTTGCTTTCAGGTTAGTAAAGACTTGTGTATTTAAAAATACTAAAAGCTACCTTTATACTTGTGCCACCTGGACTCAGATGACTGTATTCCTGTTTTTAGTACAGAAGGTATTTTGTGACAGTCTTTGTACTATAGTAATTTTGATTCATTTTTGTGCTTTGGGAAAGGGAAGAAACCGGCATTCCTAACCAACACACACACACACTATATAACAGATTTCCCTTGATAAAGTGTTCCACTTTTTCTCTGTGGGCTAAGAGAGGTGGAAAAAGAAGGAAAACAAGGGAGAAAACCAGCAGCCATGGGGGTGTGGGAGGTATCGATTATAAGGATGATGTATCTTGCTTGCATCAATTGAGCAACTGCTTTAAAATAATGCCAAAATAGTTGTTGAAAACCACCCTTTTCTTTGCAATTTTATGTTGAAAGCGGTTCCTAATTTCTTTGTTTAGGTGATCTAAACTGTCCCACATGTGCTCTAGTTAGAGGAGGATTGGTGGCTTCTCTTGGTGGAGGCTTGTATCCTATTCTCTTGGCCTTGCCTATAAATGCTGGACTTGCAACAAGGTAAGGACAACTGTACTATTAAAATGCCATCTTTTTATTAATAATTAATTTTGATTCTGTAGTTACCTGCCTCCATGTAAGGGATGTTGATGGTTACAGTATTTTTATGCCCAACGTCAATATTAATTTGCTATATTGCAAATAAGCATTTCAAATATTCATTGTGAATAAACACTCCACATGCATGTTTTATACAAGATCCTATATAGTTCTTTTACAATATTTTTATTAAACCCATGAAAAAGAGTGCATGCATCAAAAAAAAAGTAAAAATACTACTGAATAGATTGTGTTAAATCATACTTAAGATCACAATACTCTAAATTAATAATCACATAATAGTTAATAAAGGGAAAAAAATTGAAATATTTTATTATATTAAAAAAATCTACTCCCAAAGATCCTATATAGTTGAATAGAATCAAAGTACCTTTGACCCCCAGTTGGAAAAGGCTGAGTATCCTTGCTATAGAAAGTGAGATTCCTTCTACTGTTGCCATAATTGCATTGATCATCTCGGGATAGGTTATTATCCAGGAGGGACTTCCTTGAAAACAACAAATTAGCAAGATTACCTTTTTAAAGTTGGATTTTTTTTTCCCACACACTTTGCAATCATACAGAAATACTGTAGTTTAGGGCTATTTGTTTCTCTGTAAATTGAGGTTCCATTTTAATTGAAATACTGTTTTCCAGACTGTAGAAAAATAAATAAGCATGAAGTTGAACATCCACAAATCAAAAGCTCACAAGAAAACGGAAGCAAGAGTAGGCCATCTAGCCCCTCTAGCCTGCCTTGCCATTCAATGTGATCAAAGCTGATCCATGTTGGCCTCAACTCCTCCTCTGTGCCAGTTCCCCATAGCCCTCAATCCCCTGATCTTTCAAAAATATTATCTTTAAATATTTATGAGCTTACCCTCCACAACTCTCTGGGGCAAAGAATTCCAAAAATTCACTACCCACTGTGAGAAGAAATTTCTACGTACCTCTATAGCATGCTGGGTAAATGAGCAAAACCTTAATTACCTGAAAGCTAAAATAAGTACCATTTAAGCCAATCATGACATAATGACCAAAGAAAATAACCATAATTGGATGACATGCAAAAATATACTTCTCATTAGAGGTTGAAAGAACAGGAACTACCATCATGGCCTGAGAAAAGCTTGAATTTAACATGCTTCTTGGTTTGGAGGTAGGGGAGAGGAACTAGGAGAGATGATATTTACGTGTGTCCACATACACAGTGGGACCAACATTTGCCCAAATGTTGTAACATTTATTCTGTCACTTCTTTGGCTCCTGTCTGCTGAAGACTGGGCTTCCCTGTTCAAGAGTATTTGCTAAACTGGACTGAGGAATGTTTTGCTTCTGTAAATCAAAATGTGCAAGTATTCAATATCTATTGTCTAACTCCATTCTATTTTTGCACCAGGTACAATACAAGCCCAATGCCAGAAAAAGGAAATATAATAAGATTCTGGATTGCTGTTTGTCAGCCGGTTATGAGGAAATTAAGCTTTGTGATAATCCTTCAAGCTCTCTTTGGAGTCTACCTAAGTTCCAAGCACTATGCAATTTACCTGAAGATGCTCAAACTTCCTCCATCCCACAACGATTCTGAACATTAAAGGAAAAAAATATTTAACTTCTTGAATATTTGACAGCATGTTATCATGCATTAATCAGTGTTCACCTGGTGTTTAATAAGTTTTAATGACTTGAATAATGACAGTACAACCAATCAGCTCACTAACAAAAGACCTGAAGCAATCTTTTATACCCCATGGTGTACCTTAAAAGACCAATTAAGTGCTACATCAGTCATAAAATTAAATGAATTCTAAGTTCTTCTCTCCTCAAAAGATGAACTTATACTAAAAAATCTTGATTGTAAACCAAAACCTGCATTCTTAATACAATCAACAAGCAATTCAAAGAAGCAATGCTGGTTTCCTTGGTTTAATGGGAAACTAAATTTCTAAATTTGTAATATAATAAATTTAGTAAAACAAACATTTGTATTGTAATGTGATTTTTACTTTGAGTTTCCCTCCAGCTAAGGGGAAACTTGCCTTCCGGTTCTTCTTGCTTATCAACACAAATGCAATCTGATGTCTGTTCCTATCCCTCTCCTTCCATTGAGTTTCAATTAAACCTTTACCAGATCAATTGATGATGAATTGTTAATGGGGGAGCTTGCAGTGTTATTAAAAATTGCTATCATTCACTCCTGTTTTTTCTCTAATGTTGTTAGCCTACTGCAATTATTATTAATGCCAGCAGAAAGACAGATTTAAAATGAAACCACCCACATTAGATTAGATAATTATTACATACATATCTGTGACTGGAAAATTTTCAGCTGAAATCTTATTTCATAATTTAATATCTAAATAAAGGACAAATGTTTTTTTGAAGGTGATTTTACATAGGCAGCCTTAAAAGTAGTTGTATCTATATAATATAAAAGAAGAAGCATGTCTAATTTTTTTTCTTGCGGAACAAAATGTGGCACTGGTACACATTATAAAGTTTGGAATAAAAGATTTACATCCCAGTTTTCAGTGCTCATAGTGTTGATGCAAACAAATATTGGAAGTTTTGATGTATTATTTAATAATTTGTCCACAAATAATATGGATGAATAATAATATTGAAATCATTTCAATACTCCGACAGACAAATTTTAAAGAAAAATACCAACAACACATGAGGGTAGGGCAGTCGATGTTGTCTATTTGGACTTTAGCAAGGCCTTCAACAAGGTCCTGCATGATAGGCTGGTCTGGAAGATTAGGTCCCATGGAATCAAGGGAGAGCCAGTTAGGTGGTTCAGAAGCAGGGGGCAGAAGCTGATGGTTGAAGATTGTTTTTTGGAATAGAGGCCAGTGACTAGTGGTGTGCCGCAGGGGTCGGTGTTGGGACCCTTGTCGTTCATTATTTATATAAATGATTTGGATGTGAATACACAAGGCTTGATCAGTGAGTTTGCGGATGACACGAAATTAGGTGGTGTTGATGGTGAAGAAGGTTATCAGAGATTATGGGGGGGATCTTGATCAGTTAGGGAAGTGGGTCGAGGTTGGCAAATGGATTTCAATACAGATAAGTGTGAGGTGATGCATTTTGGAAAGTCAACCTTGTACTACTAAGTCAAGCGTAGGACTTGACTTGTACTATGAATGGTAGGACACTGGGGAGTGTAATGGATTAGAGGGACCTAGGAGTACAAGGGCATAGTTTGTTGAAAACTGTCACGGGTGGACAGGGTGGTGAAAAAGTCATTTAGCACGTTGGCCTTCAGTCAGGACATTGCGTATAGGAGTTGGGACATTATGTTGCAGCTGTATGTTGTTGGTAAGGTCACACTTGGAGTACTGTGTACCATTTTGGTCACCCTGTTATAGGAATGATGTGGTTAAACTAGAAAGAGTGCAGAAAAGATTTACAAGGATGTTGCCAGGACTAGAGGGCTTGAGTTATAGGGAGAGGTTGGCCAGGCTTGGTCTTTATTCCTTGGAACATAGGAAAATGAGGGGCATGGATAAGGTGGATGATAACAGTCTTTTCCCCAGCGTAGGGGAATCCAAAACTAGGGGGCATAGATTTAAGGTGAGAGGGAAAAGATTTAATAGGGTCCTGAGGGGCAACTTTTTCATGCATAGGGTGGTGAGTGTATGGAACGAGCTGCCAGAGTAAGGGGTTGAGGCAGGTACAACAGTATCATTTAAGAAGCACTTGGATAGGTAGATGGAGTGGCAGGGCTTAAAGGGATATGGGCCAAATACAGGGAATTGGGACTAGCTGGGTGGGCTCTGTGGTTGGTATGGACATGTTGGGCTGAAGGGCCTATATCTGTGCTATATTGCTCTATGACTAACTAAAGCAGAGATACCAGGATGAAAGGGTATTATCTATAAGGAGAGTTAGACAAACTTGGATTGTTTTCTCTGGAGTGTTGCAGGCTGAGGGGAGAAGTTCATTAAATTATGAGAGGCATAGATAGGGTAGACAGCCAGAATCTTTTTTCCAGAGTGAAAATGTGGAATACTAGAGGGCATACCTTTAAGGTGAGAGGGGGAAAGTTTTTTCTTTTACACAGTGTCATGTGCCTGGAACGTGTTGCAAGAGATGTTAATGGAAGCATACAGTATATGATAGTGGCATTCAAAGATGCAGAATGTCCACTTGATATCTTTTTCGTTGATTAAATCAGTAATCCCAATGTTGCAGAGATTCAAACAACAAAAGTTTTGATGCAACAGATCAAGGACATAAAAAAAATCCATGTATTTATTCACATTTCCAGCTTGAGTATGGAAATTTAATCTGGGAAATGAAACATTTTGAGTAACTGGTACCATTCTTTTCTAGCTGGTTGGTTATGGAACAAAAAAGATAAAAGATTTCTCCATTTTGTTAAAAAGTGCCCTTCTGCCTTTCTTCTTCTTCTACTCACAGCAACACATTAATACATTCTACACAAGCAAAATGATAAACATGATGCTTTATGTGATATGAAAATCTACTCACAGTTCTTTAACAAATTCCAACTTGCATACTGCCTTAATTAACATATAGTTTATTATTTCTTGTACTATTTTTAATACAAAGGAGGGAAGAAGTGAACAACTAGTTCTGTCATAGAACAAAAACAGAATGCTGGAAGAACTCAGCAGGTCAAGTAGCATCTGTGGAGGGAAGAGGTGCAAGTCAACGTTTCCAGTCAAGACCCTGCATCAGGACTCGAAAGATTACCACTAATGTAGCAGTATGTTGGGGGGGCGGTGGAATAGAGGCTGGCTGGTAATGGAATGAAATGGGGCAGGGATGATGGGCAGATGGAACCAGATCAGGGAGAGTGTGTTGGGACAGATCCTTGTAGGTGATGGGTGAATCCAGATGGGGAGAGTGTGGGTTACCCAAAATTGGAAAATTCAATATTCATAACATCGGGATGTGAGTTGTCATTCCACCAATTTGCATTTGGCCTCTCTAATAATGGAGAATGCTGAGGATGGTGAGGTCTATGTGGGAGTAGAAGGAGAGTTAAAATGACATGCAACTGGAAGCTCAAGATGGTCACTGCAGACAGAGTGTAGGTGCTCTGCAAAACAGTGACCTAGTCTAAGTTTGGTTTCACCAATGTAGAGGAGGCCACATCGCAAGCACCAAATGAAGTAGACCAGGTTGGAAGAGGTGCAAATGAACCTCTGCCTCACTTGGAAAGACTGTTTAGTTTCCTGGATGGCTTTGTGAAGGGAAGATCTTGCCTCACAAGCCTGATGGGGTTCTTTGAGGAGGTGACCAGGAAGATTGATGAGGGTAGTGCAGTAGATGTGGTCTACATGGATTTTAGTAAGGCGTTTGACAAGGTTCCACATGGTAGGCTTCTTCAGAAGGTCAAAGGCCAAGGGATCCAGGGAGGCTTGGCCATGTGGATTCAGAATTGGCTTGCCTGTAGAAAGCAGAGGGTTGTGGTGGAGGGAGTGCACTCAGATTGGAGGTCTGTGACTGGTGGTGTCCCACAAGGATCAGTTCTGGGACCTCTACTTTTCGTGATATTTATTAATGACTTGGATGAGGGGGTGGAAGGGTAGGTTAGCAAGTTTGCAGGCGACACAAAGGTCGGTGGTGGTGTGGATAGTGTGGAGGGCTGTCAAAGCTTACAGAGGGATATTGATAGGATGCAGAGCTGAGTTGAGAAGTGGCAGATGGAGTTCAATCTGGAGAAGCGTGAGGTGGTACACTTTGGAAGGACAAACTCCAAGGCGGAGAACAAGGTTAATGGCAGGATTATGGGGAGTGTGGAGGAGCAGAGGGATCTGGGGGGTTCATAGCCACAGATCCCTGAGAGTTGCCTCACAGGTGGATAGGGTGGTTAAGAAAGCTTATGGGACGTTAGCTTTCATAAGTCGTGGGATCGAGTTTAAGAGCCGTGAGGTAATGATGCAGCTCTACAAAACTCTGGTTAGACCACACTTACTGTGTCCAGTTCTGGTCGCCTCATTATAGGAAGGATGTGGAAGCGTTGGAAAGGGTGCAGAGGAGATTTACCAGGATGCTGCCTGGATTGGAGAGTATGGATTATGAGGAGAGACTAAGGGAGCTGGGGCTTTACTCATTGGAGAGGAGGATGAGGGGAGACATGATAGAGGTATACAAAATATTAAGAGGAATAGATAGAGTGGACAGCCAGCGCCTCTTTCCCAGGACACCAATGCTCAACACAAGAGGACATGGCTTTAAGGTAATGGGTGGGAAGTTCAAGGGGGATATCAGAGGGAGGTTTTTCACCCAGAGCGTGGTTGGTGCATGGAATGCACTGCCTGGGGCAGTGGTGGAGGCAGGTACATCAGTCAAGTTCAAGAGATTGCTAGATAAGCATATGGAGGAATTCAAAATAGGGGGATATGTGGGAGGAAGGGGTTAGATAGTCTTAGGCGTGGTTTAAAGGTCGGCACAACATGGTGGGCCGAAGGGCCTGTATTGTGCTGTATTGTTCTATGATGGCGCAGGAGGAGGTGAATGGACAGGTGTTACACCTCCTGTGGTTGAAGGAGATTGTGTCAGGGGACAGGGAAGGGTGGGTGGGAAGTGATGAGAAGCATCCTGAAGAGAACAGTCTCTGAGGAAAGCAGAAAGAGCAGAAAGGGGGAAAGAGTAGAAGATGTGATTGTGGTGGAATCATGTCGGAGCTGTCAGAAATCGAGGAGGAAGATGTGTTGGATGCCAAGACTGGTGGGGTGAAACATGAGGATTTCTGGAAGAAGGAGGATGTTTCACAAGCTCTAGAACAGAATTGCCTCATCTTGAAAACTGATGCAGTGGAGACAGAAATTGAGAAAAGCGGATGGCATCCCTACAGGAGTCAGGGTGGAGGAGGTACAGTCGAGGTAACTGTGGGAGCTGGTTTATAGAAGAGGTCAGTGACATCTGTCTCCTGAGATGGAGACAGAGGGATCCTGAAATGGAAAAGTGTCAGAGGATAGTCCAGGTGAATTTGAGGGCAGGGTAGAAGTTGATAGCGAAGGTGGTGAAATTGACAAGTTGTGTGCGAGTGCTGGTTCCAGTACTCTCCAACTTCCAGAGAAACACCCACTTGTGTAAAAGAAAAGCAAAAGGTGCTGAACAGAATGTGTTCTCTATTAAGTAATGTTTCTTAAAGAGCAAGTACCAACATAAAGGTCTATAACTAAAACATGTCAAGTCATCTAAAATCATACTGTTTTACAAATGCAACCTAAAAGTGGATGCCAGATTGATTGCTATTGTTATTTTATAATTGCTACCAAAAGGACATTAAATACCAGACTAAATGTGGCATAGCTACTGGAGTTGCTGTCTCAGCTCCAATGACCTGGGTTAAATCCTGACCTCCAATGTCGTCTGTGTGGAGTTTGCACGTTCTCTCTGTGACCATGTGGACTTCTCCCAGGTGCTCCAGTTTCCTACTACATCTGAAAAACATGCAGTTTGGTAGGTTAATTGGCAATGATAAATTGTCCATAGTTGAGTGATAGAATCTGGGAGGAGCTTTTGGGAATGTGAGGTGATTAAAATGGGACTGGTGTAGGATTAAAGGACCATGAAAGCAAAACAAAAGGAATGGCAGCAACTTGACCCAATATTTTGTGCAATAAGATGCCCTTGGTGCATATCTGGAGTAGAAGTCCCTTTTTTTCCCTCTTCTGTGATCTCCTACACCCACTCAACCACTCTCCACCATCTTCTATCACCCTGTTTCTTTCCCCTCCTCCAACCACTCCATCTGCCCACCACCATCTGCAACTCTCTGTTGCCTCTACCTATCACCCCCCCCAGCCTTTTTCGCTATTTCAGCTCGTCCATCGTCCGTCTGCCTATTTCCCCTTCTCACCCTGATCCACCTAACACTTGCCAGCTCTTGTTTCACCACTTCTTCTGACCTCTTTATACTATTTATACTTTATACTTCCTCTCTGTATTTCAGTCTAGATGAAGGGTCTCGACCCAAAATATCAACTGTCCATTTTCCTCCACAGATGCTGCCTGACCTGCTGTGTTCCTCGACCAGTTTTTTTGCTCCAGATTCCAGCATCTGCAGTCTCTTGTTTCTTCATGCTGCCCAGGCCTCTCGCTGCCCAGCAGCTGGCACCGCTGCAGCAATGTGTACCGAACCACAGTAAAGCCACAGCACGGCTCACATGTGGTGGTGCCCCCTGCAGTTGGGTCCACACACCAGCCGTTGGTTCTCATGCACGACTCCTGGTTATCAGTCTACAGGCTGCCTGCTTGCAGCTCCAGGTCCATCATGTAGTCCACCTTCTTCAGTCAGCTTAAACAGGTCACCACGGCCACAGTTTTCCTGTTGCTCAGGATACATTGCCTGTTCCTCTGACTGCTGTATTTTTTTTGAATGATGAGGCTTTCTGCACACACATGCCTTTGAAATGTCTTCCTTCTTCCCAGACGTTACTGGACAAGGCTGTTAACTGCATCACATCTATTTCTTGTACTTTTGTTCTCTCCCTCTCAAGGACAGAGTTCTTCACAACCCCAGAAACTGGGACCACAAGGGATGAGGGTTAAATGGACGCATTTCATGGGATGATACACCACTCTGGCACCAGGCATTAACTCTAGTGCAGGAAGCACACTGTAGAGTGTGCAGGTGGGGATGAGTGTGGAAGTGGGTGTGATGTCCACATCTGTATTGACCCACCCATGAGGAACACAACTTTCACAGTTCATCAGAGACAAACAGGTGTTACACATGAGTAGATTGTTCCCTGATATAAGTGAAGAAATGCAACACGAACAGCTCTATATACAACAGGAGCAGAGACATGCCCAAACCTTACCCAGCACCCAACTTCAAAAGTCTCTTCACCATGAGCAGAATCTTGCTCTGATAGAGCAGACAGTTGACGGCAAGGAGAAGATTGAAAACAACAGGAACCAGACACCTATAATAGCCATAGATTTGTACAGCACAGAAGTAGGCCTTTTGGTACGCCACGTCCATGCCAACCAGAGTCAAAGTCAAAGTTGAGTTTTTTGTCATATGCACAAGTACATGTGTGCACAGGTGCAATGAAAAACTTACTTGCAGCAGCATCACAGGCACATAGCATCATATAAGCAGCATTCACAATAAATAAACATAAATTATACACAATTTTTACAAGAAAAAACACAACTAGAACAAAAAAAAGTCCATTTCAGTGCAAGGTGATCAGAGTGGTCATGGTTGTACTTAACTATACTGGTCCCATGTACCCACATTTGGTCCATATCTTTCTGTGCCTTGGGGATTTAAGTGCTTGTCTAGATGTTTCTTAAATGTTGTGAGAGTACCTGCCTCCATCACCTCCTCTGACCTCTTGTTTTAAATACCCCTACCACAGGAAAAATATTCTCAGCACTTACCCTTTCTATCCCCCTCATAATTTTGTATACCTCTATCAAGTTACCACTCAGCCTTCTCCACTCCAAGGAAAATAAACCCAGTCTATCCAATCTTTCCTTATAATTAAAAAGCTCCAAACCAGGCAACATTCTGATGAATCTCCCCTGCACCCTTTCCAGTGCAATCACATCCTATCTAGTGCATGGCAACCAGAACAGCACACGAGGTGTGGCGGGACTAATGTTTTATAAAGCTATAACATTATGTCTCTGCTCTTACATTTTGTGCCATGGCTGATGAAGAGGAGTATTTCATATGACTTCTTCACCATGTTATCTACCTATGCTGCCATTTTCAGGGATGTATGTACCCCCTCCCCCCACCCCCCCATCATCAACACTCCCTACCACTTTATACATGTCCTAATTTTATTTGACCTTCCAAAATGCATCACTTCACATTTGTCAGGATTAAATTCCATCTGCCATTGCCCCTCCCAAATTTCCAGCTGATCAATATCATGTAGACGAAAACAATCCTCCACAATATCTGAGACTATAAATCAAATTGACGTTGAAACAATGGGACTGCAGCCTGAGGGCCAGCAGACCATTGCATTTGTCCATCCAGTCCCCTGGGAAGTTGCCTGATGTGCAGGTTCGGAACACTGATGCTCATCTCCCAGTACATCCTCTCAGACATTGTCGTGGATTACCGAGATTCGAGAATGACCAGGAGACGCAGAAGATTCTTCAAGAAGTTAAACCTTTATTTTAGCACGATATCATGGAGAGCTCAGACTCCTAAAAGCGGAGTTCTGCAGCTCTGCCCGACCAAGAGATTACAACCTTTATTTATATTACAAGAGTACATGACTACAAACATCCAAGCACAAATAGCAGAAGTAAATAACAGAACCAAATGGCCGCAGTAGCCAACCATAGTTTTGGTCTTAGCCCCGCGCTCTTGAGGAACTAGGTATTATTAGATTGCCGCATCCTGCATGGCAGACAAGACATAAGATCTCACCATATCAAAAGACATCACCAGTTATGGATAGCCCTTATTGTCAGAACATTACCATACATGGGGAGCCGTTAGTCATCGGCAGAACATTAGCTACCCAGAAGACCATTCTCAATTATCTTTCACATTTCTCCCACAATTCCTAGTTATCTAGTACCAGATTACGAGTCTTTATTTTCCATATGTTCTATAGCATCACCCTCAACAATGTTACACAGCCAGCTACACCAGAGAGCTCTTTCAATTGGTAGCTGTATGAAGGTGGTCCAACCTGGGCAAAAGCTTTTTTTTGGGTAACAAAGGACCTCTATGTGGAATCAAGGTGAAAGGGAACAGCCTTCCAACAGCCACATGGCAACCTCACAGGGGACACTGTGGTGTAGCATACTGCGATAAAACCTACCTGATGTAGCATACTGCTACAAAGTTGTCAGATGGGAAAGGCGTTTGGACAGGTAACCTTACAGAAAAATGTTAATATTTTCTGTTATTGTATCATTTCTTTTGTCTCTGCTATAAAGAATTCTCGAGACACTAGCACTGTTCAAATGTCTTCTCATTTGGGACAGATGATATTTAAATGTACACAGTCATGCTGGTATGGCAATTGTTGGCATCACTGCATACCATGCTTTGCTTCACCAAGAAAGGTTGCTAATATCATGTATGTCATGTGAACATCTGGACACTGAATTTTGTCTGCATCTCCTGTCCCAAGGTCCTTGACCTACCCCAATTGGTCAACCAGGCCCACATTAATTGCTTCCAGAGGCATCACTACTCACTGAAAGGCTGAAGACTGATAACCCGCTTTCCAATTGTTTGGAAATCCCAATGGTTCGGCATCTGGCTCATCAGATGTCGATTCCACACTCCCTTCAACACATCAGGGCCCTGGTTCCTACCGTCTCTTGAAACTCACTGGGCTTGCTTGAAAATGTATTATACTACAGTGTAACATCTAAATAGAGAATTAAAAGTGTGTTGGAATATTAATTTGGAATAACATATAATGGCCTGTAAGATCTCCCAGTCCAGCACCATCAAAATCCTGAACATGGTACATTCGTGGAACTTTACTGTATTTAGAAATTAGAGTTCAGCTTTTTTTTTGGTGCATTAAATGGGTGCTACATATATTGTTGCTGTCCAATTGGGTGAACCACAAAAAAGTCATGTTTATAGAAACAAGTCAACTCCCATGGCACAATGAGGCAAGGGCTCACCATGGGGCTAGTGATCACTATATATCTTGCACAGAGATGCAAACCAGAGAGATATAGTTCTCTTCATCAGTGATACTTGTGACTAAAAATGGAGCTCAGAAAAATACATCTTTCAGAAAATGTGGGTAAAACATCAATGACTCAGTAGGGACCTTTTAATTTAATTCTCTTTGTTGACACTGTGGGGCTTGTTCATTATCCTCTTACTTAGAACATAGAACAGTACAGCAGTGGACAGGCCATTTGGCTCACGATGTTGTGCCGATCAATAACAATTTATACTAGATATCCTCCTGTGTATCATACATATCCCTCCATTCCCTTCACATTCATGTGTCTATGTAAAAGCTTCTTAAATTCCACCAACCTGCTTGCTTCCACCACTACCCCTGGTACCTCATTCCAGGCACCTACCACGCTGTGTAAAAAAAACTTGCCCCTTACGTCACTTTTAAACTTCCTCCCTCTAACCTTAAAAGAATGTCCTCTGGTCTTTGACATTTCTACCCTGGGGAACAGATTCTGACTTTCTACCATATCTATGTCTCTCATAATTTAAAAAGCCTCTATCAGGTCTTACTTGTCATATCATCTTTCTTGACCTCAACCCTACCACCTGTTGCCTTGCTGCTGTGGTTCCCATCCCCCTGCCACTCCAGTTTAAACCCTCCTGAGTAGCACTAGCAAACCTCCCGGCGAGGATATGGCTCTTCAGGGATTGGCTCTTGCACCTTCAAGAGCCAATTATTTTCATTGACCACAGAAATGAGTTCACACTCAAGATGGTGTCTTTAAATAAACATCTAATACCAGAAAACGCCAGAGTTTCTGGCATTGCATTGTAATTAACTTTCTGATGGATGAGATTTCAACAAGAAATAGTTACTAGTGAAATGTAACCTATGGAAAATAGATTTCTAGCCTGATATGTGAATTTTAAAATAAATGGTGATATCTGCATCACAATTAAAATTTAAAGGAATTATATTCTATACTTGTAAAAGTCAATTTTAATTGCTAGAAAGGTTAACTGCTGGCTTTTAATAGTTATTGCATTGTTAAAAATTCACCATTGAGTGGCCAAGTTCCAACTTATTTTTTTATTGTCAAGTCTCACACTGAGAACCTGTGCAGTAAAGCTTATAGGGAAAGCAGGGCAAACTGGACAGCAGTTTTCTGATTTCCAGAGTTAACCATGTAGATGTATATGCTAAAAGTTAGTGTTGGATTTATTCCATGCTAATTGCAAGTGGCAATATCCTGTTAATCTTAACACAAAATCTGGGTCAATAAATCCCAAACTAGTTTATGTCATCAATTTTGAGTTACAAGGAGAAACTGGATGGGCTGGGGCTTTTTTCCCTACAGCAGAGGAGGCTGAGAGGTGACCTTCTAGGTTCCCATTAAATCATAATGGGAATATGTTAGGGATTATTCTGGAGTTATAACATTATGGATAGCAGATATTAATTAAAATGAGAACCAGTCTTCCGGAAATAAAACCTGTTCACAATTTAACTTTGACTGATACTTTAAGGTTTTTGAAACTAATCATTGGGTGTGGGACATTCTGATTCTGTACCATTGAAACTATACAAGGGGAAGACAATAGATGAATGTTCATGTTAATTGGTGGTCACTGAAGTAATGGAAAATCAGAAGCACCAAAATGGAGCCAAATATTTAAAGTAAATCATGTTAGTAATGGAATGATAAAATGAATAATAGCATAGGAGATGATCATTCAGTCCAGTGCTTCTCCAAGCCATATATCATAAAATCTGGGTGACAGAAGATAGAGCCATGCAATGTTCTTGGGTCCCAAGGTTGTAGAAAGGTATCGTTTAACAAAATCTTCCACTGGGAGTATCCACCTCCAACTGATACATACCAAGAGCAAAAGGGAGCAAGGAAATGAGATGTCCCAGACGAAACGCTACAGAAAATCACACCATTTAAAATGATGTGACAATAAACGTGACTTTGACTTTGATAAACTTTGGCACAGAGGGAATTTGAAGTATTGCAGCACCAATAATAAACTGACATTGGAATGCAATAGTTTACTTTTATCACTTAGTGTTAATAGGGCTTAAATATAATATATCAGCTTTGTAAAATATATTTTAATATAGCAACATACAGTTTTAGCTTTTCTTATATTTGGTAAATGCACACAGAATTTTTAGTCCAATGCAAATAATTGTCAAAAATAAAACTATTTTTTCCATATTATCACATCTGGTGTCAGGCCACAAAAAGATGTTGTTATACTAGTTTGTAAAAAAAAGACCTCACCCAGCATCCTTACATCACAAAATAAAAACTAGCCAAACCTGTACTTCTGTAATGTCAGTGGAATGAACCTGCTGAACCAGCCATGCACAAGACTGTTATCTTAACCTCAAACCCCAAATAAATTATCAAGAGAAACACTCAATGGTAGTGTCTTTATTATGAATATACTTGTCTGTAGTGTTACATTGCCAACCATACATGAACAAAAACATTTAAAACACTTTATTTGTCATTAATACTTGCCTAACTTTGAAAAAAATTCTCATTGATTATAAAGAATAAGGGTGGAAGTTAATCTTTGGTTAGCAGTGCTAAATACACATATAAAGTGACAGGCACATACTGTACTCACTGTTTCAAGTGCCACAAAATGAAAGAATTATTGCATAATTTCCATCCTATTGAAGCTCATCTTCATACAGTATATAAACAAAATAATGATAGTTTTTTTTTACAAGCTAAAATATTACAGCATCGATAATAAACCGACTTTGGAATGAAATAGTTTACTTCAATCATTTCAATGTTAATGGGGCTGAATTACAATATCTCAGCTTTGTAAAACATATTTAATATAGCAACATATAGCTTTAGCTTTTCTTATATTTGGTAAGTGCACTTAGAATTTTTAGTCCAATGCAAATAATTATCAAAAACATTTTTTCTCATATTATCATATCTGGTGTTGGACCACAAAAATATTTCATGATACTGGTTTGTAAAAAGACCTTACCCAGATTTGTAACATTTGTATTCAGTATTTCAGTTCAGTTTGTGATGTTTTTACTAAGCATCAACATTCTCAAAGGAAGCACACCCTCTACCCACATATTTGGATTGGTGATCATTTTATTCCATACTTGTGTTTCCTCTTCAGTAGAATCCATCCAGTCTACTGCCAATCCATAACTTTTACCTGTCCAACAAAAGAAATGGTCAATAAAGAAAGAATACGCCTTTCCACCACAGTTTATAAACACACAATACATTAGAGATTACAAAACCACACAGTTAATATTGTCTTTCCTTGTAACACAATGATAAATTACATTCCTACAGAGTGCTTCACATCTGTGAAAGCTGTCCATTACTTTATCCTGTTACAAGATAATTCACAGTGAAATTACCATGTTTGAAGCAGTTAAGTGTACTAATCTAACTTTGAATCCATTCTCTGACACTATTCCAATATTTTTTAAACAAATTACAAATTGAAATACCTGATTTGTACAATTGTTTCACAAGCCCTAACAGTGAAGGCTGTTAAAAATCATAACAGGATTATTATCATAGTTGCAGTGGATAATAGTGAAATTCAAACTATTTAACATCTTAGAAGCTATTACCTGTGCCAAGGCCAATCCTCAATCCTCCAAGGAAATGATTTACCAGTTTATCATGGTCCCAGACTGAAAGTTCAACACATGCATCTTTGAGGTCTTCAGGCCCAAAGCCATCATAAACCATGGTGTGATTGAAATTGGGATTTCTGGTTTTTTTCACGACCCGAGTCTTCTGACGGCTTTTTCTGCTTGTGTCTGGAAGAACGTAACTTGTAGAGAAAGCAAAACAATTAGAATAAACTGATAAGTTTGTCTGATCTCAAACATAATTGGTCCACTATCAAAAATGAATTGATTTTGGCATATACACTGAAAAATTACAACTTCGTAATTGCAATGATGTGAATAAGTCACCAAGTTTGATGTTTGGTTAGCCTTCGGAACCAGCTCTCAGCCAGTTAGGGATCAATTGTAGCCTAAAATTTATGGAAAGAGGTCAGCAACTTCCTACATAACTATTAGAATTTCCCCACATACAGTATATATCAGCACAGCAAATGGATTTCTGAGTGAACATGACAGTTCCAAAATTACAGTCCCTATTCATTATTTATTTTCCCTAAATAACAATTACTATTTATCAAACTCTAACACCACAATGCTAAGTGCACTGCAATTCCCTCATTATTTCAAAATATAATGCATTTTAACATAAAAATGTTAATTCCGTTTTTCCTAGCAGGAAACTTTTTTTAAAAAAATCAGTTTCTATCTGCATTCATCTGCATTATAATGTTCTTTTTTTTGTGGTCTGAAAAATGTAAGTGAAAATAGTTAATTAAAAATTAGGCCGTTTACTTGTTAGTTTGCTGGAGAATATTTTCATATCATAGGCAGTTTAGTCAGTTTGATAACATCCCAGCTGTTGAATGACAGCATTCCCCTTGAATGTGCTCAACAGAAACTAATCTCTACTTCAGAGATGATTATTTTCTTCAGATTAGTGGCAAGTCTTCTTGCTTTGTTATTAGCACAAATTCAAGGTCCTTAGAAATAAATCTCATAGATAAGATTACAAGCATTCTTTGGAAAATAAAGTAAAACATGGAAAAGCTATATAATAATTGTGCGTGTAATACAAATGTAATCTTATTACCATTTCACAAATGGATCCAAACGATGTGCCCTAACTTGGGGTAAATTACTGGCTTCCTTCACCCAAATCTGAACTTCACCTGTTTTTTTCCCTGTGTGCAAAAACATCAGTAAGCATATTGATGCAATACCAATAACTGTAAATTATCAGATAAGAAGGATAAAATACCTTTGTGTCCCTGTGGAATGTAACGGAAAGCCACTTTTAGGGTACCTTTGTAATCTGTTGTATAAGATGTAATTGTCTGCAAAAAATTATAAGAAAGATAATTTGGTCTATAACATTTTTGCCATGACTTTACAAAAGCCATGTACAAGATATACAAGAATGTACTTCATTAAAACTGATCCAAAAATTGTCCTGCAGTGCAATACTTCGAGGAAAAATACAAAATAGATTTTGTTTTAAAAACTCAAAGCTATTTCTAATCCTGACAATTTGATTGTGCAAGTACACAAACAATGATTCAAAACTTCTGATTGTCTATCTGCATTTTATCTCTTCCCTATCATGGAGCTGAAACAGATAGCCTTCTCTTCGCTGTAGTCATCTATCCTACCATTCCAAAAGCATCTCTAGTAATGCTTTCTTTCCCAATTCTACAGAGTTAACCCAGGAGTCACTCAAGAGTTCCCTCTTCTTTGTAACACTGTTTTACTCTATAAGCATTCTTTGAAAACTAGAGTATTAGAGGAAGCTTGCAGAATATATAAAAACTGACTGTAAAGGATTCTGTAGGTTATTGAAAAGAAGACAATTAGTGAAAACAAATGTAAGTCCCCTTTAGTAGGAAACAAGGGAATTTATAACGGGGAATAAAGAAATGGCAAGCCAGTTAAATACATATTTAGGTTTTGTCTTCACAAGGGGGATACAAATAATCTCTCAAAAATGTTGGAATTAAATTGACATCAGTAGGGAAATAGTGTTAGGGAAACTGAATCCCCAGGGTCTGATAGTCTGCATCCCAGAGAACTTAAGGAACTGTCCCTAGAAACAGTGGATGCATTAATGGTTATTTTCTAACATTCTTTAGACTCTGGGATAGTTCCAATGGATTAAAGCATAGCTAATGAGTTGCTATGGAGGGAGCTCTGCAAAAGTTCACCAGATAACTGGGGTGGCAGGACTAGTGCATGGAGAGAGATTACGTCAGTAAGGCTTATATTTACTAGAGTTTAGAGGAATGAGTGAGGATCTCATGGAAATCAATAAAATTTTAAACAGGACTGGCCAGATTCAATGCTGAAAGGATGTTCCTGATGGCCAGGGAGTCAATGACCAGGGACACAGTCTAACGATAAGGGGCAAGCCATTTAAAGACTGAATGGAAGAAAAATTTGGTAACTATAATCCCACATTGGAATGAATGGTATCAAAAGCACATACGACTGATAAGAAAGAACAATTACTAAAACTGGAAAGAGGAAACTAGTTCTGCCATTCATAGGAATGAACGTATGTACATAGTCAAACTTTTGAATTTAAAAATATTATGGAAGCTCATTCATATGTAGGGATGTCCATAAGTCAGGTGTTCGTAACCCAGAGACAGCCTGTAATGGGTTACTGCACTGTTTCATTCAACAAGCAAAAGAATTTCTATGCACTTACAGAGTATACCCAAAATCATTATTTATTTTTCTTGGTATCAGTAACATGCTTATATAACTGAGTTTTTAGTTCTGATGAAAGATACATAATGGGAAAATATTTTGTTTTACACTGAAGGTGACCGATATTTTAAGTATTCAGAATTAATATTTCAAATTTACACCAATTGCACTGTTTTGAATTGTCCCATATATTTTAAAATATTTCATTATAAATTACCCTTGGTTTCAGGTTGTACCATTCCATTTGCTTGTTACTCCAATTCCACTTTTCAAGTTCTATGTCTACTTCACCCAGAAAATCGTTTCGTCCAAATGTGTCATTGTGCCAAACAGAAAGGTTCAGAGTCTGAGCCATCAGAACATTTTTTTCAACTTTATACTGTAAGATAAGAGGTGCAGAACACAATTAGAATGGAAACAAAAAAAACATTTATAGTCTCTAGTTTTATTTTGCTCACAAGGAGGTTATTCTTGGACATTTGTTAACCACTTAACAATTATTCATTTAATTGTACATCAAGTATTCTTAAAGCCTTTGCATGTTTAGTGCCAATTAATTTACACCAGAGTGTCTCAAATTTGCCAAGCAGGAAATACCCCATTAACTGCAACTTTTGTGGAAAATAATCAGGAATTCAGAAAAAAAGTCACAGTAAACAAATACTGTACTCCATGAGTTATTAGAAAAAAAGCAATTACCACACTTTTCACAATGACAGCAAATAATGGGCCCGTGTATATACTGTTATGCATTCTGAAAAGGTTCTTGTGTGCCTTTTTTAGGTTTCATGATGATATTAGGCAAATTAGGCTGAATTTCTGGACAAGTAGCAGTAAAATGGATCTTTTCTCGGCCTCTTTTATCTCATCATATACTTGATTTGTTAAGTATGGTATTGATGATATATGCTCCCTCCAGGAATTTAATAATATTACGGAAGTTCATATGTAGGGATCTCCATAAACTGTGTAACCCGGGTATGGCCAGTAAAACATTCCTCTGCCTTGATAACATACCCATCTCCTCTCCTCCATCCTTTATTCCATGGTCCACTGTCCTCTCCTACCAGATTCCTCTTTCAGCTCTTTGCCTCTTCTACCTATCACCTCTCAATTATATCTTCCCTCCCCCACCCACCTACCTTCCCCCTCTCACCTGGACTCACATATCAACTGAACTCACCCATCACCTGCCTGCGTGTGCTCCTCGCCCTCTCCTCCATTTCTGGCGTCTGCCCTCTTCCTTTCCAGTCCTGATGAAGGGTCTCGTCCCAAAACATCGACTGTTTATTTCCCCCCATAGATGCTGCCTGACCTGCTGAGTTCTTCCAGCCCTTATTGTGTATTCCACCATATTATTAGTTCATAGCTAAATGGTATCTGCAGTTATTTTCCTTCTTTTGTTTCATACAGCTTGATACTGTAGGCTTGCAAAAATCTATGGATTTATTTGGAAATTTCAACTAATTTAATGTCCTTTAGAGGGCAATAGCTCCACATTCATTACTGAGAAAAACACACTGAAATAAAAATAGAGGATGTAGGTTGTGTAGCATCAATGGAGAAAAGCTAATCTTTCAGATCAATATTCTGAAGGAAGTTCATTGACTTGAAATGTTTCTCCTTTCACAGGTTTTATCCGATCTTCTGGGTACTTCCAGCATTTTTGTTTCTATTGAGGTTTCTGGCAATCATAGAATTTTGATTTTATAGAGAAAGCTACCCAATTTCACTCCAAAGAACCCAAATTTAAAGACCTAAGTTTATACCCTTTGGTTTTAGCTTCTCCAACTTGACATTACAGTACAAAAACACAAACAATAGAGTAGAACAAGGCCATATGGCCCACCAAGCCAATTCTGGCATTCAGTAAGATCAGAAATGATTTTTACATCATATTGCTGACCTACATCCATATTCCTTCATTCTCATAGTTCCGCAAAGTCATCAGTCTTAAGTCATGAATATGCTAATTGGCCAAGCAGCCACTGTTCTCCAGGGAGAGAATTCCAGAGATTCATAATCCTTCTCATTGTGGTCCGAATCTAAGACAAATAGTTCTAAAGTCCCAAGAACACTGTGCAAAGGAAAGAGCCTCTCAGCACCAAGTACACTTAAGAATTTTATACATTTCAATGAAATCATGTCCCATGATTCAAAGCATATGGATCTTTCCTGCCCTAATTTTTCCACACATAACAGCCCTCTCATCCTACGAACCAAAAAAGTGAACTTTGGCTGCACCCCCATCTCAGGGCAAATATGTCATTCTTTTGGCAAGGAAATTAAAACTAAATATAGCATTCCAGGTGTGGATTTACCAAAAATCTCTAATTGCAATAAGACCCATTGCCCTCACTCTAAACACCTTACAGAACAGACTGAAATAATTGCTTGCTCATCCAGTTAATCTTCCTGTACTTCCAATTTCTTAGCATCTCCACTAATGCATCACACCACAATTTAACTACTTCTCAAACTTCCAGAACTCAAAGGAATACAAATCACGTTTATGAAAGCAGTGTTAAATTTTAATTCCAAGATCCAGCATCACTCTGGTGAATGTGCAACATCACTCAGACAATACATCTTTCCAAAAGTGTAGGGACTACTTTTGGGTTGCATCACAACTGTCACGCTGTGAAACTTGCATATGATATTCCAATAGTGATATATTTTTATATAATCCCTAAGGTTTCTGATGAGTCATCACAGAAAGAGCAATCTCTACTAATATATTCAAATATGAAAAGTTAATTCCATTTATTATAGATTTTTTATAACATTTTAATTAAAATATTATTTATAGCTAAACGTGAAGTACAGAAAAATGATGCCCCACCCCCTTACCCGTAATATTTCATTGTAGATTGGATTCAAACTTTTCTTCTTCACTGATGTTTTCTTCTTACCCATTTTAACTTTATCTGGAAGCAGGTAGCTTTTCACATATCTAAGAGAACAACAGACTTATGAAGAGATAAGATTGAATAGAAGAGTTCTGTTATTTTCTTTTTAAGCTGCTTGAGCTTGCATTTTAATTTTTCTCATTCTTAATTTAAAGTAATTACAGTTGGAGAATGCCACTTAGCCCATTACATTTAATTCATTCAGAGTTTCATCTATTTTGCATCCAATTGTTCAAGACTTGGGATTTTTGCCTCTGGTGCCCAGATGTTTAAGAAAAATATCCCAACACCATTCCTAAATGCATCTTCTACCAGTCTGAATTTGTATCCCATTCATCCTATACTCAATATTTGTTTTGGCTTTACTTTTCCTGTAATATTTAATTAGCTCTATAAAATTACTTTGGTATCAACCTTTTCAGGATGAAAAGCACATCATTCCATGCTGACTTTATATTTTAGTCAACAGGTCCTCCCCAGGTTACAGCGGGATTCCATTCTTGTAAACTGTTCATAACCCGGACAGTTTGCAAGTTAGAAATGCAGCCACAAACCACATTCCCAGGTGACAGAAGATGCCTGCAGCCCTGCAGTAGCTGGCAAATAGAATCCCACGGGTCTCCCAAATGCTCATTCATATGTATAGGTCGCACACAAGTCAAGCACTCGTAAACAGGGGAGGAGCTGTATTTATACCAGTGATGAGGATGTTTGCTCCACTTTAAAGCACAATTTTTACTTAAAAAATCATTTCAGTGACCAGGGCCTGGACTGGGTGTAGTTCATAGATCTTTGTCCCATTTCCCTTCAATTTTGTGGGGCAAATTATATCATCATACAAAATAAAACATCCAGGGGTTAATTAGCCAATTAGTTGACAAACACAGAGCAGCAGCATTGAATTGTAATGTACTGAATGCAGATTATTACTCTACATTGGTTGCAAATGACAGTTGGAAATAATGAATCTCTGGTCTACCAAGTTGTTTGGGTTCTCTAGTTTCTTCCGCAATATTCATGCAGTGCGCATATTTCAACACATTCTTGGAGTGTTGCCACTTTTTCTTCCATTTATAAGTATTACAACTTCATTCAAAGTTCATCTGTCATTATTCTACCCACTTAATATATATATTTTTTAAGATCAGTACTTACCTCTCTTAGTTTGACATTAACTGCAATTTCGTCCACTCTCCTTTAAGTTCACAAATCCAAAAAAATCCTCCAACTATGACTTCTTTTTAACCGTTGAATAAATTATGTATCTATTCTCTAGACTTACCTCAAATCCACAATGTTTGGTTTAAATTAGTAGCCTTTTGATAGAAATTTTGTCAGTAATTTAGGGTAAGGTACAGCAAATAGTCCTCTTATTGTCACTTCCTCATAAGGAGTTAAGGTTAATTAGGATCTTCCTAGTGCCCACTGACCTATATATAATGGCTGTCAATGTCTTATTAACCTTATATTTAGTGCATTCCTGCATAATTGTAGGATTATACAGCATTGGAGGAGGTTATTTTGTCTATTTGCTTGCTAATTGGTTATCCAATGAATTTAATTCCAATTCTTCTATTCTTTTTCAAAGCATTGAAATATTTTGGTAAATTTGTTTATTATTGTCACAATGAAAAACTTGTCTTGTACACCGTTGATACAGATTAATTCATTACAACAGTGCATTGAGGTAGTACAAGGTAAAACAATAACAGAGTGCAGAATAAAGTGTAACAGCCACAGAGAAAGTGCAGTGCAGGTAGACAATAATGTACAAGGTAGATGGTGAGGCCAAGGAGCCATCTTTATCATACTAGGGAACTGTTCAATAGTCTTATGACAGCAGGGTAGATGCTGTCCTTGAGCCTGGTGGTACGTGCTTTCTGGCTTTTGTATCTTCTGCCCGATGGGAGAGGGGAGAAGAGAGAATGTCCCAGGTGGATGGAGTCTTTGATTATGTTGGATGCTTTATCAAGACAGCGAGAAGTCTAGCCAGAGTGCATTGGGGGGGCGGGGGGGGGCGTGGAGTTAGTCAGGCTGGTTTCCGTGATTCCGTCATGTGCTGAGCTGTGTCCACAACTCTCTGCAGTTTCTTGCAGGTCACAAACAGACCAGTTGCCATACCAAGCCGTGATGCATCTGAACAGGATGCTTTCTATGGAGTATTGATAAAAATTGGTGAGGGTCAAAGTGGACATGCCAAATTTCTTTAGCCTCCTGAGGAAGTAGAGGTGTTGGTGAGCTTTCTTAGCCATGGCGTCAATGTGGTTGGACCAGGACAGGTTTTGATGATGTTCACTCCTCGGAACTTGAAGCTTTCAATGCTCTTGGTCTCAACACTGTTGATGTAAACAGGAGCATGTGCACCACCCTCCTTCCTGCTGGCATTGAGGGAAATGTTGTTGCCATGACACCATATCACTAGGCTCTCTCTCTCCCTCCTGTACTCCGACTCATCGTTATTTGAGATTTGGCCCACTACAGTAGTATCTGCCAACTTGTAAATGGAGTTAGAGCAGAATCTATGCAGTCGTGAGTGTATAGGGAGTACAGTAGGGAGCTGAAGATACACTCTTGTGGGGCACTAGTGTTGAGGATAATTGTGGTGGAGGTGTTGCTGTCTAGCCTTACTGATTGTGGTCTGTTGGTCAGGAAGTCAAGGATCCAGTCGCAAAGGGAGGTGTTGAGTCCCAGGTCTAGGAGTTTAGAAATGAGTTTGCTTGGAATTATAGTATTGAAGGCAGAGCTATAGTTAATAAACAATAGTCTAATGTAGGTGTCTTTACTGTCCAGGTGCTCCAGAGATGAGTGTGGGGCCAGGGAGATGGTGTCTGCTGTAGACTTGTTTCGGCGGTAAACAAATTGCAGTGGGTCGAGGTTGTCTGGGAGGCTGGAGTTAATGCGTGCCGTGACCAGTCTCTCAAAGCACTTCATGATGGTGGATGTCAGAGCCACCAGGTGGTAGTCATTAAGGTATATCACCTTGGTTTTATTTCCTTTTCAGGTAAATATCTAATTCTCTTGTAACATTAACTCTTAAACCTCCTTTTACCATCTTTTAGACAATGCATTCCAAGCCACAATATAGTAGTGCCTGAAACAGAAGCAAACTTCTCTTCAAGAAAGATCCCGTGTACCTCCAGTACCTAACCAGAAGTAATTAAAAATCAACTTCAAAGTATTAAGGAATCTATCAGATAATAAGATTTAGTGGTACAGAGATTTTCCAAAATATTAACTTTAATGTTGGTATGTAATCTCATTGTCAACTGTAAAGTTTTTTTAAAAAGAAACACATGTATTGTATATTGTTGTTGCATACTGATTTTAACATCTCTAAAATTTACCTGATTAATTCTGTTTCAGATTAACACTGTGCAAGTCCAATGACACTGGGACAAAAAAAACAGCTGTCCCACTTACTTTAGAAGAAAGGCATCATAATTTATAACAGCGTGGCTCAAAAAAAAGCACACAACAATAATTTTAAGCAACAGTTTGGTTAGCAATGTCTCCACCATTTGCAGAAGACTGCAAACAAACTGGTAAAAATGATCACACACGGCCTTTGGTGAGTGGCAACAATTCAGAGGAACAATTTCCAATGACTGCATACATACCAATCCTTTGAAAATAATTTATCCTCCCTGAATAAGGGCCTTTAGGATCAGATTTCAGATCCTTACAAGTCTGGCTAAATTATAGGTTGGATTAATCCCATAGACCATTACCAGAAGTGCCCTGGCATCACATTTGAAACAAGACACATATAAAGCACACAAAAATGTTAACAAGATTAAGTAATAATTTGAGAAGAAAATACTAACGGATCAGATCGATTTTTCTTCTCATCAGCAGCAGCCAGGTCTGAGCAACGTACGACAAATATATGGAATTCCTTCAACTTGTCTACGTAATCCAATGAAAACTGAATTTTCCCTCTGACATCAATATTTCCATAGTCACCACTGTATATGCTCATTATACTCCCACTAACCTGTTAGCATTCAAACAGTTCACAAATTAATTAAATACCAGGATTATATAATAAAACAAGAAAATTGGTTATGCAGATTGAGAAAATACAGCTTCACAAATCATTCATTCATTATTCATTCAGCAGTGCAAAATGCAAGTTTTGCTGCTGTTCTTTGTTTTCTCTCAAACATCTCCTTCAAATTTGTTTTCTTTTGGAACTAATTAAGAAATACTGAATAATGAGAGAAAATTGCAATATTGAACAAAAATAAGCATAAGTAGCAATCATATTCAAGAAAATGCCATTTTGCAAGGGGAAAAAGATAATGTAGAGAACACTAGATTATTCTTCTGCATTTGGAACAGTCTTACCTTTATCTAATGACAAATATCTTCCCAACTTCCAGATGCAACAATTAAATTTAAATGGTCTGTCATTGGGTTTTTACAGTGAGAAAACGGAGAAACAAAAAGTGCAAGCAGATATTTCAATTAGAATTTTTTTAAAATTGTAATCAGGCCATATAAATTACTGATAGTGGATAAAGAAAAAATAGTAGGGTCATAGAACAGTTTGGCTTTATTGATGATTATTACTGTAAAACATTTGAGCTGATTTTCTGCTATGCTGCCAAAGTTGAAAATTGTACATGTTGATGGGCCAGGTGCAGTCTGAGGTTTTCTGTTGTGGTCTGACTTCATTTGCCCAGACAGTTCACTGAGCAGCTCTGACTAAGAGGGATGTAGCACAGGATGCATTGCACATTTTGCTTTGTTTTCTTAAATAATGATTAGATGCAACAACTTAAATGAATGCATTAATTTAAGATAATGCAGATCCTCAAATCACAAATCTGAAACAAAGCAGAGAAAGCATATCTTGTATATTTTTAGTCCTATTTATTTGCTTCCTAACTTTAACCTCTCAAACCGGTATTTGGCATCTAGTTCCTCAGTACCTTTTCTTTTGTAAATCTCTACCATGAAACATAGCAGCTTTGGTTCTGCGTGGCTAGTGAACAATGCTACAAATAAGATGTATGCACAACACAGTAAATCCATGCAAAATAGTTAAGACACCAACAGAAATATTTCTGGATGGCGCCAATATTAGTGCACAAACACAGAAAACAATGGAATAAGAAGTGCAAGTATCATGCTTCATGGTGTTATATTATTTGCAGTGAATCAAAGTTATTGGCAGGTGCTAAGCAGAAAGCACACAAGGGTAGTAATCAAAGGAACAGCCACATTACAGGCCTGCCAGTGATCAATTAAAAATTTCCATTGGTGAGACCAAGTTGGTCATTCTCACACACACTTGTCATTTCTGTTACACAACTAAAAGCTGGGAACTGGTGGGAAAGAGCTATCCCGCAACAACTAATCTGAAACAGTTAAAAGCAACAAAAGCTAAATGTATGAAACTTAAATGCATTTTTCCCCATTGTGATCATTTGTGTACAGTGGCACTCTCCACCATTCCCAAATGATTTTTGATGATCCCCTTCTGGAAAAGTGGTGCAAAGCAAAACACTTGGACAGGAATCCAGAAAGGGAACAGAGTGGTCCAGCTCAATGTCCATACCGGGACCAATGACAGATCAGGAGTGAGGTATGCTGGGGAATTTTAGAAATTAGAAAATACATCTTTAAAAAGTACCTCAAGATTGGTAATTATTATCTGAAAAATGTGCTAAATCAGGAAGATGTTTGCATGGTTGAATGATTGAGAAGAAACACAGGGATACAATTTCATGGGACAACGGCTGCAGTACTCTGACAGGAGGAGTTATACAACTACATATGATTAAAGATATCCACACAAGGAAAATGTGGATCACAAGGAAAATGTGGTTCACAATTTTCATAAACGAGTAACGCTTGAGAATTGGAAGCACAATTTTAAAACTTGCAGAGGATGCCAGATTAAGGGGAGAGCAGACGTAAATGAAGTGTAGGATAGGCATGTAATTGGCAAATTAATTTCAATAAAGGCATTGGATTTTTGTAGAAAGTATAAAGAGACCACATACTGCTCAAAGGATAATAGTGGGTTGATTGTCCCTGCCTCTGACCATTGGTTCCAAAGGAAATTCAGCCATATGCACTAAAGTAAGCCCTAGACTTACATGGGCTGGAGGGGCCAAATGGTTGTTTCTGTGATGTAGTTATTCAGGATCTACAATAACCCATCATCTTAATGGACAGCTGTCTGTCCTCCATTTAGCATTGCTAACAAGGATCTATTGGCTGCACAGTTAGTTCATATGATAAATTGCTATCCCTGCCGCCTTGTCTGGGTGGATGAGATTGAGGAGAAGTATACAAACAAACTCCTGGTTAATGAAAAGTTAGTTAGTAAAAGCGTTATGATGGAATAACACAAGGTTTACATACAGAGGATCTGGATGTCATGCCAGGCGAGCTGCTAATGTTTGTTAAAGAGCTTGCCATCGTTCCATGCTTGTTCATCTGGAAGCTCCTTTCCGACAGAGACTCTGTATCATCATTCTATAGAATTCCATAATAAATCATCTGTTGTCAGTTGCATTTCAATACCTTTGTAAAGTGGTATGCTCTAAGACTACGTTACTGGATATCTGGTAAACTTAAGGATGACATATTTTGAATCCCAAAATGTTAATCTTAATGGTATTCAAATTAATCAAATCCCTTCAAAATTAGATTAATTTCTTACCAATTATCTTACTTTTCCTACTGTCTTTCTTCCTAGGATATTGTTTGGCATTGGAATGTCCAGAAATAAGAACATTCACCCACCGACATCAGATTTAACAGATAAGGCATAATTATATCCAAACAGAGCTTAAAATAATCACTGTCTGCTAATATAGACTATTTGCAATAATCTCTGGTCATTTGTTAGAACTGCTTGTATATTAAATGCTAGTATAGTTTTATTTTACATCCAAAAATCATTGCTTTCTCCTCAACAGCTAAAACTGCTGATCAAACAGAAATCCACAGCAAGTACTCTTTTAGTTGTGAGGTAGAACAATAGTTCAAAAACAAATTTTGTAGTAGGTGTGTTGATTTCAACAAGTCATTGTTTATTTTGTATTGTAATCTAATATTCTCATTAAATATGTAATCACATATTAACTTTGGCTGAAGCACATCTACATGTTTAAGTCTCTGAAGAAAATGTGTTCCAAAAGCAACTGCAGTAAAACATCGCTAGCCATATAATAAATTTCTTGAATTGCCATTGCAGCCGCAAGACAAAGCCTTTGGTGATGTACCTGCTTTGACCTACATTTCTTAAACTGATTACTACTAACTTCAGTACTTGTGGTTTCTAAAGTATTTCAGGACTATATTAAAATATATATATATATATATATATATATATATATATATATATATAAAAAATTGGGTATAGGTCAACTGACTTATTGTACTGAGAAACTGTTTGTTAGGACTACCTGAGAACATAATAGGCCCTGCCCACCAAAAATGCAAAGAAAATGCCCACCAAGTTCCATTTTTCCACTTTGGTTTAGAACAATTTCAATATGCCTACAAAAACATATCTAAAAATGCATTATTCCTGCAAATAAATTCTCGTTAGATCTTGTTCTTTGTGTAAGTAGTGAAATAACAAGTGCTATCCTGCACTGATATGGTTACAAGTATAATATGAGGTGAAGGTATATCAAGTAAACACTAGGAATTAAATACAAGTCAAGTTCATTGACAACGACTATAATATTTCCAGAGAGATTGTGAATAGGGGCCAAATCCAGCTGAAGAATTTTGTAGGTCAAAGTCAATGACAGGACCTCATTACAAATTTTGTTTCTGATTCCAGAACCTGAAGTTCTCATCAAGAAACCACAACAGGAACACTTGGAGGGTTGAAGAACAGAGCTTACAGCTGGGGATGTGCGAAGGGAGGAAGTGGGTACAGATCTTGGTCACTATTGAAGTGACTGGGCAAGCATCTGAATTTAGTTTTCCCAAAACACTAAAGTCCATTGTAGTGTGGGATAAAGACCATGGACAGGAATTATGAATGCCAAATGATTCAATAAAAGCAGATATTTGTGTTTATCTTACCTCAGCAAGCATAGGTACTGACTGGCTCAACCTCTTCAACTTTTTTGACTGCAAAGGTGTATTCTCTGGAGACACTGGAATATTGGAAACTAAACAGCAAATACAAACATATTTTCCATTTCAAATATTTTTAAAATAATTTCTATGAAGCAACATGAAATAATTTTATAAAGTACAACTTCTAGCACATAATGGACCTAATTAAAATGAGTGCATTTCCAAAATACAACAATTGCCCCATACTAATACTCTCGATAATCCTGCAGATTTTTCCATTCTTACTTGCCAGCAAATAATTTATGCTTCTCCAAATCTGACCTCCATTGAATCATCTCTCACTCCACATCAATGACAAAGCCTTGGTCTGTTAAATCCTCTTCCAAACACATATGCAACTTGATATATGAAAGTTTGTGCAAGTTTTAAAAAATAATCCAACCTACATATGAAAACCTTAAAAGATTGCACATGCAAAGTCTGTTTTAAAGGTCATTTTAAGCAAGGTAAAATTCTATTATTTTAACTTTTAATTTTATTTACAGCGTGGTAACAGGCCCTTCTAGCCCAACGAGTCTGCACTGCCCATTTTAAACTCAAATTAACCTAACCGTATGTCTTTGCAATGTGGGAGGAAACCCACGCAGACACGGGGAGAACATTCAAACTCCTTACAGACAGCGACGGGAATCGAACCCAGATCACTGACGCTGTAATAGCGTCGCGCTAACCGCTACGCTACAGTTATCATAAATTTGAAGCAGGATAATTGAATTCTCAAATTTGTTCAATTAAAAAAGGCGTCTTAAGTGCATCAAAAAAAGTTTAAGTTTATTTAGCAGACTACTACAATTGGCAATAGATATGTATCGAAAGCAGCTGGTTTTATCCATCATGATGAGATCCTCAGCAGCAAAAGGACCATACTCATTATCATGGGATGCAGGCTGTGGGAGGGTGAGTAAGAAAGGACAGAACATAACCCATCCACAAAATAGCTGGAAAAAGGGACAACTGGCTAAATTATATCCAGGCTTTCAAAAATATGAATCTAAGCATTCAAAAGTTATTAAACAAGAAAATTCAAGTACTTAAAACATTTTAATAAAATAACACAAGCAAATGACAATATTCTAAACTAAGTTTTATTTACTTTGGTCTTTGACAGCCATTCCACTCCTTTAAAATGAATGGAAAAGCTGGCCTGTTTAAGCAAGTCCTGGAAAATTGCTACAACTTTACACTTCCTTGCTAGAATCCATGACAGCCCAGCATCAGGATGCACCAGCAAACCACTACGAACAGCGAACTGCAACTTTGAAATTTCCGCAGGAACACAGAAATCCCAAGGTTGCAGATATTTCCTACCAAAATGTGGGCTATTATTTCACGTTAGTGGAAGGTTGTTGATCTGAAACAATAAATCTGTTTCTCTCTCCACCTGATTATTTGCAGTTTACCAGCTTTTGCACAATTATTATGACTTTCATTATTTGATCATTGGCAAAATAGTAATGGTTACCTGTATTTTATCATAGCACTTTAAATCAAGTTTTCTTCCACCCCCCTCCCCCCAGAGGGGGAGGAAGGCAGGTGGAGGAGGAGGAGGAGGAAGCGTCAAAAAGGGGGGGGGGGGTGGGGGCAAGGAGAAAAAGAGAGCAGAGAGACAACAACTGAGAAATAGACAATGAAAGTGATGCAAGGAATTGTTGGGAAGAACTTAGAGGAAAGCAAACTTCTCCCTTTGCAACAGTAGAGCCTTCTATGTTGTAATGGAATTACATGTATGGAGTGGAGGGAGAAACTGACAACCTGAAAGCTATTTCACCTGACTACCAGAACTGTCAAATGATTAGTTCTGATCTCTAAAAGCAATGGAAAGGTACTTAAAACACTATCATATATCTAAAGTAACTAATACTTACCAAAGTTCCTTACAGCCATTTTCCTCCAGTGAAATACATGGGGAACCACACCCTGTTCAAGGTCCAATACAGGCACAGTACATCCATGAAGATTCCCCAACATAAGTATCAGGGAATCCTCACAATTTTGTGCTTCTTCACTGAACTCTGTAAGGAGTTCAATGCCTGAACAACAAGCAATTAACTAGCACTTTATACCTATGCATTCATGTGTGCATGTAAAGAAATCCCAAAGATGTGGACTGTTAAAGGGGAGTGCAAGCATTTTCCTACATAAACCAGGCCATTATTGCTTTGCTTGTCCAGGGTGGACAAATTAACTATACAGAGCAGAGTAACAATGCTCTTCACACAGCTGATACCATTAAATCAGGCAATTGCACCTCTGAGCTAACAGACTTTAAACCCTCTTGGAATGCAAGAATTGTAATGATCAATGCTTACTCATCATACGTGAGGATTGGAATTGCTCAATTGTCTAATAGTCTTTGCCAATGATATGAGACAGACACAGACAGGCACAGACACAGACAGACAGAACTTAACCTGGACACTAGAGGTTAGAACATACTACAACATTGGATAACTTATTTGTTAAGTCAGCGTAATAGTACAAGCCTGAGATTTAAGCTTCATTTTAAAAATATATTTACCATCATCAGCACTGAGGACAATTTCCTTGTTCTTAGAATCCAATGCACTTGGCACTGTAATGAAATAAATACAAAGCTGTTTCTGCATCATTATGTATTAAACTTTAGTTAAACAGGCAGTTTAAACACAAACAAAGGTCAGTAGTCATATTTTTCTTTGTTCATAAAATAAAACAAACAAATGCCCCATCAAAATACAGTAGCCCTTCTATCTCACACAACTTTCAGTGTGTGTACATGATCAATTAATCATGTGCATTAAAAGAGAAATGTCTTTTTACAGTAAGCAATTTCTAGGTACAACTTAAACTAACATAACTTTTGAGTAAAGATAGATCTCTCCCCATTTCACAAAAATAGTTATTTAAAATGACCAAGTATGCAAAACAAGAGAGTCATCTTCTGGAAAACAGAAAGAGGTAGGTTAGCCAAAATCTGATGAGTGAATTGTGTAAATTTGGTAAGGTACAGAGAGTTGAAAAAAAAACTGTGTTGATACACCCGGTTATAAACTGTACAGCAATTTTGCTTTGTGTGACAAATTAAATTAGTGTATTATGGATACTATTTATCTGCGACTGATAATGTTAAAGATAGTAATGATGTGTATAATGATCTGAAGTATGGTTACAGTATCGAAATACTTCACATACGCAGATCTTACTTGAGTAAATGGCATTGAGATCCTGCAGACTTTTGTAAGTTTCTTTAGTTTGTGGATTTCTTTTCCTAGCCTCATGAGTTATTTCATCCTCACCTGTTACAAGGGAAAACATTGAAAATATTGACAGTTTAAAAATACAGTGTTTAAAGATTCACTTAATGGTCAGTGATTAAGAGGAAATTATCATTTTATATTTGCATCCCTGTAGGAATTTTTGTATTCAAATCAGATAAAATATATGGTCAATCTGGAACCCAGAGCCGTGGTAGATCAGCTACAATGCTGTTAGCTCTGAAGCAACTTCTGCTTTGGCAACTGAATTGTTACTAGAACAGCATTCTCAAAACCTAATGGGACATGTATGCCTGATTCCTAATATATATTCAAATCATCCTGTAGCCAATCCAGTTTACTATTGGAATCTATCACTTTCAACAGTTTTGTGTTGTTAGCAAGTACAGACATTATGTTCATGGCTCTGGGTTCCAGATAGCTTTCTTAGATTTATTTTGAATAAATGAGATCCTTAGTGAAAGATCCCCATGAGAGTCCATTATATTTTCTTGAGAGTACAAAAACAGACCAAGTCAGAATTAATGCTGTGTTTCTACATGCACACATTGTAACTTTCCATATTTGTATTGCAAGTAAATTTGGAAGGCAAGGAAGTATCAGCTTTGGAGAAAAGGTACCATTACTTCTACATGTACACCAAAGTAAAAGAGATCCTGCCCCTGACATCTAAAGCCGCTGCTGCAGGTGTAGCAGAGCTACAAACTGTATGTGCCTTGTGCGAGTATTGATAGTGGACATATGAAAAGCTTTCACCAAATAGGTCTGAAAGTTCAATTGCCTAGTGCTGTGTTTCCTTTCATCATCATTCAATTAAAAGTTGTTTTTGTTGTGCAACTTGGAAAATTTGGCTAGATGCTTCCTGTCACAAGTCATACTTGTGACACTGAAGCAATTTCTGTACAAATGAAGACATGAGAAGACATCATTCTGGGTGCAATGCTTCTTTTGGAGCACAGCAGGGAACTTGGAACAGCTTTTACTGTTCCCCATTGTTGTGCACTCCCAGGATCGTACAGCCTTCCTTCTGCATTACTAGGGTAGGAGGGGTGGAGGGAGATGACTACAGGTAAAATTTTTATCCATCCACTCATCTATCCCCCCCAACCCTGAATTTAAACAGGTCTTTCAACAACTCCAATTTCCAGATGTCTCCAATCTGTGACCCTACAGTACTCCCATTTTGCTGCTGATCCAAATCTCAGCTCCCATCAAACTGTCAAATCCCAATCTCCAGCTCTTTCACAAATTCTCAGTCTTTGATTTCCACTTTCTCCTGGCCCCTGATTCCCAACTCTCTCAAACTCCCCTTTCTCTAGCTCCAAACTAATTAATGTTATGCTGATACTTACCCCCAATCCCTGAACCTCCTCATCCAAAACAACAGTCGGTCCCACATCCCACCTCCTCCCACCACTGGCACAAAAACAATGGTTGGTTCCCATTTCCATTTCTTTTCCCACCTCACCCACCACAACAATGGTCAATTCCCTCTCATGATTACACCTCCCTTCTGACCAAATGCTTGGTTCCAGGGCTCCCAGACCACCTCAACCACAAATCTCTTATTAACTCTGATGCAGTGAGCCTGGGACCACAATGATTGTGCGTCCAAATGGGTACACTAGAATTGCCAGACACATCTCTCATATATCCCCAATTTGCTTCAAAAATAAATATGTTGGAATGCAGTTTTGTTACATATATGAACATTGTATTTGCACAGTTAATGGTCCCACAGTAAAGTTTTGTGAATGTTTGTTTTTAAAATAATGGCATTAAGAAAGGAGATAGACAAAACCCAAGTTTAACCTCACTCCAAGGCAAGATCTCATGTCAGTAGTAGTGAACTACCATCCTAGATTAAAAGATCAAATCTTGCAGAAGGCTTGAACCTATAATTTTTTTCACCAAGTATGAAAATGTAGTATATCTAAGTCCCATGAGGTAACATCCAAGCTACAACAATTGTGGAAAGTTAATGTTTTTCAGATTCACCACAATTCTTATATTCTTTTCTTATCATACTACCACAACAAAGAAAAATAAGTGATTTTTTTTTGTAAATTAATAGACAATTAAACAAGAAACCATGATTATTCCCATTCTGGAATTAAGCCAGGATAGAACTGAAGATTTTTTTTCCACAGTCAGTTAAGCATACAGGGCACCCTCAGTTAAATCCAGAATCTACATAAGTTAAGAGATGATTGATGGAAATTTATAATCAGCTATATTCAAAATCAGAAGTAAATAGAAAATGTTAACAGATCAATTCAGAAAAAGAAACAGAACAGCCCATCATGCCAATGAATAAAATAATGCTGATGCTCACTGAGTGAACCTCTGGTTTCCACATTCAAGTGGTCATTTCCTCCTGAATTATTTGAAAATATGTTTTTAGCTTCCTGCTCAGCATTATGAGGCTTTTTGGATACAAGGATCTCTGTGGGTATTTTGGTAAAACCATCATCACTTTTCTTAAAGGTGCTTGTCCTAGTAATTCCAGATGGAAGATCCAACCTAGGTTCAGATTTATATTGTAATTCAAAACCATTCTTATACTTCTCCAAATCTACTCCTGAGTCTTCATCATACACAGGGTCTTTATCACTCTTAATAGACGATATTTCTTCTTCTTGCAAAGATACATCACTTGTGTTCAGAATTGCTTGGGTTGCACTATCTGATGATTCAAATTTATTGAGTTTCTCCTGAGAGATGTCATTTCCCTCCATGACCCTGGAATCTCCTGCAAACAAAGTAAGATTTCCTTCATTATTGCTCACAGCATCAGAAGTGTGTCTAATTGGCAATTTTTCATCCTGGTAAGATATACCAAATGATTTTGGAGTAATCTGGATTCTGTTGTCCAATGATTCATCAGTGCCCCCTCTCTTTTCTGGAATACTTTCCTCTTCATTATTCTTGATTAGATTAGAAGTGTTTTGTCCATCAACTGATTCATTATCACGGAGCATGAAGGAGTGATCCTTCAATGGCAAAGCTCCTTTATCTTCATTCAGTTCCTTGCCAGTTAATACTTCACTTTCATCTTTTTCCAGAAGTAATTTTTGCAATCCAATATTTGAAGTGTTCAGCCTCTTTGATTTTGGTTGAAAAATTGTACTCTCTTCAGTTTCTTCCTCTACCTGAGAAGAATGTCTCCAGGAAACACTGGAAGTAGGGGAAAGCCCATCTTCAGTTGATGAATCAGGTGCTTTCTTAAGTTTTACCCGAATCTCTTCGGGGTCTGTGGGAAGAACCTTGGGGAAATATTTGGTGTTCAGCCTTTTCTTTACTCCTTCAGTTTGATTTTGTTGATGCAGCTTTTGCATTATTTCTTGAACAGTTGGCCCATCATGACTCTGAGGTTTGGTGCACTCATTTTCTGTAGGTTCTTCAGGAACTTCAAAGTTAGAAGATTGAGTAATTCTCTGGATATGTATAGGATTCTGTGTTGTCAAAGGCCGTGGCTCTTGTGGAAAACCTGGCTCAGTTCTCCTTGCCATTTGTGCTCTCAGATATTTGTCATCAGGTGTGTTAGTAAACATTGACTGATCATCATTATAACTTTTAGTTCCCTTGTCCCAAAAATTCATTAAGTTTGTGAATTGTGTGCTATTAAAAGAACTATCTGATGTTTCATATATTCTTTTCTTAATTGAAACTATAGTGAAAGGTTTACCTTCTTCAGGAGTTACATTTGTACCATTCCCCTCCAAATGGAGATTCACCTCAGTTTTATTTTCTTCTTTGCTTAATGTTTCCTCCACCTCTGGGACACTAACATTTCTATTCCACTGTGAAGTATTAGTGTCTTGCTCATTCTGCTTGCTAGATAGCCTCATTGTTTCAATTTTGTCAAAAGCCATCTTTTCTGTTGAAACTGCCCCATACACAGGTTTATTTTCAGTTTGCTTTTGTCTTTGCACTTCATTTTCCAAGAAAGGTTCCTCATGTTTTTTAGCTACTTGTTCTTTCTCATTTTCATTTAAGTTTTGTTGGTCTAATTCCATATTAGATTGCTCTTCCTTAGTTTTGTTCTGGTCCAACATTTGCACTACTTCATTGCTGAGAAATGTAGAATGCATAGTTTCAGTAGGATTATTTCCTTTGTCTTCTAATGGCGCTGATCCGTAATTAACTGAATACTTGTCAATCATATTCTCTCTCTTGGATGACTTTCCAAACACTGCATTTGCAAAAGCATTTTTCTGGTATGAAGTTTTGTCCTTTGCTGGAGGTATTTCAACAGTAGAAGGTATATTCTCTTTTTCATCTTTGTTTCCAATTGTTGGCACAATTTTAGCTTCTATGGTAAATTTTGTTTGCTCTGGTCTTGATTTAGACTCTTGTGTACTATTTTCAATCGTCGCAATTGGTAAAACATCAATATCCTCTGAAATTGATTCAGTGTTTTCAGATTCTCCTCCTGTACTTTCTTTTGTGACAACTCTCCTTTCCTCTGTGAAGGGTTTTAAAGTCAATGGCCCTTGTTCTGACTCTTTATTTTGCTCGTGGTTCAAGTCCCGCTGTTTATCATTGGAATGATGGTTAAAAATCTGGGATACTAGGTAAGTACTCTCAGGAACTGCTTTTGTTCCAGTTTTACTTTTCTCCTCCAAAAGCACTGGTTCTGGGATTGCAGATTTATCAAAAATGTTCTTTTTTATCTGAGTTTGAACTTCTTGTAAATGGATATCTTTTTCTTTTTTCCCCTGAGTTTCATGATTTACATATGGCAACAATTGGGGTTCTTTTGCAAACAAAGCTGATTCATTATATGTAAACTCTGCATCTGCCTTTGGAAGTCCATTTTTTAAAGGTTTAGGTTTGTCTTCCACCATTGTTTCAGTTGGACTTTTCACTTCTTCTAATCTTACAGATGGTGTTTCTTCACTTCTGGTGAACCAATCCAACACCTTTGATATAGATTCATCAGTTGCCTTGATATTTTCACTGGTATATTTATCAAGCACTTGAGACTTTGAAGAACGAGCTTTAAGTCTTTGTTCTGCTGGCGCAGTCTTGGAGAGAGGCATTGCAAAATTAACCCGCTTACCTTGGAATATTTCTGGAGATTGCTGATCAGACACCTGGGGGGACTCAAAGTCAGTGTGAGGTATCCACTTATCTGCAATGAGACAAATAGAAGAATAAATACTGTTTTGTTTGAGTAGATTTCAACTGCCGGCATATGAATCACAGGAGCATAAGGCTGCCATTACCAGATGAAGGTTCAACATATGCATAACATAACTGTTAAATGAATTAACATCTTTGTTAAGATGAATATAGGAACACAAAAAATAAACCTTCATCTGTTTATGCTATCAACACTCTTTTCTAAAATGGTTCTAATCAAAATTCAGCTTGCATTCGTATTTAATCGTAACATAACAAAGAAAAACTGCTGCCCTTTTTTTTAAAACTATACATACATTCTAAATGATGGATCCCTGATATCAACTAATGACCAACAAAACATTTAATCTGTACAGCACCTTAAATTAAGCAAAGCATCATGTTGACAAGAGCATTGTCATACAAAATTTTAAAGCAGGGACCTGGCGGTCTATGACAATGGTGAAATGTTTCAATTTAAAGATGACCAAAGGGCCAGAGTTAGATTAGCATGGCTGTATTGGGTGTAGGGTAAATGAAGCAATACAGATGAATTTTAAAAGAAAGTGAAATTTTTAAAAATCAAGGAGTTGCTCAAATAGGAGCCAACATAGATCAGTAGACACAGGACTTGGGATGAACAGGACTTGAAAGGTATGGGCATCAATGTTTCGGTAAACCTCAAAATTACAATGATAGAACAAGGGAGGTCAGCTAAGGGTGTTGCAACAATTAAGTTTGGGAACTAACAAATGGATGAATTAGGGTTTCGGGGGTAAAATGAGCAAGGTGAAAAATCAGGCAAAGTTGCAGGGAGGTAGAAATAAGCGGTTTTCTGGATCAGGGTGAGTATGGTCCCATCTAGCTGGAAGACAGTCAAGAAGAGTTGATGGGGGCTATTGAGGTCAACCATGTCAAAGGCTGCAAACTAGTTGAGAAGGATAAGGAGGTACAGTTTACTTGCCACAACCACAAAAACTGTCATTTATAACTTATAAAAGAGCCATTCTAGAACTGTGACAGGGCAGAACATTGACTGGAGCATTTCAAACCAATTGGAATACTTGGTGGAGATTCAGATTGTTAGATACAAATTAGAAAATGCCAGAAGCACTCAGCTGGTCAAGCAGCATCCCTGGAGGGAGAAACAGAGTCAATATTTCAGGCCAATGACCCTTCATGAGAATTGGAAAAGGGGAAAAAATGCATCTTAAGTTGCACAAAGGGGTAAAGGTGGAGAGAACAGAGGGAATATCTGATAGGGTGCAGACCAGTTGTCAAGATTACAAGTAGTGGCAGCTAGAGTCCAAATTGAAACCAAAATATCCAGCAACATTTGTGGAGAGAAATGTTTAAAAAGCTGGTTACCTGAAACTGTTGAATTCAATATCGAGGTCCCCAGGGCTAAACTGTGCCCAGGCAGAAGATGAAGTTTTATTCCTCAAGCTTACATTACTCTGACCTCTCTACCTTTGGCCATATACACTGTTCCAACAATGCTCAACATAAGCTCGAGGAATACCTAATTGTCTTTAATCTGGGTTTAAAGCAGCCCTCAGATTCTATGGTTATCTTTACAATCATTCCCTTTACTCTATTCACTCCTCTTGCAACTTAATACACATGTTTTCTCATTCTCTTAGTTCTGATGAACAGCCATTCACTGAAATGTTTACTGTTTCTCTCTCCACATATGCTGCCTGACCTTCCAAATGCTTTTGGCGTTTACTGTTTTTGTTTCAAATGAAAAGCTTCTAGAGTTTTATGCTCCAGACTGCTAGATGTTCGGCTAGTTATGGCTAATATGCAGTTGCTGCCGATCTGTATAATAATTACTTAATATTTAAGATATTATAGAACTTATCCTCAAGTGATATCAATAAAGTAAAGACATCCCTGAATTTAGTTATGGCTAAAGCAAAAGGATTTCTCTATTTAATTTCTCTTTATAACCTTTTTTGGTCTGGAGAGAGAAAAAGCAGAAGAAGCTATGCCATTTTTGTCACATCATCATAGCAATGTTATATATTTTTAGATCATCAGATTATAAATCTGGAAGTAGATAAAAATTAATTGGCAACGTTACTGTGTAATATCAATACCTTTATAAAGACAAATAACCTTGCCAACTATGATAACTTCCCAATCCATAAAAACCAACTGATTCAAAGGATGTTCACTTAAACTTCGACATAGATAGGTGCTCAGCTCAGTGAGAAGAAAATGGACAGCAAGGTATCCCCAGATGTAATCAAAGAAGAATTCTTTGTCTCGCAAGGCATCAACTCATTGACATAACCTTGTGGCAGCTGTCCTGTAATCTGCACTTGCACATAATTGTACTATAGATACTCAGGCAGCAATTATCAACAAGGAATCTTTTCAAGCAAATTAAATAGTTCACAGTCATTGCTAAAAACTTGCTGCTAATGGCCAATGTGAAAATTTAAAATTAAAGTAAGAAAGAATGGATAAAACCAGGCATACCCAGAGTACCGCATGAAAATAATGCATAAAACTCCAAATTTTCATTTAAGTTGGGGAACTAAATTTTCCCCACCTTGGGTAATTTGCTTCACCAATCACTACGATTCTGCTGCTTGTGAGAATCTTAAATCTCTGAATCAATGCAACATAAAATATAGACAAGATGCATTCCGCATGCAAAACCTGGTATTCAGCTGGACCTTAGCAAGACAAAGTGTTTGATTTAGTTTGAAGGCTCTTCTTCCCAAATTTCACACTTATGCTTCTAGAGAAGAATTACATGCCTAGAAATTTATCCCTGTGCTAAAATCAATACAATGAATTTCCAAAACAAATACACATTGATATGGTTATTTACTGGGATACATTTTCCAGGCAGTATTTTCTTTTTTATGCCCAACTGTTATCTTAATTTGTTTCATGCTTCAGACATAACATATTCAAAAACAAATGTGGTGATTAGCTTACAAATGTGATTGTTCACAGTAACAACATGAAGAAGTGAAATAATGATAAAAAGATAAAGTGAGCATGCAGGTTATCATTGTAGAAAAGATGGTTTAGAAAATATTATGGTGTTCTAATAATCTTTAAAGAAATACATTGTAACTGTCCTTTTCTTTAACTTGTGTTAACACTTTCCTAAAGTTTTTCGATGATTTCCTAGAAGATGAGACAGTGAAATTAACATTTTTTGAAGCTTCAGCGGATTTAAATCAAATACATCATACCAGTAGAATAAGAATGATTGGCAATAGTTTCTTTAATAGCCATCTTACCAATACTGTAATGGGAGGGATTTGATGGAGAATTCAATCTTCGAATAGGTTCCTTTTCCATTAGCATCTCACCTGTGTCCAGTTCATGGACTTGGTTTGTTAGTTTACTAGGACTATAACTTGGTAAATGACTATCTGAATAATTCTGTGGATTTGAATTTGTTGTTTGGATGGATTGAAAGTATGTATTCGACACAGAATTAACCTCTTCTTGATTCAGATGCACAAAGTCTGTTTGTAACAAAGGTGGTAAATGATGCAAATCAGAAATCCCACCATCCTCTTGAAGACTTTCATTTTCCTCCACAACGTCCATACCAGCCGTATTCTCTTCATTTATTTCCCCCATGTAATCAGTGTCGAGGATACTATCTTCACCTATTTTGGGAAGTTCATTGGCATTATATGTTCTTCTGTCTGAGATATTCTTTTTCATCTACGTTTGTTGAGAACCTAACTTGTTTTAATTTTTCAAGATTATTGTTGCGATGGGATTCTTCATTTACCATAGCTTCAGTTGGCTTTATAGCTCCTTCTGGAATAGTTTGAGAAGCAGCAACCTTGTTTTTTGAATCCTGGACACCAATTCGCAAGATTTCGGAATCATTGGAGCTTGAACTTGGACTACGTTTCAAAATGCTTTTGGGAGTTGTGGAATTGCCATTTAAACCATTCCAATTCTTGGGTCCTGACGCATTGCTCAGGTCATCACTGGGGCCTTGCAGCTTTGAAGAAATAGTTCTTGGCTTTGGCACTGGTCGCATTTCCGAATTATTCTCTGCAGGGGAATGTTCATTTGAGGGAAAATGTAATCTGGACACATTATCCTTTGGGTGAGATAAACTCTCTGGAAGAAAAACAAGGGTATACAAGGGCAAGGATAAAGGCAACTTCAATAAGGAGACGATAGAAATAGAAACTAACCAGGAGAGAATAGTTTTATGAAAGAGTTATAATATAATAATTGTATATAAAGAATATAAATATAATCATTTACACAAAAAACAGTATAAAACAATTTTACAGCCCAAAATTCAAACAGAAATTGGAATGATATAAAGAAACTAAATTATACAATTAAAGAAAAGATAATTATAGCTTTTACTTGATGACAAATATCAGTTCTATCAGAGCCTCTAATGTATAATCTTCGAATTTAGGTGTTTGTGCAAATCACGACAGCAAATTTCAATCCTGTTAGTTAGAAAATTGGTAAAGTCAGACTGAAAGTAATTGGTCTGGTTTGTTCTTTCAAATTCTTTTGCTTGAATCATTATGAATGTCGAGATACCTTAATTAAAATAACTGCACATTTCTGAAAGGCTTGTCTAAAGACATTTTTATGAAGCAATAAAATCTATAAAAATATAAAAAGGGATTGCAAAGAAAGATATTTAAGAGCTTTATGTTGGGTGGCACAGTGACATAGCTAGCAGAGCTGCTGTCTCACAGCTCCAATGATTCTGCTTCAATCCAAAGCACTGGCGCTATCTGTATGGATACCATATTGCATGTTGATAATACTTCACTGATCATTTCTTTTTGCTATTATCTTTTTGCTATTGTACTTGAACCATTGCTTTCTTGGTGTCATTAACTGCTTTATTTCAAACCCTCAGTTACTTTAAGATACAAATATAAAACATATAATCAACAAGAAATAAGAGATGCATATATTTTAGTTGTTTCTTGCATCATTTTGTAAAATATCCATAAGAAACTGTGCCATTGTATTGTTGGTTTCATTGATTTGTTTCTGTTAGTCTTGGTATTTATTGTGAGATATGCATGCTCAAATATGTAGTGGTTAAGTATTGCCAAATACTAGACTAGGACTAAGTTTTCTCCAGTTCTAATGCCACCTTCTTGCCATCAATGCTGCTACATATTCTTCAGCTTGCCACAAACATAATTCATCTATATTATCATCAGAATTGAATGGTTTTTTTCTTCCTTGTTTCTCAATTTTGTTTACATGTCAACCCAAATCACTCTCCATGAGAACATGGGCTCCAGTTTCTTCCCACATCCATTGTCATGCTGTCTGATAGGTGAACTAGCCACTGTAAATTGCCCCTAATAGGTGTGTAAGTAGTAAAATTTGTGGGCGAGTTGATGGAAATGTGGGAGAATAAAATGGCATTGGTGTAGAGCTACGTGGTAGGCACAGACCTACTATGCCAAAGCACCTGTTTCCATGTTGTACGGCTCTATGACTATGAGTCTATGTTAAACAAATATTCTAGTAGTAATTTGGGTTGACATGTAAAAATTGAGAAACAAGGAAGACAACTGAAGTGTGAACAAGGGAAACAGCACGAGGGTACTCACTGAACTCAAGCATTTGCAACAGGTAAAATACCATTCAATTCTGATAATAACATAGATGAATTATGTTTGTGGCAAGCTGAAAAATATGTAGCAGCATTGATGGCAAGAAGGTGGCATTAGAACTGGAGAAAACTTTGTCCTAGTCTAGTATTTGGCAATACTTAACCACTACATATTTGAGCATGCATATCTCACAATAAATGCCGAGACTAACAGAAACAAATCAATGAAACCATCAACACAATGGCATAGTTTCTTAAGGATATTTTACAAAATGATGCAAGAAACAACTAAAATTATATGCACCTCTTATTTCTTTTTAATTATATGTTTTACATTTGTATCTTAAAGTAATTGAGGGTTTGAAATAAAGCGGTTAATGACACCAAAAAAGCAATGGTTCAAGTACAATAGCAAAAAGATAATAGCAAAAAGAAATGATCAGTGAAGTATTATCAACATGCAACATCACATGCAGTGAAAAACTTCTCATGACCAAGAATGCCTACCGAACACAAAGCAAACTAAGGCCAAAGATTCGCTTGTACAGAAGATGAAAAGCAAGTTATGCCATAAAGACAAAAGTATTATGAAAATGGACGAATTGGAAAATGATAACATATAACTGAAAGATGATGACGACTGAAGGACCCACTGGTGGAGCAAGGAATTGCATGTTTTTTAAAAAGATATGTTTTCCATTACAGATTGCTCTCAAGCACAAATTTTTTGACCATGACTATAAAACTAGCCTATCTTAGGTGGCATGGTGGAGAGATTACTTGTGATTACCAGATCAGTTATGATAGAGCCTGCTGCCAGCTACAGGGCAGAGGTCACTGAAGATGGAATATGCTCATGTCTGTACCACTTTCTCACATCCTATTTCCCCAATCATCCCATATTCTCTTCCCTCCTTCCCCTTAAAACCCTTGTGCCGTTGATTTTTCAGTTACCCAAAGTCCCCCAAATTCCCAGATCCCCAGTATTGAGGCACAAGATAACATCATCCAGTCACTCAATCCAACAGTCACAGCCACTACCTCATATACAGGACTCCACAGACAGTAGAGGATAGCCTCCAGGTAGGATCTGTACATCGTGAGTTACCCAAGACTAGAAGATTGTAGCTCAGCCACAGCAAAAGAGGAGCTGGTGCACTCTGGAGAGCAAGTTCTACTTCAATGGACTCAGGTGAGGAATTAGCAGTGCAACCCAAAGATGAAGGCCAATACATCAGGTATTTGGACATCACCATACCTGCTTAAAAGGCTGTGTAAGATGTCTAGGGGAGACCAGCTCCAATCTTGCTCAAGCATTTATACAGAACATGGCACCATGCTTTCCAGCAGTGTCCAAGTCCACATCAATACTTGTAGACCCATCCATGGTACAATATCTGGATAACTGCAGTTTCTGCCTCTATTGCATTAGTGGGCAAAGCCATCAAATGTCAGTGTGTTATAATGGAATTTGTGACTGCTGCGGTGCAATGGTAAGTTGCCACTCAGGATGATGCCTCAAGTTCAAATGTTGCCAAGGCCTTGCTGCATGGAGATATTCTTAGATCATGACCTTCTTCAGTGGAATGAGATCCTCATCTGAACCATGGAGAGATAAGACAATTACTGACAGAAAATCCACAGGGATTCCTTTGTCATTGCTGGACAATTCCTTTTTTCTTCCCTCTTTCTCCACCTGCTGTGCAGAAGGAAAGGCCAGTGTGAGAAACACACTGGAAGCCAAGTACATTGGCAGGAAGCATCTTCTGGCAGAGTCTTTGGGGCGCAACTTGCAATCTCCATGTACTTGAGCAGTGCTGAAACATGCCATCTCCTCCTCCTACAGACCCATGCCTGCACCATTGCATGGAACTATGTAAATTAATGTTGCAAACACTGAGAGGCAGGTTATGATGCTGGGATTGCAACCCATCAAAACTGCAAACCAGAACCCAAAATCAAAATGGTGTCACATAAATGAATTTCTAGGAAGATAAATGTATTTCTTCAAAGCTCGCAAACTCAATTCAGCCAAACAGAGCACCAAGATAATTAATTCCTAGCTGGCTTTCATTGCTGCAAAAATGTTCATAAACAGCAGTGCTGGAGAAGTTAACAACTGGTCTGTACTCGATTTATCTCACTTCAAGACCATTCCATCAGCAATCTACAATACAAACCATTTTCATGGATGTGCATTTGTCAAGATAGTAATGGCAATCAGTTTAGCCCATTAGTCCACTGTGCAAAGATAATTTAGCTGGAATAACAATGGAATTTTTTTTTTGCAACAAAGGTCTACAAATATACTGTGCTGGACGATTTGGGCCAAAAGGCCCGTTTCCATGCTGTATTACTCTATGACTCTAAGAAGTGGTGACTCCATCTACAAATGAATTATTAGTGTGGATATATTATATCAAAGAGAAAAAAAAACTTTGTTGTTACTTGATTGAAAAGCAAAAGCATGCGCACCAACAGCTATTTTGACTTTTAATTCATTCCTAATCTATTGATATTAACAAGGGCTTTGGACAATAGGAATATTTCACATTTCTAGTGACCAGTCATGCTTATATAAAGCAACAAAGAAAATTCTAACTGATTTTCTCCTTACTAGTATGGTGTAATGGAAACATCCAAGACTTGAACATTTTGTGCTCAACAATAATGCTGCACAACATATATTGTTATAAGTAAGACCAGTATGATTTGCAATGGACCAGTATAATATGCAGCTAAATGAATCACTGGCAAGCATCACCTGATAAATTGGCATTGCAGATCACTTAATTAAATGAAGAAGAGTAACTATTTTAATGCGTGAAATTTGTTTTTCATCCTTCTGCTAGTTCTAGTGAAACCACACCCAATAGGTTACTAATGGCTAGAGTTTCCCCAAACGAAAAGAATTTGTGAAAACACCCCCAGCTAGAACGTGAACCATTATGACCCAGACATCAGAATAATGAGTTCCTTAATTTAGTACTAATTTCAGTCATCAATAAAACATTTTAAATGTTCAAGTTAATTAATGAACTTGGATTATGGAAAAGTGCAGCATAAGTGGAAAAGCTCCTACCTTCTTTTAGAAAGATGAATGGGATGCTGAGTAAATGACAAAATCCCAGAAGGAGGCAAAGGCAGGGATAAGCAAACAGCTAGACAGAACACGAGAGACAGAGATAGCAAAAGACTAAACAGAGAAATGGAGAAGATTATTAACACTGTGTAACCTGGTACACCGAAGACCTTTCACAAATGGCACTTGAACAAAGACCACCCATTGCTGTAAAGTCAGACCCATCTAACCACAGTCCAGCAACAATCTCTTGACTGGGTGAGGATACGAGCAGAAGGTTGTAGGTGGTGTCTCGTGTATAATTAGAAAATGAATAAGCTACTTTTAAAGTGATTTTTTATTAGTCAAAGTATGATTTGTTAGAATGTAATTTGTAAGTAAAATGTGTCTTACTCCATTAAGAAAATAAATTATTAATGAACACATGCACCGTTATGAAAATGTTTGTAATCAAACACAAGCTTGCATTAGTCCTGCATGTCTGTGATTAAAGAGTACAGGCCTGTTTTAGCTATTCAACCTTGTCCAAAGTTTGAGAAGTTTTTCCATGAATCAATGATCGTTCAATAGAAACAAAACATTTAAAGAAAAATTGTTTAATGTAAGATACATTTTCTGATGATTAGTCAAGTAAAATAACCATGTGAGTGAATGAATCCAAATTATCTTCTTTGTTCTTACTGTCCTAGTCCTACATGCAGCTTGATACTATTAAAAGCAAGCCAAGTGATAATGTGCAGTGGAAGGGGCAAGTACATTGGCTTCATGTTCAAAATGTGATTTACGGCAGCCTATGAATTTTGGCGCCAAATTTGTATATTGATATGCTGCTGAGTAAAATGTGATTGGCTAAAGCAGATATTACAATTGCTGCACCTTTTTTGTTTTAAAGGCACTGCTCTAACACAATCTGAAGTTCAAGATATGGATGAAAAATATATCTGATGTATTGAACCATTATTTTGTACACACACACAAAAACAAAATTAGTTATATATATTTCACAATGCTTGGGGAAACTTTAGGTCTAGTGAATCAATTTATTGTCACAATTTGAAACTAGCCCAAGATTCTTGCATTACAGGTGTTGAGACCTTCCAGTTCAATAAAGCACTACAAAACCACAGATACCTGCCATATCTCCCATTGGTCAGCAAACAGGCCAGAACATAGATAACACAGTTCTATCAACAATGGATGCTCCTGCTTGATCTTTGGAGGGATAGATACTCTACCTGTTTCTTACATGGTTAGTGATGTATAGATGCTCTGGTTTCTTTGCTGTCAGTAAAATCCAGTGTTAAGCTGGAGGCTGAAACATTGAACTTGATGAACCACATCAGGTTTGTGAAGGGCTTATGTGCATTTCCCCCTCAGTTTGCGTGTATATGGGCAAGGGGAGGGGGGTTGTTTAGAACCATACAGCACAACAGCACAAAACAGGCCCTTTGGCCCATGAGTAAAAGCTGAAAAAATTTAAAATTTGATAATAAAACAGATAAAAAGGATGAATAACTTATTTTAAGGGTGGGACGGGTGAAAGGAATAAAGAGACAAACGCAGCCGTTCCAAATAGCAGATAGTCTAAAGCTTCCAGTAGTACCAGAAGACAGTGCTCAAGATACACCCATACCGCCACCACCTCCCACTAGCTATGATTAATTGAAATGTGTACTCCCCCATGGGAAATTCCACAGTATACAGGTCCTACTGTAGCTGCTTGAATTACAGTCCAAGAATTTTTGATTCTGAATAAATTTAGATCTTGATGATAATCTAGTTTTGTCTGTCTGTCAAATTATGACAATTAAGGGCTATCCCTCTGAGACCATAGGATAAGATTGGTTAACAGGGACCTTTTTGTTTAACCATTTCTACCTGATTTAGGATTATTTACCATGTACAATTGGCTCTTTAAATGGAAAGTATTCTATTTATTAATAGATTTTTCATATCGATGAGTGTAGTTCTGCACCAAAAGTTATTGAGAACCATCAGCATCTTTATTAATAAGATACATTTAAAATTACATGTGAATTTAAGAAAAATCCTCCCCTCTTCTAGTTAGTTTTAAAGGCTAGAGGTTTTATAATAGCCCCAAATTTGAGTCAGTGGTAAAGCACTAACTCTACTGTCTCAAATAAAGCTCCTGACAAAGATTTAATGATCATTGTAGTGAGAATTTCTATTATTCCGCCAGGTGTCCAAACAAGGCCTTCTAAGCAGTGATACTATCAAGACCGCTGAGCAACCAAAGGCAGCAAAGAATCCCTCAGAGAAATTATGATTTACTATGCCTTTAAAAAAATCACTTAGACCTTCCGGGTAGTTAATGTCAGATTGCTTTGTGGCTTTCTTAAATTCACATCAATTCAAGTCACTTTTCACTGAGGTAGTCGTTCAGCCTGGAGAGGAGCATTGAATCACTGACAACTACATCAGACTTCCATATTAATCTATACATGCACAAAAATCCCAAAATCAGTGCCATCTTTATGGTGTAATGACACAAACACAGATTGCATTGGGCTAATGATTCACCCATGAAAACACATATGCAAAATAGAAGGAATAGACCCCATTGTTTGAAAGTTCTGGAGTCAAATAAGCCGAATAGGGAAAATATATGAACATATTTAATTGGAAACAGGCATTTTTATATTTTGACAAAAAAAAGATAGATTGTCAATACTTGTAAACTCAAAATTATTAAGTACAGCTTTTTAACCAATTCATGACTTGTTATGGGATACCATACCTGAAGTTCAAAATATTTCCAAGGTAAATAACAAACTGCAATGTTCTCAGCTGGATTTGTGCAGAATAGAGCACCAGTGGCTGTAGAACACCAAATGATTCTATTTAAATTAATGCAAATGATTTCTCACTTTGTGGTGGGTAGTAACATATGTTGCATAATAATCTTCAAATGATTTAGAAATTCTTTTAAGATATCACCTACACTGAAATAGAAACATTAGGAATCATATTAAATGTAACAAAATACCTTACAGTTAGCCCATTTTACAATAGTGTAACCATCCTTACTGGATGCTTTTGAATGGGATTTGTAAATAATTGCAGCTGAACTAAGGACAAAAAGGGTGGGGGGGGGGGTAGAAATTCTTTCCTACCATATGCACTAAATGCACAATATAGGAGCAGATGCCCATTGTACTCAACTTTCTAACTTTGATGCTATTGACCACAATGCTCCCCTTTTGGAATGTTTAGTACATGCAACAGAGGACAACTTTCGACACCAAACTCTTTAAAATCCTAATTAAAGAATGAGCACAACAATCTTGTGAGTCCAATGACAACATGAAAAGTTACAGTTGTCTGCATTGCTTAAAGTGGTCAAATTTTGTTCAAGGCACAGTTATCAGTGGCACCATAAATTCAGTAAATACTTGTGGTATTTCTGACTGACTGTCAAGACAGGGATTTCATCATCAGTAAATGTTAACATCAAACAGTCAGGGAAAATGTCACCAATAAATCCACAAACCAAACCAAAACAATATAATGGAATTAAAGAGGAGCTAATTCCTACAGCATGAATACTTCATCTATCTTAACATTAAGATGAAAGAGATGATTTCTACAGAAGGATTATTTATCTAAACAGTTTATCGATAATTACCCTGCATAGATGTTGACTGCTTCCCAACAGATAGTGGTGGTCTCTCTTGTTCATTTGGATAATCAGCTGACGGGAATGATTTGTTGAATGGGTTTTCTCTTTGCTGAAAAATAATTGTTTCAAATGTATAACGATGATTCATTAAACACCATTACAAAACATACAAGAAATATATAAAAATGTAGTTGGGGCAACACAAACTCAGTGCTGTTACAGAAGTTATTTGCTTATTTTTTGGAGTCCCATACGAATACAGTCTTTCAATTCTTCAGAAAGCTAGAGGATGCAGAATATTAGAAAAGAATCCATTTCCACTGTGGCTGATGGACAGTAGGAAAAATTAAGATTGTTGTTAGAAGAGCAAAATGAGTAGTAAGAAGGTTAGCCTTCAAATATTAAATGGATAAATATTTAAAACAAAAATACCAGTGAAGGCAAAGGGAGGAAAATGTAACACCACACGGGTCTTCATGGCTTGCACAGGTATGATGGATTGCTATTTCATAAAATGATTCTAAATTAACAGTTTGAAAAAAAATAGCTAAATTCAAATCTTGCAAGTGGCAGCAAAGAAGTTGCATGCATATAATTGCTTAGTAATTCAAGTATACCCCACAAGATGCACTAAATGATGCAGCAGTGGGGTACTAATAAGCATTTTGGTGCTGGCCCTCTGCTGAAAATGGGATGTAGCAACTTATGTAACGACCAGTCTGCCACCATACAAGAAAGACCACGTTGTGTTGCAGGGGCCAATGAAAGGCACCCCTAAGACAACATGATTCAAATTCCCCCACAATACTCCAAAAGTAGCGTTGCACTACCCAACATCATCCTACCTTAATGATGCCAAGAAGAGCCTGGCTGAATTTCAAAATGACATAAAACAATCCAGAGATTATCATTATTACATTTCATTCAAGAAAGATTAGATTTTCAATTGCATAATGCTGAAAAAAATGCTGTTACAAAATTGGGTCACTAGGCAATTAAACTTTATAAAAAAAAGCACTTTACACTTGCTAAAAGAACTGCATTATTAAAATCATGAGAGCACGAAATTCTAGCATTTAAGTTATAATTTAATAAGAAAGGATTTATGACATCAATGAATATTGATTTTTTCTAAATCATCAAAAGGATCAAAATTTGATCTAATATTAAAATTTCATCATGGTGTACAAGGCATCACCATCACTCAAACAAGAATGCTTCAGCTATCTTAATTTTAATAAACTTAAATGTGTTTGAAAATAGCACAAATTCAAAGGAGTGGGTAAGCCGTTCAAAACAAATTTAGGTAATCTGTATAATTTGTTTAAAATAGGCAGCTAGTTTTGAATCTAAGTTCTTCAAACATCCATTATATAAGAGGCAGTCACTCAAGGACATTTTTCAAAATAATCTTGGAAAAGAGACAGGCTGACTGAATTAGAAACATGATAGAGACAGACAGACAGAGAGAGACAAGATGAATCCATTGTTGGTGACAGGAGGTGTGACTGAATCCATTATTAGAGACAGGTATGAAGACAGAATTAAAATTTTTTTTTAAAAAATCACAAGACAAATTAGTAAAAGCCACATTAGAAATCAGATTCTTTCCTGAAATAATGTTACTCCAGAAGAAAATGAAAAACTACAGTACTTTGTTATTATTTAGTGGCACTAATCCTGTTACCAGTAAAAGATAGATAACAAGGTTCAGTGTTGTATTATTCTGACCCCTTTCAAAGACAATCCCAAAGATAGCATAGGATAGAACCAGTGCTAGAAATTGTCTAGGCAACCAGGAAGGCAAACCAGAATATAGGAATTAAATAAAACTAAATTAGAAGGTATAGAATGCAATACTGGACCATGCACCTCTCCCTTCTTCCGTTATTAAAATGGTTGCAAAATTACACACTTGCAATGAAAACAAACATGAATCAAATATTTTAGGTTGCGATAAGTGGGATTTTTTTTAAATTACAGAGATAAAGTAAATACAGCAGCACAGAAGTATAATATTCTCTCAGTATCAATCTTTACAAACGTTTCCCTAAAAAATGGACCCATTTACTTCCGTTTTTACCAAACAAATTGCACTAAAATCCTTAAAACTACTTTTAAATGCAATTGGGCATTTCCTGTTGGAATCTTGTCCATTGTGGAATTGGACAGGAAATACACAGGAGCAATTTCCTTTAGCATTTTGTCAGTTTTTATTCAAGCACGTCACCAACATCCCCGACACTCATTGTCACCTCCCCAACAGAAATCAGAGCCATAATATGTTATTGAAATAAGTTTAAGTACCTTAGTTTTTAAACTTTTGATAAAACAGGAGCAAGGATCTATGCTCTCTATAGAATGCAGAAGAGCAAGAAGTGATCTCACTGAAACACACAAAATTCCTACCGGGATCGGCAAATTAGATACAAATGCTTCCCAGAACCAGTTGTCACTGTCAAAACAAAGGGGTCAAACATTCAGGACTGAGACAAGAAGAAATTTCTTCACCTAGGGGATAGCGAGTGCTTGGAATTCTCCATCCAAGGGGATCCATTGCTAAATATATTCACGGCAGAGACTGATAGATATTTAAATTATGAGGGAATCAAGACTGTTGGGTTAGTGCTAGAAAATAGCTCTGAGATAAAAGTTCATCTATTAACTTTTTGAATGACAGAGCAAGCATGAGTGGTCAAATGCCATACTCCAGCTTCTGCTTATTTTCTTAACTGTTAGCTAGTCTTTCAAGTGATATTAATTCAAGGGTCTTCAATGTGTAGCTGCCTATATCTGCATATCTGAGTTTTTAAATACTCTGCACATTTTGCACATCATTGGTGAGTTTCAATCCTTATTGCAGATCTCTGGAGTGATGAACACATGATTTGGGACCACACGTGGCACATGACTTGATCTGTGGTGGTGGAGGTGAGCAGCAGGGGAAGAGGGATGTAGCAAGCATGCACACACACACGAAATATGTCTCCCCTCGTCCCTGGCAGCCTTCTGTACTGCTGTACTGCACGTGCCACGGAGATAAATTCCCACGATTCCCAACAACAAAGATACAGCAGATGTCAGGAACTGTGCAAGTTACATTTTAATTTGTCAATCAGGGTGAAAATTGTCCAAAGGATTGTCTTTTCCTAAAAGAAAAAGTAAAATTTTCATATTTCGTGACTTTTGAAAATCCCCCATAGGGCAATGCACTAACCAGAGCATCCACTGAAGTTCCACATCTAGTTCTAATTACTAGGATTTTTATCTTCTTCGCACGCATTGACTATTTTAGTGCAGCATTATCTCATATGTAGTGCCTTTCCTAACCCTAGCAGGTATCAATGCAGAGCTACTGATTAACTTTTGACTTGTAGTCATTAGTATTGGTATTGGTTTATTATTGTCACTTGTACCGAGGTACAGTGAAAAGCTTGTCTTACAAGCTGATCGTACAGGTCAATTCATTACACAGTGCAGTTACATTGAGTTAGTACAGAGTGCATTGATGTAGTACAGGTAAAAAAACAATAACAGTACAGAGCAAAGTGTCACAGCTACAGAGAAAGTGCAGTGCAATAAGGTGCAAGGTCACAACAAGATAGATTGTGAGGTCATAGTCCATCTCACTGTATGAGGGAACCGTTCAATAGTCTTATCACAGTGGGGTAGAAGCTGTCCTTAAGTCTGGTGGTACGTGCCCTCAGGCTCCTGTGTCTTCTACCCGATGGAAGAGGAGACAAGAGAGAATGTCCCAGGTGGGTGGGGTCTTTGATTATGCTGGCTGCTCCACCAAGACAACGAGAGGTAAAGACAGAGTCCAAGGAGGGGAGGCTGGTGTCTGTGATGCACTGAGCTGTGTCCACAACTCTCTGTAGCTTCTTGCGGTCTTGGGCGGAGCAGTTGCCGTACCAAGCCGTGATACATCCAGATAGGATGCTTTCTGTGGTGCATTGGTAAAAGTTGGTGAGATTCAAAGGGGACAAACCAAATTTCTTTAGCCTCCTGAGGAAGTAGAGGTGCTGGTGAGCTTTTTTGGCCGTGGCATCTACGTGATTTGACCAGGACAGGCTGTTGGTGATGTTCACTCCTAGGAACTTGAAGCTCTCAACCCTCTCGAACTTAGCACCATTGATGCAGACAGGTGCATGTACACCGCCCCCTTGCCTGAAGTCAATGACCAGCTCTTTTGTTTTGTTGACATTGAGGGAAAGGTTGTTGTCATGACACCATTCCACTAAGCTCTCTATCTCCTTCCTGTTGTTTAGTAGGGAAATGTTGCACCTACGTTATGCACAGTAACTTCCACCAACAGCAAGGAGTTAAGTGAACAGGTAAATCCGTTTAGATGCTATTGGATAGATATTAGCAAGGACAAATACAGAACAACATTGCTTTTCATCAAATGCAAGACAGACAAGGGACCAGTCTAACATCTCATGTACTCAACAGTGGAACAGTCTTTCAGTCAAGCGTCAGACTAGTTTGCATTGCAAAAGTTCTGAACTTGAACCCATAACCAACAGATAACACAGCAAAATTAACTTCACGCAAAAGCATTCTGGAACATAAAACAATTCTGCCACTTAAGATCAAGTAAACAAATTGAGCTAATATAACAAAATTGTACAAGATTTTTAAATTCTCTGAAGGAAAAGAGTGGCTTGTAGCATAAAGTTAAGTGCTCTTGTTAGTTAAGGAAATACTACAATTTAAATTTTCAGTGTATTGAAAACTAGTAAGTTAAAGGGATTTTGCTTTTCAAAATATGTGCCCTAACCCGGTTAACCAGATTTAACCAGAAAGTAGCTTTCCCCCACACCCTGATTACCGATGTTGTCAGATGAGATAGAACTAGCTGCAGTGCACGTATCAGAGCACCACACACTTGCACAGTATGAGGAAGCACAGATCACACTGGGGGTATGAGACATATGTTTCTGTCAGTTAGCTCTGAGCCCAGGGGCATTCCAATAACTTACTGAGTTGAGGGCTGGCTATACTTCACATCTGGCCCCCTCACTTTCATGTGACCATAATATCACCAACCTTCATTTCAAAGAAGTTTAGATAACCTTTTCATTTTTCCTTGTTTCAATTTATAGTTTTATTCAACTAATAGCATTCATGCACTTTACATAATTCTTTAAATAACTTTTCATTTCGCAAATTGTTTCCCAACTTTTCAAATGTGGGTGATCAGTGAAAAGACCATTAAGGCAGGCTGTGAACAGGGCCTTAATTCCTACTGCCTGCAGCTTACTGGCACTTGTGACCTAATGCTCCTCATGGAAGAGCCATGGTGGCAACACCTGCAGTGCATTGAGAACTGTGCAGTCCCAAAACTTTGGTTCATAGTTAATGTGGGGGCACTCAAGAGCCACAGGCCTGGACCAGCACAATTTGGTTCATTGCTTGTTTTTATAAATATTTATAGCTTTTTTTTGACTGTTTCTACGCGTCTCTGTTTCCAAATATCTGTGAGGATCAGTGAAAAGGCCTTCTGACAGTATCAGCTGTGGCCAGAGAGGTCAATGCAGCTGCAGGGCTAGTGCAGGGAGCCCATGAAGTGCGGACCAAGCAATACTTAATGTGGCCCAATACCTCAACTGTCACTAAAGAAGGATTGTTTATTCCTATTTAGTCAATCTATCCCACTATTAAGTTTAGAATTGGCTTTATTTATAATGGATATAGATATATAGAGCAATCCATATTAGGAGATTATATATGGATTGCTTACTGCATCATTCTGTTCAAATCTAAAACGAGATTCCATATGATCAAGGGCTGCACCTAAAACAAAAGTGAACCAACGTCCCTTTCAGGTTCTAATCAGTCTCCAATGGACAACCAACATTGTTTAAGAATTCTAGCATTTTCTGTTTACTTCAGGGAAACAAATCATGACCGCCAAAAACTAATGCAAAATGCCTATTCAATTCATCTGCCATCTCCTTATAATCTATTGTTAATTGAGCAAATCCACTTTTTGGCTACCTTTAACATATACTCTTAATTTATCCTTTTGTATCAACTTTAATCATTGTCTTTTTTAAAAATATATATTCATCTCTAATATAAATGGATTATTATTGCATGTCTGCATAACTCACACAGCACCGAAACAGGCCGTTTAGCCCATCTGGTCCATACCAACCAAGATTCTCATCTAAGTTAGCCCCATTTGCCCATGTTTGGCCCATATCCCTCTAAACCTTTCCTATTCATGTATTGGTCAAAGTACCTTTTAAATGTCATTAATGTACCCGTCTCAACCACTTCCTCTGGCAGCTCATTCCATATACTGACCACCCCCTGGGTGAAAAAGTTACCCCTCAGGTTCCTATTCACCCTATCCATGCTCCTCATAAAATTTTTAAACACCTCTATAAGATCACCCCTCAATCTCCAAAGCTCCAAAGAAAAAAGTCCCAACCTGCTCCATAGTCCATGAATAGCATCCCGCCTAAGGAAATCAGACCTCCACACCAAATACATTTGGAGAGTGTGCTTTTAAAGTCTGGCACCCTCCTCCGATTGTTGAACAGCAAATTTTTCACTTGGAAATGGGGCGGGTCCATTTAATGCTGAATTCTAAGTTTAAACCACGCTAATCCTGTTTCAAAATTGACAATTTCTAATTTTTTTTGCATGGAGCTTGATGTGTATTAGCAATAAATGCAGTCAAATTTTAGCTCATCAAAAACTGATGAAGCTTTGTGTCCACCCACATGCAGTACATTCCTCGCTTCAGGTACCTCAATTTCGGTGCCATTCGGCAAACAATCAGCAAGATTACAGATGCTTTTAGTCTCCTAATTGTTAACCCTCCTCGAAGTGATCGAATTCCCACAAATGCACAGTTAAAAGCTGGGAATTCCTACAGTTATGGGTGATTCAATAAAAAAAAGTTTTTTTTTCCATTTTTAAAATCCATCTTAATGAATACAACTACTGACTTTTTCCCCAATATACATGATAACCAAGAGCACAATGATTGTACCAAAATGCTTAATAATAATGCTTTACAAACTTAAGGAGTGTTTACAGATCATATACTATGTATTCTTTCAACAAACTCATTTGACGACTTCATTCTAGTGTACAGGTTTCTCTCCCATTTTCTGTACTACAGATCTGGAATGATTAGTCAGAATGAATAGCAGTTTTAGGATAGATTCTTTAAGGTGAGTTAGCCCATGCAGACCTGTAGCAGAAAAATAATTTCCTTCTGGAATGGAGGTAAGTCCATACAAATCTGAGTAATGAATATTAAAACATTCTGAATTCATATTTCTCAAAACATTTGAAATATCCACACGACTATAATTTATCATGCCATGCCACGATTGTCACAAGCTCAATGGTTATATTACATGTCAATTTCTTTTAAGAACATTATGTGCCATTGATGTACATTACATTTGAAATAACTGAATCTGAGCCATTATGAAACATACCTTTCCTGGTGATGGAGAGGTCTTCCTTGGCAGCTGTTGCTGTTGTGGTTGAGCTCTGTTTTCTTTATGAGCTGTTCTACTGAAAATAGAAAAAAAATAGTTCATGCACTCCCAAAAAGCAGTGTGTGAAACTTAACTCTGCATTAAAAGTAACACGATTCGATTTATTACATTCTTGTTCAACTCAGTAAACCATTTCCTTTTTCATTTCTTTCCTCTCAGAGTTGATTATCTCGGCCTCCTGCCCTCCAATACTATGTTCATATAACCATGCTTCAGGAATGGCTATAGATAGTGTGGTAGTTTATAATCCAGTGAATAAAACAAAACATTACAGCCTCAAACAATTTACATGGCATACCCATTTTAGACAAAAAGGGGAAAAAGCATCCAACTATATAATCTAGTGCAATCGGTTATTTTATACACTAATCGATTGCTTTCCATTAGGTATAATGATACATTGTGACATGCCCACAAAAATCACAGATAGATTTGCAGACAGCCTTTAGAAGATGATTAACTTAGTTAAAAACTAATTGGTTTATGGTCAATAAGAAATTGCTTACCAATGATTTACCACAAATAAAATCAAACACTATATTACATACAAGGAGTGGAATTTTACAGTATTGTGGCAACTAACAAAGGCCCTGGAAACCAAAGAACATTTGATATTATGCATACAGCACAATGTTTAATTTTTCCTTCGTTCATTCATTAAAACTCCTGATGTGTTTTGAAGCATGTGCTCATGCAAAGGCAGTGCAGTGTCTATTTCTTTCATTTAGATTTGCAGAATTTTGCTCCAGATATTTTGGATTTTCAATTCTAGAGTTGATTCTATGTTTCCACTGAGAAAATAATGTTATGAAACAGCTTAAATTGATCACAGTATTTCTTGCCACTAATGAAACCATTTGCCTCAAGCAGAAATACCTGTTTCAGTAAGTTTTCAAACAACTGTGGTGTTTAGTAGATTCCAAAGAATCTATAGAGGAGGCTTGAAGATTCACAGAAACTGAACAGACACAAAAACCATCACTACAATTTCATTATAAATAGTTGGATTACCACATTTTCAACAATAGATCTAAGTTTGTCGGAATGAATGTGAAAGTCATGTCTTCCTAATGCCTTAAGACCATAAGATATAGGAGCAGAATTAGGCCATTCAGCCCTTTGAGTCTGCTCTGCCTTTCAATCATGGCTGATTTTTTTTAACCCCATTCTCCCTTAACCCCCTTACCAATCAAGAACCTATCAATCTCTGCCTTAAATACACCCAATGACTTGGCCTCCATAGCCCTCTGTGGCAATGAATTCTATAGATTCACCACCATCTGGCTGAAGAAATACTTCCTCACCTCAGCTTTAAAGGGACATCCCTTTATTCTGAGGCTGTGTTCTTGGATCCTGGGTTCTCCTACTAATAGAAACATCCTCTCCAAATCCAGGACTTCCAGTATCTGGTAGGTTTCAATGAAATCCCCCTCCTGCTTCTGAACTCCATCAAGCATAGGCCCAGAGACATCAAACGCTCCTCATACGTTAAGTCTTTCATTCTCAGGATCATTCTTGTAAACCCCCTCTGGACCCTTTCCAGGTCCAGCACATCCTTCCTTAGATATGTGGCCCAAATTGCTCACAATATTCCAAATGCGGTCTGGCTAACACCTTATAAAGCTTCAGCAGTACATCCTTGCTTTTATATTCTCGTCCTCTCGAAATGAATGCTAACATTGCATTTGCCTTCTTTACTACGGACTCAACCTGCTTTGTTGAATAGATTTTGATAAATGTAACAAGTCAAGAGTATTCTTAATTGAAATGTTTTAGTTACAAAAAAATGAGAGGGTTTTATAGCTTGTTGCAAGTGTCAACAGGTTATTCTAAATTATGCCATATCACCCGATCACAGTTGCACTTTTCTGGCTCATACTCAAACTCAAATGAATTTAGAAAGCAATGTGGAATAATAGCAAATACATCATAATTTCAAGGCCTACCAGATACTACTAAAAGGCCAATGGACCTACTTTTAATGCAAAGAACCTCTGGAAAAGTCAAAATCATTTCTTGAGTACATCCAGTTATTTTTGACAAGAAATGAAATACAGTATTTTACTGATATTTTTAAAAAATACAATTTATGTTTTGCTAAACCAGAAATTCTTTGCTCAGCACACCCAAATTATTAACTTAATAACCCAACCACTTATGCTGATTTGATTGAAGCATGGAGTTTTAAATCCAAAAGAAATCAAACAACCTCTTTAGTAGCCCAAAATAAGTCCACCAAGTCTGTCTGTACAGCTCTCAGTATATAAAATTTAACATAGTATATCTGAGACAATACTTAACAAAGTTTCTTTATACAAATTATTTCAAAAACTGGTGATGAAAAGCATTTTGGGTGGCCAGGGTCACCCAACAGAACACCCAATAGATAGATTGGAACCAGTTACAAAGCAAATCTCCCTCCCTACTATTCTCTCCTCATTTGCCAACAATGCCCATCACTCCAGTTTGCTAACAGAAAAAAAAAGAGCAGTTTTATTCAGTGCAAGGGCATTCAACATCCATGTGCAATTTAACCTCCCAAGTAATGGGGAGGTCAGCATATCTGAGTTGCAAAGGAACTTTTAAAAAGAGTTTAAGAAGTACAACATCACAGACATTGTAAGATTGAAAACAAAGGCATTAAGAGGTAGAAATGAAGGGTTCTTTTTCAGACAAGAGCACAGCATACAGAGAGAGTCCTATAGATCAGTACCAGGTAAATAGCTCTGATCTGGACAGAATTAGAGGTTCAAGGTTTGCAGGTAACATGAAAATCAACAATGCGGTAAAACAGTGAAGGGTTGGAATTGACACAGAGAAGCTTGTGAAGTAGACAGGTAAATAGCAGCTGCAAATTAATTTAGATAAGCATGAAGCAATTCAATTTGGCAGGAAGAAAGGAGAAGCAATAAAAAAAACTATAATTAATGGGATTATATGAATAGATAATCCTTGGTGTTCGTCTACACAAATCATTGATGGGAGAAACAACAAATTGAGAAGGCTTATAATAAAACACATGTTATTGGTGGATTTATAAACATAAAACTGTCATAAATTAGAGTCATTGCAAAGAAAAACATTTATAATTTATTAAAGGTGATGGTATACTTGGGCACCACACTTTAGGAAAATGCACAGGAAATTTACTAGAAATTTACCAGAGGTGTGTATGGAAGCTAGAAATAAAAACAGAAAAGGATAGAAAAAGGCAGTCAGGCAGCCTCTGCAGATGAAGCTATTTGATAAGTTGAAAGACAAGAGATTAGTAGAATGAATGAAGAGATGGAGGCACAAAGTAAAAGAGTGTGGTAACAGCATAACAAATGAAACAAAAGATGGGTCTTTTTGCAAGAACATTCTATTTTTTTCCTGCTCTGAGAATGCCACTCTCTATACCATTGCTTCCAATACATCTTGCATTATCCTCAACAAAGACTTCCCTTTGCCAGAACAGAATGTCCCCTTGCCCATGTCCATTAGGTTGCCCTCAAATCTGCTCTCACCCCTTCTCTCTCCATCACAATATTAGCCCACAAGTCTCCACATTCAAATTGTCATTTAGAACAACCTCCAGCATGTTGCTCCTGGTAAATATATCCCCTCACTTCTCAGAGCATTCTGAAGGACCCATTCCCTTCAATGACATCTTGGCTCTCTCCATCATTGACATCCTCCTTTCTTTCCATGGTACTGTATCTTCCTGTGCAGGAGATGCAGTATCTTCTCATTTAACTTCTCCCTTCTCGTCCTTCAGCTGAAACACCAACTTATTTGTACTTCTTTTAACTTCGTATCCCATACTAACTCCACGAAATCGCCTTTAAATTGGGGAAAACAAAGAGCCGTGGCAGCTTTTCGGACCACATCCATTCAGTGCAGAAGATTCCAGTCAGCTGTCATTTCAGTTCTTTGCCCCACTTCTATTCTGTCCTGTCTATACTCCACATCCTACTAATCCATTGAAGCACAACACATTCAAAAACAGTAACACCTGATGACATTGTCATGAAGAGGAACAGGAGTGACAACTGCCTTGCAGATTCAACGCCGAGTTAACAACTTCAGACAGAGTCTGCTATTCTCATTAATACCTTTTCTCGATCCTTCTTTTATTTCTTTATCTATCCATTTACCATCCACTTTTGATTGCTACATCATGCCATTTATTAATAATCTCTCCTGCATTCTACTTTTCATGCCTTCCCTGCAGTTCTTTCCTCCCACCACCCCCGTCACCCTCTACACTTTCTCTGCACCTCAAAACTCCAGTTATCTCCTTGCATGAATAAAAGGTCAATGGCCTAAATGTTAACTCATTTTATTGCTCTCAATGGGTACTGCCTCATTTGCTGAGTATTCTGGAATTTTGTTTTTATTTCAGTCTTCCAAGATGCTGGACCTTAGAGGGACGGAATGCAACCTCTCACCTTGCAAACCTCACAAAGCAAGTTTGCAATAGAAGCACAAAATCTCGCACGCATTTTGCAATGAGGAAATACATTTTAAAACACCTGTAACTGAACAGGTCAAATCAATCCACTAGCAGTCAAATATCTGCTAACTAAGGAGTACCATTCATCCTTTTAAGCAGGGAAAATAGATCTCAATATGGGTGAGGTGGACAATGGAATAAATTAATCCTCAACCCTATGTCTGTCCTGAAATCATCCATAACCTTCCTTCCATCATCAAAAACAGATGTTCAGTGCCATATTCAATCTTCAATCCTATCTGTAATGGTGTAGAAATGGTATTTGCAGAGCAGGTGTGATGGAGAAAAATAGAATGAAGTCCTTGCAAAAAGACCCATCCTTTGTTTCATCACGGGAACAGATGCAGCGGCGGCAGAGAAATTAAGAGAAAGGAATAGTATCCTTGCAAGAGACGGGGTGAGAAAAGCTGTAATCAAGGTAGCTGCTGGCGTCAGTAGGTCTGTAGAAGATGTCGATGGATAATGAATCTCCTGAGATGGAGAGATCGAGGAAGGAGAGAGATGTGTCAGAGATAGTCCAAGTGAATTGGAGAGCCGGGTGAAAATTAGTGGCAAAATTTACGAAACTGTCAAGTTCTGCACAGATGCAAGAGGTGGCACCAATTCAGTCGTCAATATAGCAGAGAAAAAGTTGAGGAGTGGGGACAGAGTAGGCTTGGAACAGAGACTGTTAAACGTAACCAACGAAAAGGCAGGCACAGCTGGGGCCCATGCGAGTGCCCATGGCTACACCCTTGGTCTGTAGAAAGTGAGAGCAACCAAAAGAGAAGTTGTTTAGGGTGAGGATAAGTTCCACCAGGTGGAGGACAGTATTAGTGGAAGGGGACTGGTTCTGTCTCTGGTTGAGAAAGAAGCGGAGGGCGGTGAGGCCATCATGATGGGGAATGGAGGTGTACAGGGACTGGACATTCATGGTGAAGATGAAGTTGTGCTTGCCAGAGAACACGGGAGAGTTGGATAGCATGTGAGGTGTCATGGATGTGGGTGGGATGTAGGGTGTAACCATGCACCTGTCTAAATGTCTTTTAAACTCGTACCTACCTCTATCCCTTCCTCTGGCAGCTTGTTTGATATACCCACTCGCTATGTGGAAAAACTAGTCTCTTAGGTCCCCTTTAAATCTTTCCCCTCTCAACTTAAACCTATGTCCTCTAGTTTTAGACTCCCCAACCCTGGGGAAAACAACTGTGACTTTACCACTGAGAAGCAACCTTACTAGTCCAGTGATATGAATACTGTGACTACAAAAGTAAGCCAGGAGCTGGGTATCCTCTGGCTGCTAACTCTCCTTCCAAATCCCCATAGACCTTCCACTCATCTACAAGACACAAATCAGCAGTGTGTTGGAATAACCTCCATCCAAGCCCAACAACATTCAAGAACCTGGACACCACTTAAAACAAGGAGGCCCATCCATCACTTTAACCATTCACTGCTTTCACCATTAGCATTCCCTGAACGTAGTGCAATATCAACAACAAAATGCACTGCAGATACTCAGTAAGGCTAGTTTTTCCAGGTAACCTACAATCCTGTGTTCCTTTCCCCAATCCTGCCAGTCCACCCTCCTGCTGTTCACCTTTCCATCCCTTTCCCCGCATTACCAAGAGTCTTTGCCCTTCCCCACCTGATTCCATCTACCCATCATCCCTCCCTTATCTGGTTCCACTTAACACCCACCAGCCTCTGTTTGAACACTCCCCTCTCCCTTATCAGGCTTCATCTACCCATCATTCATTGCTCCCAACCACACCTCCCGCCCCCAATCTGGTTCCACCTATTATCCTCCAGTCTCCATCTCACCCCTCCCTCTCGCTTGTATATACTGGCCATCTTCCCGCTACACTCTCAGTCCTTGCATGGTGTCAACCATTCCTTTGCCTGCACAGATGCTGCTTGACCCGCTGAGTTCTTTTCTAGAAATTTGTTGTTATTTTTTCAACACCTCTGCAATCTGGAAAGTTTAACAATCTCAAAGGAGAGGGCAACAGGTGCATGGAAACAACACCTTTTATAAATTCCATTTCAGGTCATACACCATCCTGAATTGGAAATACATCTTCATTTCTTTCGCATCACTGGATCTCAATCTTGGATCTCCCTACACAATAATACTATGGAAGAGCTTTCATTGACAGAAGTACAGTGGTTTAATTAGGTGGCTCACAACCAACATAGGTGATTAGGGAAAGCAAGAAATGTTGGCCTTGCCAGCAATGCACACATCATATAAATAAACAAATTTTAAAATATATATTGAGTAGACTTTAAATGCAAAATCTCAGCACGTATTCAATTCAGTTTCACATGGTTTGTTTTATAAAACTTTCAAGTTCACCTTTTCAAAAAAATGTATAATCAGCCTCTCACTGGAAATATTTACTTGACAAAGAAAAAGGAGTGAAATAGAGACACTGAAGATTAGCCATTGTCTGTCTTTCTGACTGCACTGTTCTAATAGCTCTAACTGAAGTAGTTCACATCCAATTCTAGACAATACCTATTTTGAGGTTCTTCCAACTTTGGTTGTAGGAAAAAAGAAAGTTCAGGTGGTATAAAAATACTGGTCCCAGCATTTTTCAAAAAGCTGTTGGATTTCTCCTTGAACTCCCTGGACTGGAGACGTTCATCTGTGAATGAAGATGACATATGTTTAGTGAAATATAACAACAATCAAAAAAAAATGCCAGGTGCTGGAAATTTAAAACAAAAACAGAATATGCTGCAAATTCTCAGCAGGTCAGGTAGCAGAGAGAGAGAAGCAGAGTTAATGTTTTCAGGTTGATGACCATCAATCTCAAACATTATCTTGTTTTTATTCTTTCCACAGATGAGAGAAACTGAGATGGCCACTCAATTTTCTCATTCATTAAACTGAATTTACTTTTACTCCAAATATTCACATTCATTTTTGGTAGGCCACTCGTTATTCACCTTGTTTTTGTAAGTGCGAGATACAAAATAGTTTTACCCACAATTGCAATTTCACAAGGCACTATCAAGCAGATCACGGAGCTGTACAAGGCACACAATTTCAAGACCTGGTTAGTGGCCACATTATTAAATGGAATAAATTTGGGTTTTTTTAATCATTAAGATAAACACACTAGGATCAAGTATACCTAATTTTAGCATTTAAAAAAGTTTGAAGCACAATCTTATAAAATTCATGTAATAAATTATCTTACAACAAAACTGTACATTCCAAGAAATGTCTTGCCATATTAATTATTAATTATTTGTGTTTCTGAAGTTTTGCAAAGATATAATGTTCTTATTTCAGAGGAAGATGTAACCAGATTTACTCAAAATATTTGTTAATAAGAATATTTCATAATTCATAAATGGGCAAGGCATTGTAGTCATAATCATAACCAGAAGCTGACAACAAACATTGGAATGTTAAAATTCTTCATTCCTCTGGGGTCAACAAGTGACATTCAAATGATCTTGCCTTGTTCAAAGTTCCTTTACACCAGGTTTATTGATAGTCAATGAATGGGAAGTTGGCTTAAGAATATACAAGTAATCAAGGAAACCTACATATAGTCGTGGGTTTCTTCCTCCGCATTGATGCCTCGATTAGCTCAGCCCCATGTAGTGTATCTTTGTGCCTCCTTGCCTTGGCTTTATAAAACCACTCACCAGTCATATTCTTACGTTGAATTTCATTTTTAATTTGCAATTGCCTAGAAAACATAAAACACAAAATAATTCATTATTTTGCAGGTGACTAGCCATAGGCATTTTGAAGTTTCATCGTCACTTCTTTACCCCTTATTACACAATGACAGATGAAAGTTAGTCCAGACAAGTGTGGTACAGAAAAAGTATTGGTGGTAATACATACCTTACAAATACTCTTTCAGTAGCCAAATATGAAACTGAAGAGGCCTAAAAATTTTAGTTGATTCAGAACTAAACATATCCAACCAATATACAACAACAATCAAAATAAATATAAAAGCAGAAAATGCTGAAAACAAATCAGCAGGTCATGTGGCATCTGTGGAAAGAAAAACAGTTATGTCCTTGACCCTTCACGTTTCCATCTCTTTCTGTTTTTATTTTAAATTTCCAGCATTTGCAGTTTTATTTTGATTTTCATTAAACAGAAAATACTGATCATACTCTGTAGCAGCTCTGTGGAAAGTGAAATTGAAATTGAGTAAAACTTTCAGGCCGATAACCCTTTATCAGAACTGGAAAAGTAAGAAATCTAACAAGTTTACAATGCAGAAAGAATCACAATGTCCTGAGTGAAGAAACTTCTCCTCTTGCAAACAAAAGTAACAAGCCTAAGGATTGGTTAAGTAAATGATGATGAAAATACTTAATAGAAGGAAAAGCACAGCAAAAGTAAATGTAAATAAGTGGCTGGGATATTAAACTTTTCTTTCTGTGGTGTTTACATAAAATTACACAAATGATTTTGTGGAACTTAAGGGGAGCAATGGTTCATATGACAAAGAAGTAATCAATTAGTAAAAAGAAACATTTAGGGGAGCTAACAAGTCCCCTAGACTGAGTGGCCTACATTCTACGTTTTTATTGTGATGGTTGCAGAAATAATGGTTTAATTAGGAATGGTCTTCTAAAGTATTCTGTATTCTGAGAAAGAGAGCATGAGTAATACAGACCAGATAGACAGACATCAGATGTCAGAGAAATAAAATTGCTAATCCCCTCTATTAAAAGGGAATGAAACCAAAGCTTAGAAAGATATCACAGCCCAAATCATGGCGGAGGCATCCTGCATCTTGACTACAACTCCCATGCTAATTCCACAGTCACATTTACCATTTGCAAATCATAATAATTGAAGTAAATGGGTCATTTTTGGATTGGGGTGGACAAATGGATTGCTGCAGAGATACTAGAGAAACAAAGGACTGCAGATGCTGGAATCTAGATGAAAAACACGATGATGCTGGAGGAACTCAGCAGGCCAGGCAGCATCCATGGAGAAAAGCAGGCGGTCAACGTTTCGGGTCAGGACCCTTCTGCCCCAGCTGTTCATAATTTAGTTATAAAGCACCCTAGTGAGACCACATTTTTAAATGGACTTTATTTTTTTTTGTTCTAATTGTGTTCTTTCTTGTAAGAATTGTGTTACAATTTGTTTAATTTATGTTTTTCTGTGAATGCTGCTTACATGATGCTATGTGCCTGTGATACTGCTGCAAGTAAGTTTTTCATTGCACCTGTGCATATGACAATAAATTTGACTTTGACATCTCTAGTACTTTATACAGGTCTAGTCTCCCAAACCAAGGAATGGTATAATTGCAATAGAGGAGATGTAGCGAAAGTCATCATCTTTATCCTAAATGGCCAACTCTTTATTTTGTAAACACCCAAACCAAGAGAAACAACATCCCTGCACCTATCCATTCAAGCTCCATAAGAATGTTGCAGGTTTCAATGAGATCATCTCTCAATCTTCTATGGAGGCTTTAAAGCCCATTTTGCTTAATTTCTCCTTGTGGCCAACTCCCCAATTCCAGGAATTAATCTGCTGAACTAGTTTCAGAGTCATTCCACTGCAAGAATACCCTTCCTTTGGTCAGAAAACTAACAATATTCCTGATGGAATCTATGAAATTGCAATAAGAGGTTTTTATTTTTGTACTCAAATCCACTCATAATAAAGGCTGGCATACTGCTTGCCTTCCTAATTGTTTGCTATGCCTTCAGATTAAGATTTAGTTATTCATACACAAGGACAGACAGCAGTGAACACCATCTCTTATCATTTAAGAAATTATCCACCATTTTTATGTTATCTACCAAAGTGGATAATCTCACATTTTTCCACATTATATTTCATCTGCCATGTACTTGCCAATTAACTTGCTTTTGGTGTATTGTTTAAGTTTTGGGTTCCATACTCAAAAATGTACACGGCAATGGCAATGTAACAGATTCACCAGATTGATTCTAGAATTGGGGTGGACTTGGACTTGAAGAGAGATGGGTATGATGGGCCATACCAAGAGGTTTAGAAAAGTAAAGGATGATTTCAATGAAACACACAAGATGCTGAGGGATTGTCAAGGTAAATGTTGAGAGGCTCTTCTTTCAAACTGGTGAGTCTGGGACAAAGGGTGTAGCGAAGAAGCCTTAGAATAAGGGATCAGCCATTTAGGATTGAAATGAGGAGACATTTCCTTGCTCTTTCTAAATCTTTGGAATTCTCTGCCTCAGGGCTATGGATATCCTATCATCATGTAAACTCAAGGCTAGAATCAATAGATTTTGGTGGGCAAAAGGGAATCAAAGGTTGTGAGGATTGGGCATCTTAAAGTTGAGGTAGAGGATTAAACATGATAGTGATTGATGGATTAGGCCTGAAGAATCCTGTGGCCTTTCCCAGTTTTTTAAAAATTTCTTATTCATATTTTAAAAGGCTGATCACTTATTCACATTTTAACTCCAGAAGAATTCCAAGTCGAGCCATGGGATCTCTCACATCCTCCAAAAAGGTAGCAGCACTCACTCAGTGACACCATGGATGTTGACTCAAATATCAACCAAATGTTGAATGGGGTTTGGACCAAATTTTCTGACCATGTAGTGAAAGACTACTAAGGCAAGATAGCAAAATTGAGTTTACTTTCAGTATTTTTCAACTAGTTATTCTCATGTCTCAATCCTGGTACCTCCAGAACTTTAAGATGCTTACTATGAATTAGTATGAGAGATAGAATTGCAGACAGGGGGGAAGGAAAACAAGAAACTGAAATCTGAGGGAGAGAAATGCATGAAACAGCAAATATAGTTTCTGATATTCAGCCCTACTGAAATCAGTTTTGGGTAGTAGAGGTCCATGGGCACACATCACCAAGCTATATATTTAATGCATGTGACAAGTTTTACCCTACTGTGCACATTCCATCATACCCAATCTAGTTTATGCTGCACGACATTAATTAAAGATAAAATGTTATAAATTTAGATTCAATTATGAATTGTCCAATTTTTTTTCATCCTTGGTTAAATTTGACTGCGTCATAAGATAGTAATGTGTTAATTAAGAACTCATGTCTGGTATAGTTTATGTGATCAGTAAAACATCAAAAAAGAACAAATTCAAAATTTATACCACAATCATTCCCATTATTCACTGCCTTATGATCATTTTTAAAATCAAAATGAAAGTAAAATTTATATATAAACAGCAAGTCCGTGCATAATTTCTAATGATCACATGGCTGCTTTCAAGATTGTGGTCCAGTGCACAGTCTTTCCCTTCGGTTAAAATGGAACCAAAAACTTATCCTCAGGATACAAGTGTGAAGAAATCAAAACAAGTTTCAAAAAGTTTAGTTAATTCAACAACCAGTAAAGCAACAAGATGTAATAATGACTTCTCTTTATCAGCAAGCTAGTCAAATTCCATTTTTAGTACATAGCTTCAGTAATGTTCTAAAATCTAAGTTCTGAGATTCTGTACAATTTTTCATATTAAGCATGATGGCCAAGATATAGATCACATGGCCATGTTATGTACATGAAAAGTCTATTATTTCTAGAATAAATCACAGTAATAATGGTTTTCAGGTTGTTTCGATCATTCTGGAATTTGCCCAGTGAGAATTGTTGTTGCGTAGCTGATGTACTCTTGGGGTCAGGTACATACTCAACGACATTATTCCTCATGCAACAGTTTTAAAACTTTTCAATTTAAATTATAAAAGCAAAAAAAAACTACAGGTGCTGGAAATCAGAAACAAAAACAGGCTGACCATTTCCATCACTTTCTATCAGGCAACATCTATGGAGACAGGAACAGTATTAACATTGTCAGCAACTCTTTATTAGTTCAGGTGCTGCCCAACCAGCTGAGTATTTCCAGCACTCTATTTTTGTTCCATTTGAAATTGAGTCATCTTTTCCTGCACTACATTAGTCATTGGACAGTCTCAACAACCAGGTTTTCATAGCACTGCCAGCTCAAGAGTGGCACAATTTAAAAGGCCAGCCTGTTACAGAACATGCTGGAGAGTGATGAACCAATCTAAAACCTGTTCTCGTGGACCACAGAGGCTTGTCCTCTCCTCCACTGCCATTTTGACACTTTAATTATCTGAACCATGGATGCCTCCATGGCAATGCCATGGGTTTTGCTGGATAACTTGGGAGCTGCAGATCACACAGGCATGGCCTGTATTCCTATTTTTACATTTCTGAGGAGAAACACCTTGAGCTCAAGGTTTACGAAGTAGGCTATTATGAAGATATAAAGTCTTCTGTGGACAAATTTCCAGGCTTGCATCCATGCCTGGATTGCTTTGCCAATCAAGGTCAATCCTTGCACTCTACTTCCACTTCCTAGCACCCAGATCACTGTAGGCAGCAAGACTGACATATTTTATATCACACTGTTCTCTCCCTACCACAACGTTAATGAGGTCACTGAAGCTCTACTTTTCCTTCAGAAGAGGACACAAGGCAAAGCAGGCATATGGATTTGCCAACATTGCTGTGTTCACATGAAGCTTCACGCTTACCTGCTGAACACAGACCTCTTAATTCAGAAGGTCAAAAGCTCAAGGTTCATAAGTGGTAGTTAACCATGAAAGAAACCTCTTCATGGCCAAAGCTTGATATCCAGGGAGCTCCACAGAACTCTTTCACACTTTGAAATTTCACCCTGTCTACCTTTTTTTTTTAAGAGGCACAATTGATCCAGTGGATAGATTTTGAGAGACGAGTCCAATCTGCTCCTTCCTTGAGTTCTGGCTCTTATTTATGCTCCAGCCACTGCACAATGAAAGCCACAGGGCCACTAGGATTGCCAGGGCTTTCTCTGTTTTGATGAGATGCTGTTGTCTGCACAAAACATCAGGCATCAGCAGGTCACTGCTACAGTAGATAATGAGAAACCTTTCCCCTGAGCAGAGTTGCCTCCAAAACAGAGGGCATAAATTTAAGGCAAGGAGTTGGAAATTTAGAGGACAAAGACTTTATCCCCCACCCAGAGAGTTGCTGAAGTCTGAAATTCATTGTCAGAGGTGGAAGTGATAGTAGATACTCTCTCACCATTTAACTAATATTTAGATGAGCATTCAAAATGCCATGGCATAAAATGCTTCTGGCTGAGTACAAGAAAATGGGATTACACAGATAAGCACTTGATAGCTAGCATGGACATGGTGGGCTGAAGAGCATGCTTTCATGCTGTAAAACTCTCTTTAATTTTTTTAAATCAACACCCCTAATTGAATGATTGAAGTTTCTTATGGAGGAACAGCATTAGGAACAGCATTCTCTCATGAACCTTCATACTCTAACTGTGGATTCATCATCACTGAAATCGGAACTAAAGGATTTAACCGGTCACGAAAATTAAAATATTTGCTCAAAATTAAACTTCCATTGAATGCATATTTTGCTACAGACCCTAGTACCTTCTCATTTTGTTTGCCTCCACATATACTTAATTATAAAACCTGTGCTCCTAAATCCCATTGTTATGGCTGTAACCAGGTAGCTAGAAGGTTGCTCTTTCAACTTGATGTAAAAGGAGGCATCAATGGTGGATCAGCTCAAGCACTCCAAATCAGCACTGTTCTTCTGAATGCTTCTCTATCACAGATTCCCTTCACTGTCTGCCTGACTATGACCTGGCTTCTCACCTCATGAAACATAGTACCTTCATAATTTAATATCTCCCAGCCCCCCACCACCCCCCCCCCCCAACACTGCATGGGCAGGAGTCACAGCTTCTGACCTTCTGCTCTTCCACTTGTTAATGGAAATTTATCTTATGGTTCCTTCAGAGCTTGGGTCAAACATGATCAAATTCCAAGTGCAATTTCAGTTGGATGCATAACTGTTTGAGATTAACTAATGATAATATAAAAGAAATGGGGCCTGAGCATTGGATTCCTGGTTGTTCCATGTCGTACACCTCAGCCTCTTGTCACCCTTATAATTTTGAATGTTGTTTTCCTTCTTTCAGGCAATTGAGAAAATAAAACTGAAATGCTGTAAAACTGTTGAAAGGTCATTAGCTCAGTTTCTTTCCCTCCGATGCTGCCTGACCTGCGAGTATCTTCAGCAGTTTTGTCACTATTTCAAATTTCCAGCATCTGTCAACTATTTCAGGTTTTTAACTCAAACTCCCACTACTTTCTGTGAACACAAAACCCTTACATAAGCAAATTTTTCAAAATACATCAGATAGCATCCTTTTCCTCTGAACCACATGAAAGCCACAAACTTGATATGCGAATGTTCCTCATAAAAGTTATTTCATATATTGTATAAATCATCAGCATCTATAAAACCATTAGTAAACAAATGTATATTTTTTATAAATCTCACCCAATTCTTTTTTCTTCCACTTTTCTCAACTCTGCATCTCTCTGCAGCACCCTCAAGATATTCGCCTGCTCTTCCTCCGTTAGGTAACTTAGATCAATCATCTTTTCAGCTTGATCAGATTACTTGGTAAATGTATAATTTCAAATTTTATTTCAGTTACAGATTCTATGAAATAGAGATTTTGATTCTTTTACATTTCTCCACTAATATTGTAGTTTGACCCTTTCAACTGCTGGTGACAGGATAGTTTCTAAATCTTTGTAAATTTATGTTATTCTACTTCATGTTCTTTGACATTCAAAAATAGTTGTGAAAATAAATTCTTCCTTCTCTTATTGCTTTAGGCACAAGTTCAAAGATGCAGTGTCTCATGTGCACCCTGCATCTGGATGTCCCCGAAAACATTCAACAGGCTCTGAAACAAAAAAGGCGGAGGTGTTAACATTTAAAGAAGCGATTTAATGATTTAAAAGTGACTTATTCAAGTTGAAGAAGCTCAAAAGATATTTTCTCTAAAAAACAAAAGTTCAACAATGTACTGTACATTTCAATTATATTCCTACCAAACTTAGCTAAATAAATTCTGGATAATCTTGATAATTACTCAATATTTTGTCTAATTTAAACAAACCAGTTAATTCTCTCTGTTCCACATGCAATTATCTAAACAATACAACCAGGTAAATAACTTACAGACAAAAAGGGCTCTAGGAGTCAGTCAAGTCAACTGTGACTATCATGAAGTCCAAGCAAGAACCATGGGGGAAGAGGGAATGGAAGTCTTCATGGCCTGGGCTCAATGCAGCAAATCACACCCAATACTCATGCTTACCTGGTATGGATGTATAGTTGCTCCACCTTTGGATCCTGGTGACACTTGATGAGCTATGGCAGAGACATTTAAATATTAAAATTGATATAAATTATTTCAAACTGTTCACCAAGAACATCTACAATAACTTGTATTTCATTAAAATGTTAAACTAGAGTATGTTTTAAAAAATCCCTATTGTACAGGCTCAGGGAATCCTTTCAAATGGACGGGGACTCTAATTTTATACCAGGCCAGACCTGACTGAGGACCCAGCTGGAGCACTCTGGGAAGACCCAGCAAAGCAGAGCTCAGCTACTTGATTCATGTGCAGCAGCACCTATCACTCAGCATGACACGGTCTTGTACCTGTAGCCTGAAAGATTCAACCCATTACATTCCTTTTTCAGGCCAGGAAGGTAGAGCTGGAATTTCCTTGCAGGAGGCAAGTACCAACTCAAATGAAGATTCAGAGCTTAATTTCTTTTACAAATTCCCAAAGTAAACTTACACTGAATGCAGACCTAATGTTCAGTGGCAGGACTCTGTACAATGGCAAGTCTAAGATGTGTAAGTGACAACCCCAGTCCACAAATCAGAAAAAAAAATGAAGTAGCCAGCTGTCAAGATCTATGCATGCAGCTGAATGCTGAATATCCATAGCATTCAAAAACAGTCAAAAGCTACTGAAAGTCAAAAATATTTCAAAGTATTTAATATTTCAAAATAACCTCGACCTTTAAAATATGCTTAGTAACACTACCAATCAAGTAAGAACAACTAATTAAACAATTCAAAAATTGTAAACCACATAATACCTTGCCTCATGAATCATTCTTAGCTTCAGTCATTTAAATGGAGACGTGTTCCTGTGCAGGTCTAACCTGGCACAAGTTTGACAGACAGAGTTACACGAGCGGATTCTCCTACACAAGTGCTGAGAACTTACCCTAACTATACTAAGATGAGTCTGCAAAAAGTCCTTGGCTAAAGTGTAGACACAAAATCATCAGTGAAGAGCAGCCAAAAGTTCAGACCTCACACATTTGGGAGGAGTTCCAAACCTGTGAGCACTTACAAACTTCTCCTGCAAAACCCAACCTGTCATTTCTTTGCTGGTTTGTTGATTCCCAGAATGCAGAAATCAATGGCACCTAGGGAAAGCCCTACAGCATGAACTGCCTCTGAAAAGAACTAAAGTGTCTCTTCCTAAAATAATAAAATGCAGGAAGAGAATCCAGCGAGTCAGCATACAGGGATATTGAGAGGTTCTGGGACCAATAAAGCTCCTGATCACTTTTCACACACATCAGATAACAATGGAATTGCAGGTGTCAAGTTATTAAAGGAGAATTTTGTACCATTTTCATACTCAAAAGAATCTCAAAGTGTAACAGAATCACTAAGTACCCAAAAGGATAAGATATAATGAGGAACATAAAACAATAAGTATCAAAAGAGAAAAAGTACTTGGCGAACTAATGGATTTGTCGGTCCTTAGACCCAATTGCCTGCATCCTACAGTTCCAAAAGGTGGTTGCAGAGGAAGTGGATACATTGTTAGCCATCTTCCAAAATTCTCTAAATTCTGGGAAGTTCCCAGCAATCAGCAAAAACAGCAATTATTAATGAATAGATAACAGAATACTTAGAAAATCACAATATGATTAGGCAGAGCAAAACTGATTTCAGATAAAAAGGAAATTGCATTTATTTATTCAAATTTCTTGACATTGTAACTAGCAGAATAGATAAAGGCAAGCCAGATATTGTAGTGTACTTCAAAATACACTACAAGGTCTCTGGCACTGGGACTGGACCTGCAGCTCAGAAGGGAAGGGAGGAGAAGAGGAGAGCAATAGTGATAGGGGACTCAATAGTCAGGGGAACAGACAGGAGGTTCTGTGGACGTGAGCGAAAATCCCGGACGGTATGTTGCCTCCCAGGTGCCAGGGTCCAGGATGTCTCTGATCAGGTTCACAGCATTTTTGTGTAGGAAGGAAAGCAGCCAGAAGTCGTGGTACATGTTGGTACCAACGACATAGGTAGGAAGAGGGATGAGGTCCTGAAAAGTGAATTTAGGGAGCTAGGCAGAAGGCTGAAGAACAGGACTTCAAGGGTAGCAATCTCAGGAGTGCTGTCAGTGCCACGTGATAGTGAAGGTAAGAAATAGGAGGAGATGGCAGATGAATGTGTGGCTGAGGAGTTGGTGCAGGGGGCAAGGTTTTAGATTTTTGGATCATTGGGATCTCTTCTGGGGAAGGTGGGACCTGTACAGAGAGGATGGGTTACACCTGAACTCGAGGGGGACCAATATCCTTGCAAGCAGGTTCATTAGTGTGGTTCAGGAGGGTTTAAAACTAGTTTGCAAGGAGGATGGGAACCAGAGGGATAGATCAGTGGAAGAAGTGCATGGGGTAAAGCCAGATCTAACATATAGAGAGGCTTTGAGGAAGGAGAAGCAGAGTATAGGGTATGGAAGTAGTAAGGTAGATGCAAGAAGCATGATGAATAAGGGCGATGAACTGAGAGCTTGGATAAATACATGGAACTATGATATTGTGGCTCTTGCAGAGACTTGGCTGTCACCAGGGCAGGAATGGATACTGAATATTCCCAGATTTCAGTGTTTTAAAAGGGATGGGGGTGGGGGGAAGAGGAGGAGGGGTGGCAATACTGGTCAGGGATACTATTACAGCTGCAGAAAGAGTGGATAATGTAGAAGGATCCTCTCTAGAGTCCGTATGGGTGGAAGTTAGGAACAAGAAAGGAGCAGTTACTCTACTGGGAGTATTCTCTAGGCCCCCAGGTAGCAGCAGGGATACTGAGGAGCAGATCGGGAGGCAGATTTTGGAAAGGTGCAAAAATAACAGGGTTGTTATCATGGGAGACTTCAACTTCCCAAATATTGATTGGCACCTGCTTAGTGCCAAAGGTTTAGACCGGGCAGAGTTTGTTAAGTGTGTCCAGGACAGATTCCTGTCACAGTATGTTGACAGGCTGACTAGAGGGAATGCCATATTAGATCTAGTATTAGGTAATGAACCAGGTCAGGTGACAGATCTCTCGGTGGGTGAGCATTTGGGTGTCAGTGACCACCGCTCCCTAACCTTTAGCATAGTCATGGACAAGGATCGGAGCAAAGAGGACAGGAAAGTATTTAATTGGGGAAGAGCAAATTATGAGGCAATAAGGCTAGAACTTGCGAGTATGAATTGGGATGACATTTTTGAAGGGAAATGGACTATGGAGATGTGGTCGTTGTTCAGGAATCTCTTGCAGGATGTTAGGGATAAATTTTTCCCGGTGAGGCAGAGAAAGAATGGCAGGGTGAAAGAACCATGTGTGACAAGAGAGGTGGAACATCTAGTGAGGAGGAAGAAGGCAGCATACATAAGGTTTAGGCAGTAAGGATCAGATGGGTCTCTTGAGGAATATAGGGTAGCAAGGAAGGAACTTAAGAAGGGGCTGAGGAGAGCAAGAAGGGGACATGAAAAGGCCTTGGTGGGTAGGGTTAAGGAAAACCCCAAGGCATTTTTCACGTGTGAAGAGCAGAAGGATGACGGGAGTAAAGGTAGGACTGATTAGGGATGAAAGTGGGAAGATGTGCCTGGAAGCTGTGGAAGTGGGTGAGGTCCTCAATGAATACTTCTCTTCAGTATTCACCAAGGAGAAGGGCCTTGATGACGCTGAGGACAGTGTTGGTAAGATTAATGTTCTAGAGCATATTGATATCAAGAGAGGATGTGTTGGAGCTGTTAGAAAATATTAACGCAGATAAGTCCCTGGGGCCTGACGGAATATTCCCTAGGCTGCTCTGTGAGGCAAGGGAGGAGATTACTGAGCCTTTGGCTAGGATCTTTGAGTCCTCGTTGTCCATGGGAATGGTACCGGAGGACTGGAGGGTGGCAAATGTTGTCCCCTTGTTCAAAAAAGGTAGTAGGGATAGTCCAGGGAATTATAGACCTGTGAGCCTTATGTCTGTGGTGGGCAAGCTGTTGGAAAGGATTCTTAGAGATAGGATCTATGGGCATTTAGAGAATCATGGTCTGATCAGGGACAGCCAGCATGGCTTTGTGAAGGGCAGATCATGTCTCACAAGCCCGATAGGAGGTGACCAGACAGATTGATGGGGGTAGTGCGGTAGATGTGGCCCACATAGATTTTAGTAAGGCATCTGACAAGGTTCCACATGGTAGGCTTCTTCAGAAGGTCAGAGGGCATGGGATCCAGGGAAGCTTGGCCATCTGGATTCAGAATTGGCTTGCCTGTAGAAAGCAGAGGGTTGTAGTGGAGGGAGTGCATTCGGATTGGAGGGCTGTGACTAGCGGTGTCCCATAAGGATCAGTTCTGGTACCTCTGCTTTTCGTGATATTTATTAATGACTTGGATGAGGGCGTAGAAGGGTGGGTTGGCAAGTTTTCAGATGACAAAGGCTGGTGGTATTGTGGATAGTGTAGAGGATTGTTGAAGATTGCAGAGGGACATTGAGAGGATGCAGAGCTGGGCTGAGAAGTGGCAGATGGAGTTCAATCCAGAGAAGTGTGATGGTACACTTTGGAAGGACAAACTCCAAGGCAGAGTACAAAGTTAATGGCAGGATTCTTGGTAGTGTGGAGGAGCAGAAGTTATCTGGGGGTCCATATCCACAGATCCCTGAAAGTTGCCTCGCAGGTGGATAGGGTAGTTAAGAAAGCTTATGGGGTGTTAGCTTTCATAAGTCAAGGGATCAAGTTTAAGAGCCGCAAGGTAATGATACAGCTCTACAAAACTCTGGTTAGACCACACTTAGAGTACTGTGTCCAGTTCTGGTCACCCCATTATAGGCGGGATGTGGAAGCGTTGGAAAGGGTGCAGAGGAGATTTACCAGGATGCTGCCTGGTTTAGAGAGTATGCATTATGAGGAGAGACTAAGGGAGCTAGGGCTTTACTCTTTGGAGAGAAGGAGGATGAGAGGAGACATGATAGAGGTGTACAAAATATTGAGAGGAGTAGATAGAGTGGACAGCCAGCGCCTCTTTCCCAGGGCACCAATGCTCAATACAAGAGGGCATGGCTTTAAAGTAATGGGTGGGAAGTTCAAGGGAGATATCAGAGGAAGGTTTTTTACCTAGAGAGTGGTTGGGGCATGGAATGTGCAGCCTGGGGTGGTGGTGGAGGCAGGTAGATTGGTCAAATTCAAGAGATTGTTAGATAAGCATATGGAGGAATTTAAAATAGAGGGATATATGGGAGGAAGGGGTTAGATAGTCGTAGGCAAGGTTTAAAGGTCGGCACAACATCATGGGCTGAAGGGCCTGTATTGTGCTGTACTGTTCTATGTTCTATGTGGATTTCTAATAGATATTTGATAAGATACCACATTAAAAGGTTACTGTACAAGTGCCTCAGAGCACTGATGGCAACATAGTTAGATGATTGATTAACTGGGAGGAAAAATAGTACAAATAATTGTGTCCAGGATTAATTCTGAAACCTCAGTTATTGACAAACTATGTACGATTCTCTGAAGGTCTGCTGGTAGTTACTGCCATAACTGCTAGTACCTACCACCTTCTCCAATTGGAAGTTATTTGAACAGCTACAAGAAGCCACCTCTCGCCATCTACCAATCACAGGACTCACCCGATTATTTACTTAAGAACTTTGCTGCATCACCAACTTCCCATGGACTATATTGTATTATGTGGGAAAAGCAGAAAAGGCACAAAGGAACATAGACAGGTTAAGTGAGTAGAGGGAATATTGGCAGATATGCATAAATGGAGGGGAAATGTGAGATTATCTTTGACAGAAGGAATAGAAAAGTAGAGTATTATTTACTGTGAGACATTATTAAATGTTGGTGTTGACAGAGACTTTGTGTCCTTTTACAGGAAATGCATTTTATATGCAGGTACACCTTGCAATTAAGGTCGACAATTGAATGTTTTCCTTTTTGCAAAGCTGGGGTTGGGGGTGTGGAGTACAAGAACAAGTCATCTTGTTCAGACTTTACAAGGCTTTGAATAGACTACATCCCGATTACTGCTTTCAGTTTTAGTCTCCATGTTTAAAGGAATATATACACTAGTGCAACAAAAGTTTCACTGTATTGATTCTTCATGTATGAGGACTTCTTAGGCACTCCTTGGAATTGCTTGCACTTGCTTCTACTTCAGTTCTATGGGCTCCGAGGTGATTGATAAGGCCAATGTGGGAATCACATTCCTCTACAGATGGGGCAGATGCTACCTGGCAGGACAGAACAGGACAAATGGCCTTGGGGTTCAGGGGTTTGCTTTGATTAGTCCTGGGCCAGGCATCACAGGGATTCAGCGGCAACGTTGGATTTTCTCAGATAAAAAAAAATACTTTAATCTTCTGCTCTGGCAGCCTGGAAATTTTTCATATGACAGACCTCAATAGTGTCTATTTCAAGCATACAGGGTCAAGTTGAAAACCAAAATAAAAAACTACCCCCACATTCTCAGTGATATCTCTTCTACACTCCACAGCCTCCATGGTTCTTAAATTGGTACAGTTGTCCAGAGTGGTTATTGACAGGGTTTAGGGCAAACTGGAATGCACTTAAACTATCTGCAAATGAATTTTAGAATTACCAGTCTCTAAAGATCTATCCCCAAATTAATTTTAACAGCAGACCTGCAAAACAGAGTGAAAGCTGGATTTCAAAATATTGAAGGAGGGGACAATTAACGGGGAGTGTCACAATAAAGGGCAAAAAACAGTCCAAAGGGTGCAATTGCTTCAAAAGCCATCAAAAGGGAAGTTTGTAAGAGTTAGTCAGGCAAGAACTGTTGATAAAAGAGGGTGGGGTGGAAGAAAGAATGCTGTGGAAAAGATAATATTACCAATACTGTGCCCCCAATCTGATGTGATACATACAATTTGTCACAGCCTATTAAAATGTTATTTTTCACAATATATTTCTTTTCAATTCTAAAAAGGGAGGCAGAAAGGCATTGTAGGTACAAAACCCTAAATCTTAATTGTATGTAACTTTGCAAAACTGCAGTGCAAAGAACTTCAGACTTTGGTATCAAATTGCCTACATTTAGAGTCTTAGTCACTTTTCACCAAAAGAACAGTTATTAAATATTGTCATGAGCTTTTAATCAATAAGTAATGCCCAGACATCTTTAAAGATGGGCAGTCTCCATGAAAACTCTTAAGGGCTCAAACAAAAACAAAATACATTAGCACATACATCTTTACAATGAAAATAAGAATTACATTTTGCAAAAATGGTGCCTTTTATACAAGAATTCCATTCCAATACTGTTACACAAACTAATGCAAATATATGCAACCTGTTTTTGAACTATTTGTGACAATAGTGGGATAGCAACTGCTCTATGCTCCAAGTGGTAATGAAAATGAAGACATCCTCCAGCACATTATCAATGTGCTGAATGGGAAAGATTAGGAAGAGAACTAGTTGTTGTAAAATTGCATTCAAAACAAAAAGGCACTGTGGTATATCAATAGCAGCAGAATTCATACGGACCACAATCTGCAATCTTCTAACCAAATCCCTCACTCCATCATTATCTTCAAACATGGAGACCAACTGTAATTGAATGTAGAAAAACATAACAGGAGCTGCACTAAACATACCCAAATGCAATGTGCCAAGCTGGTGGAGTTACTAAAGCACTACCTACACACTAAGCCATGAAAATACTATACAATAGACACAGGCCATCCCACAACCAACAGAACAGATCAAGGCTCTGCCATATCAAGTCACAAACAGTTGCAGGTAATTAAACAACAAATTACCTGATACCTAATAGCTCCATGAACATTCTTATATTTAAACAATGACAATGCCCAGCACAAGGCTGAAGCTTTTAAAAGAATTTGTCTTCATTGAAGCATTTAATGCACCCTGGCCTGCCACCATCTTCGGTCAGTCTTTGGCCAATTCATGGAGTTTACTCCATGAGGTATCAAAGAAACTGCTGAGCACAATATCCTCTCGAAAGACTATATATCCAGGCTGGGCCGTAGATAACCAGCTGGGCCTTCAGGAAAACTATTCCAGTATAACTACAACATTGGCATTTATTCAACAATGTGGAAAATTTTTCACATTATCTGGGCCGCAAAGAAGTGAGACTCCTCTTAATCATCAAAAAGGCATTGATAATCCTATTAAACAGCAACATATCAACCAATACTGATGCTTACTTTGTGTTCCATGAGGATTACTTGGCACTGGACTTCACTGTTATCTTGGTCCAAACATGTATACAAGCTGAGTTAATGAGGGGAGGCAAGAGTTACTAACCTTAACATCCTGACAGGATTCACTGAGTGTGGCATCAAGAAGCATTTAAAAAAAAACGAAGTCTGTTGAAATCAAACAAAAAACTCTCCACTGGATGGATTCATGCTTCATACAAAGGAAAATAATAGTTGAAGGCTGGCCATCTCAGCCTGAGTGCATCATTATTGGAGTTGGAGTTTCTTGGGACAGTGGCCTACCCAAACTTCTCACTTCCTATTTCAGATGGAAGTTGCTCGCAATGCCACCTCTTCAATATTGGACAATTGGTTTTGGAACATCTCAGTTTCATCCTTTATTTCCACCATGGACTTTGGTTGCTTTCCATTTTGATTCTCTACCTCATTCAGACCTAGTCTCCTGAAATGGCTCAGTAAACTTAGCAGGAGCTTGACCAATCGCATCTCTCTTTTGACTGGAATCAACACTGAGTTCAATATTTTCCCACCTCCTTTTTATGCAAGCTATCATTTGCAATATTCAATTGTTCCGTGCCATTTTCCCACACCTCTTTCCCTTTACTTTGCCTAATTATCTCCTTTGTCATTTAATCTCTCTTGGATTTTCTTTCAAAAATCTTCTTTTCCCAGAGTCTGTTTTTAAAACCCAAAAATGTTTGAAAATGGAATAAGTTCTGGTGGAAGATATTTTAAAGTTTACCAGTTAGATTGCAAGATACTGTTTACTTTTGTACTGCCTGGCTGAAAATGTACCTACCACGGAATGAAATGCAATGAGGACCATCCCCTGGGCTGTTTTGTGCCACGTCATGACATGTTGCACTTGTGCATCTGACACGATTTCAGCATCAAATGCACATCAAGTTACATCATTTCCTGGAGACTGCACAGAACAGAAATTGTTGACAATTTCGGGGATGATCAGATCCTCACAGCACAGTGATGAGCTGGGCCTCCACTAAATTTCATACTTATATTTTACCTTTTTGTCACCATCCCCCCATCACCATTTTAATCAACAACTCCACCGCACCACTGACTCTCCAATTGGTCCACTAAAAAAGTCTTCTACAAAGCAAATAGGTTTGGCAGCCCTCAAAGAAGGCCCCCTTCTCCAGTCTAATCTGGCCACTTACTTGATTTCCAACCAAACTTCAGGCCGGATCTTTCTCAATGACTCCACACCTAAATAAATGCATATAAACCTTGTGAGACTAGGCAAAATAAAATTCCTTGACAATAGTTTCTCTTCTAGTTTCCAGAAAACACAAGTTAAAGTTATTGCAGAGCCAGTAGAATTTCTCAGTAATGCATTAAGCTTTGCTATAGAAGTGATGGAAACTATTCCAGTTTATAGGTGATAGAAATGACATTTTAACTGGAATGTTTCTGTGCAGTCCTTTTTATGATGGTCAACAGTCTAACTAATTATGATGTGTTATGATAAAAGTTACCCATTACAAAGAACATTCCCGTGAAGAATATTCAATCTGGCCGTGTATTTACTTAACTACAAACACTTATGCAGTTTGTTTAAAATGTTGGGCATCTTAAGTTTGTAAATATTTAAACAATTTGTTGACTATTTAGGAGGAGACATTGTAACCTTTGATGAGTAATCAAAATATTTCATAAATTACACTCATAAGATTCTTTTAATCGCATGTTCTTAGCTAAACATCACAGATCAACTAAATGTAAAATCAAACTTTTCAAAACAGAATTAGGAAAAACTTAGATAAAAACAGCAATGCCTCTATTGTTAGGTAACCGTTTCAAAGAACACGTGCGCTCTGTCCATAACCGTGATCTGCATCTCCCCTTTGCCAGTCACTTCAACTCTCCCTCCCACACCATCACTGATATGTCAGTCCTCAGCCCCCTCCACTGCCAGGGGAATTCCAAGCGCAAACTGGAGGAACAGCACCTCATTTTTTTGTCTTGGAACCTTGCAGCCTAACAGCATGAACATTGAATTCTCCCACTTTAAGTAATCCCCATCCCCCACCATGCTTCTTCACTTCTTCCCTTTCCTTGCCTCTTTTTTTTCTACCTGTCCCCCCCCCCCCCCCCCCCCCCCCGACTTACCTTTGACCCATCCCCGGTGGATCTGTTTTCCCCTCCTCCCCCACACCTGCCTATCACTACCTGTTATCTACCTTGTGACCACACCCTGCCTTGTGAAGGCGGAGTGGTCACAGGGTCACCACCTTGTGACCACCCCGCCTTCCCTCTTTTGTCCACATATCACTGCTCTGCTTTTCCCTCCTATCTATTGGGCTTCCCCTTTTCCTATCTTCAGTCCTGAAGAAGAGCCCTGACCCAAAACGTTGACTGCCTGCTTTTCTCCACGGATGCTGCCTGGCCTGCTGAGTTTCTACAGCATCATAATGTTTTTCATCTAGATTCCAGCATCTGCAGTCCTTTGTTTCTCACCTCTATATTACACTTGGTAATACAATCTTTTTAATTAATGTAGTTAATGAAAGGAAACATCCTTGCCTCATTATTACACAAACAATACAGAAAACTACAAGTACAAAAAGATTGTGAGATGCACATTACTTATATTTTCATTCCCCAAAATGTCCTATCACAGATACATCATATATTTCAGTGGTTGATCTGGTTTCTGCTAGAACTATTTGGCGATCAACATAATTAGCTACAAAGTAGAGACTTCCTGCATGCTTGACAGAGGTTACAATTCTGCCAATTTCATGAAGGTTTGATTGAAATGGTCTTTGTATAAAAAGAGGATCTATAATTTTAACAGGTGGATCTATCATTTTAACTTCAAGGAGGATGTTTGTTGTCTGAATGGAATAATTTCAATAAAAATCCAAATATCTACAAGGGCTGTATCCAAAGGCATGCAGAAAACAGTCTGCAAAGATGTTCACACTCATTTCTTGCTCTTTAAAAAAAAAACAGCATTTTTAAACAGAGCGGCAAAGAATGAAATTGGGAGACAATAGCACACTAAACAAGCAAACCCATCAGAACCTTGCCCAAAACCATGCACATACAAAAGTTTAATTGTTAAACGATACAGTACACTTCTTTCCCCCCACCCCTGACCAGTCTTACTCTGTTCTCCCCAAGTATCATTCTAAAGGTGATAGCAGCACTCTTTATATACTGTATCAGCAACCAAGCAATTTACAGGCAAATCTCATTTGATGTCGACATGCTTGAATTTTGCAGCAAGAATAAAATAACACTGGAGTATGGTCAGGAAGCTATCATATTTTTTCCTCTTTCCATTGTACAAAAAACACCAAAGCCATTTCAGAAACACTGCCAGCAGATGGCCTTAGCAGACATCTATCTAATGTCCATCACAATAAAAACTGCCAAAGTAATATAAAGAGTTAATTCCTCGTGATTTATAACATTTTTTTTTAAAGAGAACTGTAAGCCACTATTTGCATGGAATGCCTAAATATTATTAATGTCACATGGAAATGATTATGTGAATGTGAAAACGCCACAACACTTTTAATAAATTATGTAAATATGACCCCCGAAGCAATCTACGTCAAAAGCTCAGTACATAAAAGTTAAAATCGATTAAATTAATTAAGTTAGTCTTGGAAAAAAAATCTCATAATTTAGTAGTCATAAGGCTGAACAACATTAAATCAGATCAAGGCATAATTATTTCACTTTAAGTTTAAATTTTTAGTACAGGCTGCCTTTCTTTTAAATGCTGCATTAGATGACCTTTCTGAAGGATGCTCTATTTACGAATACTAGGAAGCAGCAAAAAAAAATGGTCTTACTTACCGCACACCAATGGTATCGAGTCCCAAAACAGGTTAAGTTCATGACATATATAACCTAGGTCAAAATGATTCTCCTTCATGGCTTAGTATTCCTAAGTATCCATAGCAAATTATGAAGGGGATTTATGGGAAAGAGGAGTGGGGGAGGGGAAATTCACAACAAAAAGGGAGAGCATTGTGAATGCAAGTTGAAGTGTCTTGGCTTGGATACAGAAGTTAACAAAAACCAAGTTACATGACAACTTGGTCATAACTTCAGTAGAATTACTGCTGAAGCTCTGCTTTGCAAACTCATGGAAATGCCTTCAATAAATTAGGTAAAAAATTTAAATAAATTATACGTAACTTCTTTGACAAAATAAAGAAAAATAAACAACATTAGCACAAGTTGAGGGAAATATAGTCAGAGGTAGAATTAAAATAAGACATCTTTATTAGTCACATGTACATCAAAACACAGTGAAATGCATCTTTTGCGTAGAGTGTTCTGGGCGCAGCCCGCAAGTGTCGCCACGCTTCCAGCGTCAACATAGCATGCCCACAACTTCCTAACCCGTACACCTTTGGAATGTGGGAGGAAACTGGAGCACCCAGAGGAAACCCACAGACACGGGGAGAATGTACAAACTCCTTACAGACAGTGGCTAGAATTGAACCCAGATCACTGGCGCTGTAATAGCATTGCACTACCATCAGATATATGGCAATAGGGAAGAAGCTATTGTGTTGTGCTGTTTTGTTGAACCTTAAGTTCCAGACTTGGAATTAGTGACAATGCTCCTCCCCACACCCCATTTAATGACAAATTGAGTTATTCCTTTTCTCTTCCTTCCAATTTCCTCCCAATTCACTCTCCAAATAAGTTCGAGGGTGGGAGCTTAATTACCTCTTTCAGCCTCACTGCTCTTCAAAAGGACCATCCCTTCACACTTCTACGTCTCCCTTTCCATCAATATCCCCCATGCAATGCTCATTCTGTACTCAAAAAGGAATAAACCTTATTAATTCACTCTTAAGTACCAATTTTCTCTTCATTGCCTCCATTCATCTTCATCTCAGCTTAAAGAGAAAAATGCTGAGATAGAAAGGACTGCAGTTTTTTAAAGTCTAAATAGAAATGGCTAAAAATATTCAGTTCAGGCAGCATCTGTGGAGAGAGGAAAATAGAGTCAACTTTACAAATTGACCACTTTTCAACAAAGCTGGCCAGCTGTGACACAAATTGGAAAAGCTGGTAATCTGAAATTGCTGAATTCAGTGCTGAGTCCTGACGGTTGTAATGTGCCCAGTTTGAAGAGGAGGTGCTGTTCCTTGAGCACATGCTCAGCTTCACTGGAGTGGTGTACAACAAAGTAAGAGTGGAATGGAGCAAAAACAATTATGGCTGTCAGCATAGATTTAATTAATGAGGGAGGTGGACAGGGTTCGGCTTCAAATGAGGACAAACAAAAAAAAACAAGGTAATAGAGCAATGCAGCACACAAGTAACAAGCAGAGTTTGACAGGAAGAGGTAAAGATGATAGTAATAGTTCATCAAATATGATCAAAATAGGAAAAAAGAACAGTAAACATTCAAAACTAAAGGCTCCTTATTAGAATGCATGAAGCATTTCTAAAAAGATAACTGGCATAAGTGGATATAAATGATTTAGTGGTTCAAGTAGAGATAAATGAATATGGTTATACAGACATGGTAGCAAGGCAACCATAGCTGGGATAGTGAGAGTACTTGATATTTTGGCCAAGTAGAAAAGAGGGGAAGTTTTGTTAATACAGAACAATGTTAAGACAACAGTCTGAAAGGAACTTGGCTCAGAAGGGAATGAAGCTGTATCAGTGTGGGTGGAAATAAGGAATAACAAAGTCAGAATTTACTGGTGATAATCCCTTAGTCCCCGTAACAGAAGCTATACTACTGGAGAGATAATCAAAATCGAGAAATAATGGGGGCTTACAACAAAAACAATTCAATAATTATAAGGGACTTCAATCTTCATATAGAAAGGGGAAATAAAATTGGGAAAGAAAATCTTCAGGGTGAATTCATGGAATAAGTTGTGAGAGTTTCCTAGAATACCATGTTTGTGGACCTAACTAGGGAGCAGGATGTTTTCGATCAGGTCATGTGGAGTGGTATATTAATTAGTGTTATGGTAAAAAATCCTCAAGAGTGCTCATATTATAATCAAATTTCATATAAAGTTTGAGAGTTACAAATTTAAGTCCAAAACTGAAACCATAAACTTAAGTAAAGGTATGATGCTGAATTGGCTGAGGTACATTGGGAAATTAGACTAGAAAAGTTTGATGGCAGATGAAATTTAAAAATGTCTTTTTAGTGATTGTACTTTCTACGAGAAATAAAGTCTCATTGGGAAAGGTAATCCATCCATAGCTAACAAGAAGCAGTAATGGATGATATTAGAAAAGGCTTACAAAAATTGCAAATAAACCAGCAAACTAGTGTTACAGTACATATGCTCTACAGGCTTCACACCAATGGCATATCAAGGTTGGTACAAAACCACCTCTTCATGACCTTTCATCCAAGTTAAAAGATTTTAGATGCCATTCAAGAGACTCGAGCTCAAAAATCTAGGCAAACATTGCAGTACAATACTGAATTGTTACAAGGGCTATCATTCAGATGAGGATTTCTTCTGGTCACATCAGGGAACAAAATATCTGAGGCACTAATCTGAACAGGGGAGTTATCTCTAATGTAATAACCGATATTTATCTTGCACCCAATGTCACTAGCAAAAATTATCTGCTTATTATCACATTTCAGTTTGTAGGAGCTTGATTTACACAATCAAGCCTTATTTCTTACATTTCAACATGATAACTGCAAAAGGACTTCAGCAATTGTCAAGCTTTTTGAGATGCTCTAAAAAAAAGAAGAAAGATGTGGTACAGTATAAAAGTCATCTTTCTTCCTCCCCCCCCCCCCCCCCCCCCAAACTCAGACAATATCTTGGATTTAGACATACTTCGATTGATTCATGACCACTGGACAAAATTCCAAAAACTCCACACCCAACGCCAACACAAAACACCATCTGCAAATCAAGAGGAAACCTTCTCTGGGGAACAAGGAATGGGAATAAATGCAGCCTAGCCAGAACCACCTTCATCCCATAAATAAAAAGAATCATGATACATGCAAGGCCACAATGGAGAAGAGAGATCTGCTCTTGGTGTGATCTTAGAAAGTTGGTACGTCCAGGCCTAGAACCTTCTCATAAGAATTCAGAGAGGGAGTGATATAGAAGCAAGCAGGAAATTAATCCAGAATACTTTAGTACAGCAATTCCTGGTGGTTGCTAAAGCCTTAGAAGGATGAAGTGAAAATTCTAGCCAAATTTCTCTGATGCCTAACTAATCCCATCTTCAGAACTTGCTCTCATATTAATGAAGGGGAGGAAAGCTTAAAACTTTGAATCTAGACAACTCAGAAGCAGTGCCACAGCTGTTGTATCAATCTATAATACTGTCAACATTCTTGATAAGTACCTATTACTAATTTTCTGTCATTTATACATGCTTATTTCACTGGAATTGAAATCTAAACATATCTGTTTACCATTATCAAAATAGTCTCAGTCTATTCATACACAGTCTTTTCATATACAGATGAAAAGCTATTGACTTCATGCTTCACAGTTTAAAAAAAATTGAGAATGCAACTATTGATCTGATAAATCCAGACTTCATTTTTGCCATACCCTACAATTTCAAGAATTTAACATTTCTGGCTAACAGTCAAATTTGTTCCTTGTTTTCATAATCCAGTATAAAAACACATTTGTGACTAAAAAGCGGAAGAGGGACAATGAAATATGTATGCAAATAAACAATGGGCCAGTTTCCAAATGACTTTGATAACATCCTTATGGGTTATAGTTCCATATTTAAAGTAACATTTAAATCAGCCAAGTCCTGCAATTCAAAAGGGTAAAACCAGGGTGGCCCTCTGGATATGATTTGTCCCAGGACCTAATCAAAGCATTGTTGGGATATAATCTGTCCCATTTTGTTTTATACACTTGTTACTTGGTCATTAAGAATAATCAGAGCAGGGTTAAAATTTGTATAACATTTGCAGTAACAAAAAAAAAGCAGGTGATTATAAGTCAACAATGTAACAGAGAGGATTGGTGCAATGATTGGTTAAGCACTGGATAATCTAAGAAACAGCCACTCCCTCTTTACTCATCAACTTTGGCGTACAATAGATTTTTGGGTATTAAGGGAACCAAGGATACGGTGTAGTGTAGGATAATGGCTCTGAGATAAAATATCACTCATGGTCTTATTGAATGGCAGAGCAGGTGCAAGAGGCTGAAAGACCCATCACTTCTCTTAATTATTAATGTTTCATGTTCATAATATCCCTTTGCAGATTTTTAAGTCATCTTGATGAGTAATGGCTTGAGTTCTTTCTCATATAAAGCAGAGCCTTTGACTGCAAATCTTGTCCCAGTAAGCAGCAACCATTAAAACCTGCACTCAGGCATGTGGTGAAGAGGGGACACGAATGAAGGGAAGAGGTACTCAGTTAAGTTTTATCTCCCTTCCTTTACATGCTGCCGTGGTCTCCACCACTAACTCTTTCATTCAATACCAGCTTCTGCATAGTCCTTCTTGAGGATTCATGGATTTGATGACAATGGAGAGCAGATCTTTGCGAACTATTGATGTAAGAAATCCACCCCATGACCACTGAAATCTTCCTGCAAATTGTAAGTAGTGTTGGGTACAGCAGATATTAAAAAAAGCTCAGCTTTATTTTATTCAGCTTTGAGAAGGTACAGATAGTGACTCTGAAACAATGGTTTAGCATTGCAGATCTAGAATTGAAACTTGGATATAGTTACATTGAACTTGATGTGGGACAAACCCACTAATATCTGGAGTGTCCTAGGACACCTTGTCACTTAATTGCACCCTACATGAAGCTGATGACATCAAGCAAATATTCTGACTGCTTTTCAAGTCAGTGTTTATTGGGAAGGTGGATAAAATGTGATTATTACTGGATTTCAAATCACAAAAGAGAAATAAGTGTTTTGGCCTTCTAAAAGCACATCATTGCTGCTAACATTATAAGAATTGATCCTACAGTGAATGTATGGTCCTTTGCATAACAGCCCCTGATTGATTCAGCACCAATGTTAAAGCGAGACTGAATACACTCAACTTATAGTACTTAACCTAGCACAAAGCCACCAAGCCCTCTATCATCCTCTTCCGCAACTGTTCAAAGGATCTGCTCCATGTCAGTTGAGGCTGCGGTGACCAGCCTATGTGCACAATCTGTCATTTTTATTACATGTGCAGATGTTCACTATTTCACACACACACACACACACACACACACACGTCCCATTTTTCACTATCTGCAATCAGGTCACTGTGGATGCCTCTTCAGTAGAATGAAAGCAGGCCAGCTGGGCATCTTTCAACCATGAACATTGACTCTGAACTAAATGGGGTCACAGCCTACAAAGCAGAGCCATTTTTGAGTTTATACTAAGAAAGCACAACTACAGCAACCAGTAAATGAGGCATCTGTCCAACACTTAAAAGATACTCTTCACGTTCATACTTACCAGCAATTCTCTGGAACTGCAATCAAGTAGCTGAACTCCATTCGGGTGCAAATTTCCCACTTTTTGACTGAGTGTTATCACAATTACACAGGCAAGCCCTGCATTACAGGAGGGTTGCATTCCTAGAAAACAATTTATATCACGATTTTCCATAACGCAAAGCCACGTCATCTGTGCATGCATCAAGAAACGCAAGCTGAAAAATTTGCTTATTTAATTACTTTCATAAATCCCGTGAGAGCACATTTTATTCCACATCTCAAATTTTTGACTAATGATTTGTGAATTTTGCAGGGCAAATTTCCATTAACCAAACGGCAATAACATGGATGTCGCCTGTACTTAATTCCTGTTTTCAATAGTCATTTGACATGGAAGAAATACAAATCGGTCAAACAGACAGGGAAAAAAATCTCCCAGACAGACAGGGAAAAAAATCTCCCAGACCTTTCTTATCCAGATGGACTTGTACTCACTAAACCTCAAAGGACTGACATTATCTTCAGAAAAATTAATTAGAACTAAGTACCGCAGGTATATTGCTTTCAGTTTTGCTGTTGGTATAAGCAGCAAAATTATGCAAAGGATACCATCAGTTTGCATCACCATTACAAACATGCTGATACTAAAATAGCACATATTTATAATGATTTACACCAGTAAATGTGATTGACATACACTCTTTTGCCTTTAGTATAATTTAAATTCTGCAGCCCAAATCCCAATTTTAAAGCGCAGCCCCCCCGTAAACTCCCTCTCCCCCTCTGCAATCCACACTCTACATTGCCAGGTGTACACATTTAAATGGATTCTCCTTATTTTATGGTAGTTTTTCCTTATTTATGTTGGAGAAAAAAACTGCAAAGTTTCTTACAATATCCCTTTGAAAGAAAATGTTTCCAACAAGTATTATTAATTTGGTTATTTCTTAGGTGACATCCAAGACTAGGAAGTATTGTGAAAATCTACTTCCAAAACCATTTCCAACTTCTGACAGAACTTCTATGAAAACAACATATGCAGTATAAATCCATTAGGAATATTTTTAGCTTCAATATAGTCCAATAGTCTAAACTATTTACAATAACCTTATTGGAGATCATTTAAAACTAAAAAAAAATACATTGAAGGAACAGAGTATTTTTGAAATAAAAAGTGAGTTAATCATGGCAAAAAAGCTTTTTAAAACCCATAATATTTAAAAAAGCAATTGATTTCCTGTTGTTCTTCTTAACTAGTTCCTCACTCTCTCTTTATTAACCACACTTTCTTTCCTGAAGTATACTTTCAGGACTAGGGTAGTATGACACAAATAAGTATTAGTTAATAATGTAAATATTATCTGCAAGACACTAACATTTGCAATTCAGCAGTCACAGATACATTTCAATACCTGCTCTGTTGAAGGAGTTCAAGTGAACAATTTATTTGTTCACTCACTGATGCATTTCAATAGTTACAAGTTCTTTTGGTCTGAACCATTCTCCTTTCCATAGACAACCAGACTGGGAGGGGGAAAATATCTAATATAAAAATGACTGACAGCATAGAGAACAACTCTATCATGTGCCCAACAGCTGCTTTTCGTATCACTAATTATAAAATGCATTGCTGCTTGTCTGGAAACGTCTAATCCTGTCCAATTTCAGAATTCAAACCAGACTCAGCCCTGGTTAGTACTTGGATAGAGATCACGCAAGAAAACTTGGTACAGTTTACCTAAAGAGGAAATGGGTACCGCAAGGCACTCTACCCTTTGCGTCACCTATGATATGAAGCTTCTTTCAGCATTCAAGTTGCCAAAAGGTCATAGCGATCTCAGGACCTACTCGGACTTTGAGCAGCGCTGCTGCCACACAGCTCCAGCAATCTGGGTTCAATCCTGATCTCCAGTCTGACTGCGTAGAATTTGCACATTTCTGTGTGACCATGTGGGTTTCCTCTGGATATTCCAGTTTCCTCCCACATCCCCAAGATGCATGGATTGCTAGATTAATTGGCCACTGTAGATCATGCCTAATGTGTAGGTGAATGGTAGAATGTGGGGAGAGGGTGGGGTAGAAGAGGTTGGCGGGCATGAGGAGAGAATAGGTTATAGGGAAAAAAATTAGTGAGGGGATGGGATTGCTCTGTGAGCTGGCCTCTAAATGGCCTCTTTCTATGTTATAATGGAATATTACTAGCTTTTCTCCGCAGTTTTAACAAACTGAACACATGGTGCACCTCCCAGCTGCAGCACGTTTAATTACTTTTCACATTAATGCATTGAAACATTTGAATCAATCTTTTTAAAGAAAGAAAATAGATTATAATATAATTGGTTATTGCCAATTTACTGAATCAGTATATTTATATAGAAGCAATATAATGTTTTAACCAATGAAAGAATATTCATCATTTGTAGATCTTTTTATTTTATATCAAGAGAAGAAGTGAAGAACTTCCCCTGAAAGCAATTAAGTGTGTTCTGACAATTTGTGTTGAATAAAACGTGAATCTAGCGGAAAATGCCAAACCAATTCAGTTAGATGAAATTCATTCTTACAAAGAATCCTATTAATTATTATTAACTTTTTTGGTTATTTATTGGAACAAATTTCATATGATTGTATGAGGGCAGTTGCATAGAAATTTACTATTTTAATGCCCTAGAGATCATAGAGTCAGTGGCAAGCTTCCATGCTCACCACTGATCTCCAGCCTAAGTTCTCACTCAATTTGTTCGCATCCCCTGGTCAGAAATTAACGGATGAAGCAGACTCCATCCTCAGCATGGGAGGCTATGTATCACAGCAAGACCTTCACATGGATCAGAGCATGTCCTTCCCATAAAATTGCAGTTAAGGTTTTTCACAGCCAGCAAAACATTGTCTCTGGCTCAGGCTGCTGTCAAAATATGCATTAATGCAAGTAGCAAAAAAAGCCAGCAGAACAAGTTGTGGCATGTTAATATATTGCCAAAATGCTACAAATGGTCTGGCTGGGAAAAGGTAAATTACAGAAATGAGTGAAAAGTATTACAATTATAAGAGTATTAAGAGTCTAAGAGTATTTAAACACTAATCTCCCGGGAGCACAAAGCCCTATTAATATTAATTCCAAGATTTACCATTTATGAAAAGATTCCAAAATTTAAACAATATGCTTAAGTCACAGAGAGGAACAGCCTGAGATCTCGTGCTGCAAGGTTGGGGAGCAAATAACAACATTTTTCACACCTTAAAAAGAACACCATGCCCTTAAAAGCATAAACATAAACTTCAAGCCTTGGTAGTAAACTTGAAAAAGTGAACCAAAAGCTTATTTTTAAAAAATGTAATGACTCATATTTTTCTACTTCTTGTGACATGAAGGAGGTCATTCAGCCCAACCAGTCTATGCCAGTTGTCAGATCAATCCCATTCCCTCCATTTCCTGTAACCATTTCTCTCTCATATCCATCTACTCTCACCAGGAAAGTTTTGAAGATGGAGAGACAAGCACATGGGTATAGTGGATCTAACAGAGTGATTGCAGTCTAAGTAACGTCGTTTAAAGTAACGTCATGCCACTAAAGTCATGGTGGAATACATGCATAACACCAACACTGCAGAAGCAAAGGTTAGTGGGGTATACGGATGATGGAACTTAAGAGTTTTGGTCAGAAGAGAACATGCAAAATTTAAAGATCCTCTACTCAAGCATTGGGAGGGGAGTGCAAGGTGGGTGGGCGGGGGGGGGGGGGGGGGGGTGGTGGTGGTAATTAAAATTAGGAAGCATAAAGGAACCATCTACATCAGACCCAGTTTTGGACTATGAACTTTATGGAAGTTAGACAAATATATGGAAGTTGCAAATACATTCGTGGAATTAAACCCATTTAAACCCATGGGCAATTAAACCATTGATGAGGGTTTCGATCAAAGTGGGGATAAGGTAGGGATAGAGGTAAAGGCAGCCAATTTTGGAACAAATATTATGTGGGGTTTTGCAATTCACTTGAGGTTGTATATATCTCCAAGGTTTTACTTGGCTTGATTTAGCCAGAGCTAGTGACAGGATAAAAGGAATGGAATCAATGCTAAAAGAGCGAAATTTATGGCAAAGATCAAAAGTTGTCTTACTGACAGTCAAAGAAATTTTTAACAAATGTGCTGATTTCAAAAACTCTTAAAATAGTTTTGAAAAAAGTTGTTCATTTTTCCAGATCTACCACCATGACTTGATTTTTTCTCTAACTCCTCTTTTGAAAATATCAATGTGAATTAAATACATTATTTCCTTTCCGCATCTACAAGTATTGAAAATATCACAAAATTCTGATAACAGATGCCAATGGCTGTGGGATCAAATTAGTTGAATGCCATCAACATACAATATAAAAGAACTTTCAGACTCCTCCAGCTGATAAAGGGCAAATTACAAACAGATCTGATCAGGAAGAGAGGAGGGCCAATAATATATCCTTGGAGGAAACTGTACAAGAATGTTGGAAATGCATTGCTTGCAATAATAATCTAAAGTTAGTGACTTGAATGGAGATGAAAGGAAGTTATTCAGCCCAGCTAGATTATCTTTTCATCAAAACCAATTCTCTCCCATCACAGCATGCAAATGTTTCTTACAATTCAAGACATTACCCAGGCTGTTTTATGTTCAAAATCTTGAAGTAATCTTTTACCAACTTTTAGCACCCTTTCCAATCATGGTTTTACTTGCTATAGCATTCAAAGTATCAGTTCTCTTCCACACTGCATTTTTGACAGTGTTTGTACTATCTTTCCAATGCCTAAAAGGTTGTAGGTAGTCCAGATTTCAGAAGTATATTTGAAAACAAGGAATGCTACCATCTAGTAGACATGTGTTTGGACTAGGTTTGAGGCCTTTATCTTAAAATACCTTTTTCCCCCCCTTTATTGACAAAAAATTTGCTCATTGAAGGAATAACATTTGATGACTGCGCATCTTAAAAGATAAAAGGATGTTAGTACAATAACCACATGTTGAGGATGCCAGACAAAGTCTTAGTAGACTGAGGCAAGGAGAATAGGGAAAATGCAGGGAACAGTCCACCAGCATGCATTTCCTTCCTTGCAGCCATGTTACGACCAACTACGACAAAACCTGGCAACAAATCACCCAATTACGTTTCAACAATTCACCTGCTACAAAGTATATACATGAAACTGTTCAGAAAATGAGTGACATAGATGGAAAATGATATATTTAGTAACAAAATAGTGATAATAAAAAATAAAAGAACACTAAAATTTAAACTTCAGTCTCTGGGGCTAGCACTAGACTGAATATTTATATTTATCAACTCACTCAGATTGTGAATATGTCTGAAACATCCCACACATACATATTTTGATGTCGATTTTCTTTAGCTTTGTATCTTTAATAATACTTATGAAGACTTAGCTGGCAAACACATTTTGCTGATGTTTAGGCTTTGTTAATACCAAAAATTATTTAGAATAAGAACAACAAAATGCTGGAAACCTTCAATAATCAGACACCATCTGTGGGAAAGAAACAGAGTTGCCATTTCACATTGATGACTTTTCACGAGAATTTTAAAACCAGAAGAAATGGCTACTAGCAAAGGGCTTTAACCTTAAGCAATAGCTCATTTTCGTTTCTCATCAATACTGCCTGATCTGTTGGATATTTTTGATTTCAAGCACATGCAGTAGTCTGCTTGGGAAAGCTATTTATTTTCACAGCCTCAGGACATCCCAAACTGCTTTACAAGTAACAGAGCTTTGCATGGCTGACAATTTAGGCACATTAAAGTCCTCAAAACAGTACCTGGATGATGACCAGATAATCTATTTCTCAGTGATATTGATCGGGGAAGAACAATCAACATCACTGATGAAAATTCTCTGGCTCCTGAAAATAATCCCTAGGAACTCTCTTCCCTTCAGAGAGCACGTAGTACCTCAGTTTTGTGTCTCAACAGAAAAACAGCAGCTTTGACATTGCTCCATTCCCTCCCATACTGCTCCAGAATGTCAGCATAGATACTTGGGCTCAGGACTCTGGAGTGAGACTTATCATTCCAACTCAGAGACAAGAATGCAACCAACTGAGCCATAGCTCACAAAACGTAACATCATTATGGACAATGTTGGAAGCTTGCTGTCAGGTACTCATCATGAAGGGTACTGATTAACAATTCCAATTGTCCTTTAAAATTCAAAAACGTTTGAGATCTGCTACCACATTCACTTCTGCCACTTACTGCATCCCAAATCTTATGAACAAATGTTACGAATACAGGCATGTGTAAACATCCTTTGATTGTTGAGAGATGGGAAACTTGCACAGCCAGTCAAAACCATCTGCAATGCGTATTCTCAGTAAATATTTGTGCTCAAACTTAAATCAGTCAGGTGATAAGTAATGTAACACAAATCCACATTTACTGCATAGTTTCACCAAACATTCAATATTCTCCATTGAGCATGCTTCAGTCTCAAGCATAAAAATTTAAAATATTTGAACTAAAGATTACACAAGTCTTGTAATTTCCAGTATTGAAAAGAAATACAAATTTATGCTGCTTTCTCTAATACATACTTATTCAAGTAGGTTTCATGATGCACCAAATGTTTGGTAGAGGGGCTAAATAGCATCACTTACGCAAGTTAAGATGTTCCGCGCCCCCCCCCCCCCCCACCACCCCCAAGATGATAATTGGGGTCATTACATCCAATAAAATACCATCAACAAATTAAACTTTAAAAAGATTCAAATTTAATTTGTTAATATACTTCATACGACTCAAGTGATTACTCCCAAAATCCTAGAAGACCTGAAATTAGTTTAAAATTTAAAGGTTTCTTGGTAAAGGATTTTGATCATGTTAAATCAGGCTCAACTAGTTTTGCACAATTCATAGACAGATGCAAATCTAGTTTCTACGCCAGTGTGAATGACTGAGTCACTTTACTGTAATGGCACAGGATGTCAGTTAGTCATACTCAGAACATGTGATTGTAAAGTTAGACTAAAATCTGCCAGCTGTCTCAACATAAACAGCATCTAAATCCAAAGTACCTAAATCTAACTAGTTAAAAATGATAATCTGGTTTACTCTCAATCACATCATTTCACATTCAATTATTAAAGAAATTATAAGTTGTCAGAGAGAATAGTTAACTGTACACTGTCGTGAGATTTTAGTAAAGCCTGTGTCATACTTGGCACAAAATGGCTATAAGATTATAAAATATTTTTAACTAAACTCTTAACACAGACTATGTCTCAGCATATAAAAAGGCAAATTAAGCATATTTTAATTTTTACTCTACTCAAAACTTTGCAATGCAAAAATCAAATCTATAGAACCAGATATGGCATTAAAAATTACAAAGGATACAGTAAGACTATTTTCCTAGTGGAGCTGGTAATCCCATAACTGAAGAACAATAATTAGCTAAGTTTCAGATGTTAAAGTGTATTTCTATTAGTTGCATAAAATTAGCTCATAGGCAAAATCTGCAAAAAATATAGCAGAGTAAATGAACTCCACATCACCTCACACTTTTGACCTTTAGATCCCCTCCTCTCCCACATTATGCCTGAACATTTGAGAAGAATGACTTTCATGTCCACATTCATAATGCATTATTCAAAAGACATCTAGTATACTTTCCTAAAACAAAGTGTATTCATAAAAAACAAAGCTGCAATCAGAAATAGTTAATACACAGATACACTCAAAATAAGTTATGTAATTCCATTCTGCAACAATTTAACACCTCCCATGCCAATCATGCTATTCCTAAGAAAGGGATGTTTGGCCAAAAGCTCCTCAATTCCCTGAATCTTAAAGTTTAAGATTCCAGTGTACAAACAGAGTTGTCATGTACAAAAATAAATCCATTTCATTGTGCATTTTCTTTAAGTTACAAAGATGCTTAAATAACTCTGCTTCTCCACACTATTATTTAAATGAGACATCACAAACATCAGTGATGTTGGTGTAGGAATGATAGTGAAGAGCCAGGATACCTGGAGACCTCAACAAAAACCACAGAACTGAATTCCAGAGGCAAGGTGAAAATGACTCTCTTTGACATCAAAGCCCTGATAAATCTAAGTTAATGTACATAAAAAAGAAAACACTCCAATAGTTGGAGTCAAACTTCGCAGAAAGCAAAACTGTTGTGTTTATTGGAGGTCAATCATCCAGTCCCAGGATGTCACCGCAGGGGTTTCCCCAAGGCACTGTCCCATGCCCAGCCATCTTCAATTGCCTTATTAATGAGCTTCCCTTCATCACAAGGTCAAAAGTGGGGATATTTGCTAATGATCAACATTGTTCAATTCCATTTACAACTCAACAAATGAACAAGACCATGCCAGTATACAGCAAGACTTAGACAAAGGCAACAAGAGAGTCTAACCACCTGTTCTTGACGTTAGCATTGTTGAGTCCTCCATCATCATTGGGCCACCATTGAGCCCTTGACAATGACTCAACCATAGCTATGAGAGGAAGTCAGAGACTGGCTATTCTGCTGTGAGTTACTCACCTTTGGTCATTTGAAAGCCCTTCCAAGCCACAAGTCAGGAGCATGATGGAATACTCTTCACTTGCTTTAACAACTCAAAATATCTTTGACACCATCCAGGTCAAAGCAACCTACTTGATTCATACTTTATCAACTAGCAATAACATCCATTCCCCCTTAAGTTGGGGGGACAGTGCACCGAGTGTGTAGCATCTACAAAATAAACTGCAGTTATCTGCCTACACTAGTCCAACAGTGTTTCCCAAACCCACAATCAAAAGACAAGTGCAGCAAGGCCATAGGATCACCACTGCTTGCAGGATTCCCTCCAAGTCATATACCATACTGAGAATATATCATAATCCTTTCATTGTTACTGGGTCTAAATCCTATAAATCTTCCTCAACAGCATGATGGAAATACCTTCACAAGAAGGACTGGCGTAGTTCAAGGCAGCTCTTCTCCACGTTCTCAAGACCAATTCAGGTTGGGCAATAAATGCTGGCCAAGCCAGTGATGCAAGATTCTGTAAAAAAAAACTCTGATGCTTTCAAATATCCCCTTGCAATACTTAATAGTCACTCAAGAGGCAAGCATGGCAGTTTAAAGCTTATAATCTATAACTGAGAAACTACGACAATCTAACATCCACCCATGGATTGTAACCAACTGTTACAGAATTAATAGGCTCAGATCCTGGGATAGAATCTGAAATCAAAACCTACAATTTCTTTAGACAAAAATGATATCAGCAAGCCAAGCCAACGGATCTGTTGGTTCGATTTGTTTACTTGCGGGAGTTAAATTAATATTTTGAAAACGGGCAAGTTTGATAAACTGCGTTCGGCGGTTAAAATAACACCAGAAAATGATAGATCGTGAAAATACCGTTTCAATATAAAATTAAGACATTGTCAGATTCACAGAAAATGATCTTACCTTACGTACAGACAACATGCATTTTAGGAATAGTACTTGGAAATGAAGCTGATACACTATGCCTTTGGAAAGGAGTTTTTACTTAAAATCATAAAACGTCATCATTATTTTCCTGTGGCTTCCTGTATAAACTGCGATTACTGGTTTTTGAGGAATTCGATATTGAAAAAAAAACATACATATCTGACTAATCCTTAATTATTAAATAGAAGATCACAAACCAAAGTTAATTTTCACATTTCGTGATTCCCGTCTCTGTTAATTCTTAAACTTGCGCACTTCCCTCCGACGAACATTATTCCGGGCAACTATCAACATTACTACTGTTCATGAACGAACACGCAAAGACCGACTCACCAAAACACACTTCGTCAATACTACTGCAGACTCCAGATCACACGACAGAAACTTTTAAACTGATCAGTCACAAATGTTACCCTTCTTCAGATCCAGCGTGCGACAAGTATTCTACGTTAAGCTGGTCAAGAGGGTGCTTTAAACAAAACGTTCTCACTGCAGTAGTCCAGTTCTGCCAACCTAAAGTCTCCGCCCTGCAGGATAATTTCTACGTTGCATTCCTATGATATGCCGAAACTGGGCAAGGACATGTGCAAACAAAGAAATGGAATCCGGAAGTGGGTTCTCCGCTAATGTCAGCCCTCAAAGCAAACCCTGATAAATCAATGGTGGTAAAAATATGAAAGAAAATGATATGCAAACTTGTAGTTGTACTTCTCTGATTCGGAACCTGATGATTTCCTTCTGAAACTGTACCGATTGCTTTTGCAACCCAACGCTAAAGGCGTTACTCAGTCTGATACTTTTCACATGATGGGGGTTGTGACGGACCACTTCGAAAATACAAGTTACTTTTATTGCCCAGAATATATTAAGAGTTACATTAAACAGTTGAACATAATGTCCCAATGTTCATGTTACCATTAATCATGTTGGGAAGTTACTTAATGAATTCCAAACTGAAAAATATAGGAACCCCTTAGGAATTTTTATTTGTCACACAAATTGGGAAGGATCTCTAAATGTCAAAAGTCAAGGTTGGCAAAATTAAACTATTTTCGAAGACCTTGGGTATAAAAAGCCCTCAAGAGGTCCAAGGTGGTGTCTGCAATACACAAGCGCATTTGTGGCAAGGATCTGGAAAGAGTGCAGAGAAGATAATATGAGGATGCTGCCGGGACTCAAGGGCCTGAGTTATAGGGAGAGGGTGGCCAGGCTAGGACTTTATTCCTTGGAACATAGGAGATTGAGGGATGACCTTATAGAGGTATATAAAATTATGAGGGATATGGATAGGGTGAATGCATTGTCTTTTTTCCCAGGGAAGGGGAACTAAAAACTAGAGGGCATAGGTTTAAGGTGAGATGTGAAAGATTTAAAAGGGACCTGAGGGGCAACTTCTTTACATGTGTATATGGAATGAGCCGCTAGAGGAAGTAGTTGAGGCAGGTACAATAACAATATTTAAGAGACATTTGGATAAGTACATAGGTAGGAGGGGTTTGGAGGAATATGGGCCAAACACAGGCAAATGGGACTAGCTAGGTGGGCACCATGGTTGGCATGGACAAGTTGGGCCGAAGGGCCTGCTTCAATGCTGTATTACTCTATAACTCTATGATCATGTTGTATGTCATATTGGTGAAGGCATAAGCACTTGAGTAATCAACAAAATTTATTAGTTTGGAATCTGGGCACCTTTGGCAAGGAACCATGTATTGCCCACCCCTAACTGCCCTCGAGAAGGTGGTGGCAAGGCACAGTCCTTCTGGCAAAGGTACTCCCACAGTGCTGTTGGATAAGGAGTTCCAGGATTCAAATACAGCACTGATGAAGGACCTTCAAAAATTTCCAATTGAGGATGGTGTGTGATTTGGAGAGAAACTTGTAAGTGGTGGTGTTCTCAAGGACCTGCTGCTCTTGCCCTTCGAGTTGGCAGGGGTTGCCCATTTCAGAGGTGCTGTCAGTACAGTGGTAATTAAATGCAGTGCATTTTGAAGATGGCACACACTACAATCACTGTGAATGGCACAAGGGTATTGTAATCAGGGAAGTAGGAGGATGAGTGGAGATGCTGGTGTGGAAAAGTAAGATGTGAGTGTTTATACCATTGGTGGCTTGTAAGTCAGAAGACACTGTGGGTTGAAACCAAAGTGAGATGCAAGAAGGAGGGTTAGATGTGAGGATACTGTAATCTTCACATGGCATAGCAATGACCCTTCAAGTAATGACCAGCACTGTTTCCTCCATGGGGTTAGAATATATCTGTCCTATTCTGATTAGATGTTTTTGCACTTTGTCCTGCATGAGAAAGTGTATCAGTGATTGTCATGCAATGTGTTTGGTAGCACGGCTGTCATGGTCAGATAGTTTGCATTGTGCGCAAGCTGCAAGATGTGGGTATGAGGCTTACACCATTGCTAAGTGCATGGTGGGGTTTATAAAAATTAGATGTGACACCTGTATTATTGAGATTAATGGTAGACAAGTGGAAAAATTGTAATGAATTGGGTAATGTATGAGACCAGTGGTACAGTTCATAGATATGGTGTTTGAAGATGCAATCATAGCCTTGATCAATCAAGTGAGATCATTGAACTTCTTGCAGCACTGTATTCATGTCCTTGTGGCTTCATTCTTTGTGCTGACTTTCAGGCCTATTTGTCTATCCCACTGCTGTCTGTGTGCCTGTCTGAAGGACTGGTTAGATCCTTGCTGACACAAGGCCTGACTTCCTTTCCACTTCCTCCATCAAGGCTTCCTTGTGGCATCAAGAAACCATGGACTCCGATCTCTTTCATTTTGCACAGTTCTTCACGGATCCTAGGTCAGTTTCTTTTGAAGAAGTTCTGTTAGTACTTCCTTCAGCCACAACTCACCACCTCTCTGAAATACAGGCTGGCCTTAAGCCACGGCATCTACCTTTAATTGATGCGAACCACTATTGATATTGGTCCTGTGCTGAAGAATTCAGGCAAACACAGCATGACTGGTCTTGGTCAGGCAATGCAATAATTCAAATTTGCAGTACATGAGTGTAGAGAGAGTAGAGTATGTTTAAATCAAGGCTTAAGTGTTAACAGATAGCACTAGACATGCAGCCCACATGCTAGTCAAAAAAGCATAGGTTAATTCCTTATTGTGAGCTCCATGGCAACTTTTAGAGGCTATTAAGATTGATACCCAATCCTGCAGATAAAAATATGATGTACATTTAATATTGAATGCAAAGAACACTCCCAGATCATTTGACCAGTAAAAGTAATGTCCCAATTTATTCTGCTTCATCCATGGTTTTCTTGTTTTTATCAGTACAAAAGAAACTCCAGACGATTTCTTTATTTTTACATGAGTGATGGCTTCTGGCAATATGTTATCCTTCATTTGTTTATGTACCTGGCCTGACAAATGCACATCAGATTTCCAGATTCTGCTATATCCCACATAACCAAAAGGTACCCAAGACCATTCAGTTTTCTCTTGCTCTGATGGGAAATGGTTCTCCACTGCTGACTCCCTCAGTGTTTGACACAAACCAGTTTATGAACTAAGGATAGAGCTTGCATGAATCCATGACTGTGTCAAATCTGACAACAGAACACCGCATCATGCTACTCTGTGTGTGTGTGTGTGTGTGTGTGTGTGTGTGTGTGTGTGCGCGCACACGCGCGCACGCACTTAGCTGAGTAAAAAAGGCTGGGAATATACTGAGAAAATGCAATCCCAGCAGGAGTTAAAATAGTCACAAAATCAGGTTAGAAAATTTGAAAAACTTATTTTGAGAAGCAGACAGTGTTAATGTCATTGCAGATAGGTAGATGAAAGAAGATCAATATTCAATTGAGCTTTGATGAAAATGCAAAATATATCACTTATCTTACTATTATTATTTTTATTTTGTGATAGCTAGGAAGATTGGAGATTGTTTCCTTGCACACAGATGATTACCATCTCCATTAGTTTTGGGGTTCCAACATCTTTAAAGTAACTAACAGCCAGGTAGAATAATATTTACCCATCAATTATCACTTCAAATTGGAAAATTTGTTTTTTGAAATAAAATTCTACCATGGCATAATGGTTGAATGTACCACAGTTATAATCTTTTGTTCCCTAATTCATGTTGGTTCTGCATCATGCTTTCTACCCACGTAACTGATCTAGGGCTATCTGTTAACACTTAAGCCTTGATTTATACATGCTGTATTCTCTCTACACTCATGACTGGGTGGCTACGCACAGCTCAAACACCATCTACAAATTAGCAGATGACACCACTGTTGTTGGTAAAATCTCAGGTGGCAATGAGGAGGTGTGCAGGAGTGAGATAGCTCAGCTGGTTGACTGGTATCACAACAACAACCTCGCACTCAAAGTCAGCAAGACCAAGGAACTAATTGTGGACTTCAGGAAGGGGAAGTCGGGAGAACACACACCAGTCCTCATTAAAGGGTCAGCGGTGGAAAGGGTGAGCAGCTTTAAGTTCCTGGGTGTCAACATCTCGGAGGACCTATCCTGGGCTCAACACATTGACGCAATGCCAGCGGCTCTCATTCATTAGGAGTTTGAGGAAGTTTGGTATGTCACCAAAGATTCTTGCAAATTTCTATAGATGTATGGTAGAGAGCTTTCTGACTGGTTACATCACAGACTGGTATAGAGGCTCCAATGCACAGGATCACAAAGGGCTGCAGAGGGTTGTAGACTCGGCCAGCTCCATCATGGGCAAATCCCTCCCCACCATCGAGGATATCTTCAAGAGGTGGTACCTCAAGAAGGAGGCATCCATCACTAAGAACCCTCACCATCCAGGACATGCCCTCTTCTCAATATTACCATCTGGGAGGAGGTACAGAAGCCTGAAGACCCACACTCAACGATTTAGAAACAGCTTTTCCCCTCTGACATCAGATTTATGAACAGTCCATGAACACTACCTCGTTATTCATTTTTTTGCACTATTAATTTTTTTTGTAATTTATAGTAATTTTATGTCTTTGCACTGTACTGATACCACAAAACAACTAATTTCAGGTCATAGAAGACAGTGATATAAACCTGATTCTGATTCTGAGTGTAAAGTGCAGGAAGGAAACACAATAATGCCAGCATGAAACCCAGAAGATTTTTACTCCCCAGCCTTCATTACATATCCTGATGTTGACTCCTGCCTAAAGTCATTGGGGATAACATTGAAGCTATTGGATGAAACAATGAAATTGGAAAGAACTAACCAATCCTCAACACCCTGACAGAATCCTTGAGAGCACACGATAAGCTTTCCAATAAAATTAGGGAATGCTCATGAGGATGTGGGAGAGTTTGTGACAAATGCAATTAGTGAAGGGAGGAAAACTCGAAACAGAGAGTCCCCAAGGTTTCTTTGTGAGGCCCCTCATGCCCCAAAAAGAAAACTAAATTGGAATAACCGAGGCAAATTCTGCTCCCGTGTTTCTTGGGGCTCTGGATTACATTTCACTGTTATATAGTGGGGCAGCATAACTGTTTAAATGCATTATTTTATCATTTTAACCCAATTGCCCGCAACTCTCCCATCTTGCACCATTCATGCTGGGCAGGCAGGAGAATATTTGGGGCTTTAACCCCAAATGGCCACAGTTCTGACGAAGGCCATTGACCTGAAATGTTAACTCTATTTCTCTCTCCACAGGAGGATGGCTGTACCGCTGAGCATTACTAGCACTTTCCATTTTATTTCAAATTTCCAGCATCTGCAGTTTCTTTATTTTAATCATACAAGTTTATATGTGCTAATTTATGTTAATGGTCATATGCTATAACTGTATATTGTATTTATCATTCAGCCTCACCTCATACTTATATTGTTTTGCAAAGAAGTATACATACTCCACCCCCATGTTTTGGCAGAGAAATTTTATCCTACTGGAATAGAGACTTAATGAGTTGTAGTTCCATGCAGAACAAACAAACAGATGAAAGGCCTACTTAGTAACATGAAATCTGTGATTATTTCTTTTCTATACTACTTGTCAGTACTTGCAATGCCAACCTATTGTTCAGAAATATAGCCTTTACTTTTACTATTGCAAAGGCATGCAAAAACCCAAACAATAAGGTGATGCCAATGGAATTTGTTCCTTCTTCACCTCTGTTTTCCCCACATTTATTCCTGTATGTAAAAGCAAAAAAAAAAGCAAGCCCCATTAGATTTAGTAATGAGCTGATTAACAGCCTCGTGGTACATTTATCTAAAAATAAAGTGATCAACTTCAAAGTGGTGATCAAAGTGGAAAAAGGCAAAAAAGCTCTAAGACTCTCGATCTGGGAAAAGCTGATTTCCATGCATTGACAAAGAGACTACTTAAGGTGTTTGCTACTTGGCAAAACAAGTTAGTTGGCGCAGGGAAGTGTTTGCTAAATAAAGAACTTAACACAGAACCAGTTCATATCCTCAAGGACTCGGAGCTCAACTTGACTAAGATAAAACTGCCACAGATGATTAAAGAAGAAAGAGACAACATAAATCAACGAGAGAAGTCGATAAATAAAGAGGTAGTGTTGGGTCTCTTAAAGAACATTAAAGTGGATCAGTCCCCAGGGCCTGATGGGATAGACCCCAGGTTATTGAGTGAAGCAAGAGATAAGATTGCTAGGGCCTTGACCAATATCTTCATGTCCTCTCCAGCCACAGGTGAGGTCCTGCAGGACTGGTGAGTAGCTAATGTTGTTCCATTATTCAAGTGAGGTAGAGGTAATCCTGGAAACTATAGACTGGTGAGTCTCATGTCATTGGTAGGGAAGTTATTGAGGAGGATTCTTAGGGATAGGATTAATGAGCATTTGGAAAACCATGGCTTAATTAGGGACAGTCAGCATGGCTTTGTGCAGAGCAAGTCGTGTCTTACTAACTTGATTGAGTTTTTCGAAGAGGTGACGAAGGTGATTGATGAAGGTAGAGCTGTGGATGTTGTCTGCATGGAATTCATTACAGCATTTGACAAGGTCCCTCATGGGAGGCTCATCCAGAAGATTAAGATGCATGGGATCCAGAGTGAATTGGCCATTTGGATTCAGAATTGGCTTGCCCTTGGAAGACAGAGGGTAGCGATCAATAGGACTTATTCTGGCTGGAGGTCTGTGACTAGTGGTATTCCGCAGGGATCCATACTGGGACCTTCACTGTTTGTGTTTGTGATATATATGCAAATATTATATAAATGACTGGATGAAAATATAGATGGGTGGATTAGTAAGCTTGCAGACAATACGAAGATTGGTGTGTTGTGGATAGCATAGAAGACTGCCAAAGGATACAGTGGGATATAGATCAATTGCAGATATGGGTGGAGGAATGGCAGATGGAGTTTAACCCAGGCAAATGTGAAGTGTTGCATTTTGGGAGATTAAATGTAAGGGGATAGCACACTGTTAATGGCAAGACCCTCAACATAAAGATTATGAGAGGCGTAGATAGAGTAGACAGCCGGTACTTCTTTCCCAGGGTTGAAACGTCTAAAACCAGCGTGCATGCATTTAAGGTGAGAGCGGGTAAGTTCAAAGAAGATGTGCGGGGCAAGTTTTTTTTTCCACACAGAGTGATGGGTGCCAGGGGTGGTGGTGGAGGCAAATATGATGGAGACATTCAAGAGATTCTTAGATAGGCACATGAAGGTGCAGCAAATGGAGGGATATGGACATTGTGTAGGCAGAAGGGATTAGTTTAATTGGGTATTGATTACTAATTTACTTAGTTTGGAACAACATCGTGGGCTGAAGGGCCTGTTCCTGTGCTGTACTGTGTTCTAAGATAGTATCCTGGCATTGTGAGGAAATTGATAATGAACTTGCATTAAGGATCCCCACAATTACTCTTGAGCGGACCTCTTGTACTTTAAAGGTGAACTCTTGACCTCACAATCTACCTCGTCATGGCCCTTGCACGTTATTGTCTGCTTGCCACTGCACTCTCTCTGTAACTGTAATACTATATTCTGCATTCTGTTATTGCTTTACCCTTGTACTACCTCAATGTACTTATGTTTTAAAATGATCTGTATGATGGCTTGTAAAACTAAGTTTTTCACTGTATCTCAGTACATTTGACAATAATAAACCAATACCAATACCAATTCCAATAAATTTAAGAAAATGGCAGCAATGAAGGAAATGGTGGACTTGCATCCTTTCTCCCACTCCAGGACCAAATGATTTCTATTTTAGGTATTTAAAGAAGGAAGATGAGAACATCCTAGATCCCCTTAGTCTAATGGAGTCATAGAGAGATATAGCTGCTTCCAGCACCCATGCTGAGCTCGTCAATTTCATCAACTTTGCCTCCAACTTTCACCCCGCCCTCAGATTCGCTTAGTCCATCTTCGACACCTCTTTCCCCTTTCTGGATCTCTCTGACTCCATCACCGGAGACGGATTAACCACAGACATCTTCTACAAACCCACTGACTCCCAGAGTTACCTTGACTACACCTCTTCCCACCCTGTCACTTGTAAGGACGCCATCCCCTTCTCCCAGTTCCTCCGCCTCTGCCGCATCAGTTGCCAGGATGAGGCTTTCCATTCCAGGACATCAGAGATGTCCTCCTTTTTCAGTAACCGGGGTTTCCCTTCCATCACCATCAATGCTGCCCTTACCCTTATCTTCTCCACTTCCCACACGTCTGCACTCACTCCCTCCCCCCGCTGACATAACAGGTACAGGGTTCCACTTGTCCTCACCTACCACCCCACAAGCCTCCGTATCCAACACATCATTCTCCGCAACTTCCGCCACCTCCAATAGGATCCTAACACCAGGCACATCTTCCCTTCACACCCTCTCTCTGCCTTCCACGGGGACCGCTCTCTCCACGATTCCCTTGTCCACTTGTCCCTCCCCACTGATAACCCCCCTGGCACTTACACCTGCAACCACACCAAGTGCTACACCTGTCCCTACACCTCCTCCCTCACCACCAGTCAGGGTCCCAGACAATCCTTCCAGGTGAGGCAGCGCTTCACCCGTGAGTCCGAGGGTGTCATTTATTGTATCTGGTGCTCCTAGCGTGGCTTCCTGTACATCGGTGAGACCCAATGCAGATTGGGTGACCACGTCATTGAGCACCTTCGCTCCATCCACTGCAACAGCCAGGACCTCCCGGTGGCTGCCCATTTCAATTCCACATCCCACTCCCATACCGACATGTCTATCCATGGCCTCCTCTACTGCCATGTTGAGGGAAGACACAGGTTGGAGAAGCAACACTTCATATTCCGCCTTGGGAGTCTCCAACCTGATGGCCTCAACATCTATTTTCCTAACTTCTGGTAACCCTACCCCTTCATTTTCTTCTACCTCCCCCACTCCCTTGTCTTCCCTTATTTCTGTGACTCCCTTCCCCTGCCTTGATGACCTGCCCATCTCCTCTCCTCCCCTCCTCCATCCCTTATTCCAAGGTCCACTGCCCTCTCCTACCAGATTCCTTCTTCAGCCCTTCGCCTCTTCTACCTATCACCTCTCAGCTTATTACATCTTCTCCCCCTCCCCACCCTCCTACCCTCCCCCTCTCACCTGGATTTGCCTATCACCTGAACTCACCTATCTCCTGCCTGCGTGTGCTCCTCCCCCTCCCCCCACCTTTTTATTCTGCCTTCTGCCCTCGTCCTTTCCAGTCCTGATGAAGGGTCTCAGTCCAAAACGTCGACTGTTTATTTCCCTCCATGGATGCTGCCTGACCTGTTGAGTTCCTCCAGCACTTTTTGTGTATAGCAAGGAAAGAAGCCTTCTGGCCCACAGAACCTGCATTGATCATCACTACTCCTGCATTAATCCAATTTTTACTCTTCTCTCATTCTCATCATCTCCCCCCGATTCTACCACTCACTTACAAACTAGCTGAGCATCTATGCCACCAAATCATCCAAAGTTCTCCTAATTTGGCACCCATTTCTTTAGACTGGTAATTGCACACCTTTGAATTACTTCATGAAGATGAAAACAAAGGAATTATAGAAGAACATACAAGTCATATCTGTTGTCAACAAAGTACTATAATCTAAACTAAATGGCCAAGTGATTGAACACATTGAGATTTTTCTCTTGGATCAGAGACCACCAGAATTAATATGTAAAGAATGAGTCTTACCTGACAACCTGATTTACTTTTCAAAGTATCTAGTGATAGCACTGTGTCAACCAATGAACTGGAGGAGAGGCAAGGTGCTAGAGTGGGTACACAGCAAACAATAAACCGTACAACAGTTTTCAGAAAACAGTCTATTTATAGAGTAGCTGAAACAAAATAGAAATTACAGAAATTTTTGCCAATAAAAGCAGGGTAATTTTACAAGAATGCGCATTGAGTGGAGGAATTACAAGGAAATTGTGTGCATTAAGTAAATTTCAGTCATTAACAGTAATACTGGTTCAAATGACAATGACACATCAGGAGTAGTACTGTCAATACATGCTGCCTTGACTTTGTTGAAGAGGCAATTGAAAGTATTGAACAGGGTCTAATCTATCCATGTTATTTTAACGGGCTTTTGATTCAGTCCCTCAGAAGAGGATATTAGTTAAAGTTCAAGCTCATGGAGTTGAAGACAAATTATTGAATTAAATAGTAAGTGGGCTGTATCTCAAATAATGATGAGTTGGAGTACAGATAGGAGATAGAGAACTTAGTAATATGGTGCCATGACAACAACGTTTTCCTAAATGTCAACAAAACAAAAGAGCTGGTAATTGACTTCAGGAAGGGTGGCAATGCAGATGCTCCTGTCTACATCAACAGTGCTGAAGTCGAGAGGATTAAGAACTTCAAGTTCCTAGGAGTGAACGTCAGCAATAGCCTATCCTGGTCCAACCACATAGATGCCACAGCCAAGAAAGCTCACCAGTGCCTCTACTTCCTCAGGAGGCTAAAGAAATTTGGCATGTCCCTGTTGCCCCTTACCAATTTTTATCGATGCACCATAGAAAGCTTCCTATCCGGATGCATCATGGCTTGGTATGGCAACTGCTCTGCCCGTGACCATAAGAAACTGCAGAGAGTTCTCCCCTCCATGGACTCTACCTATACTTCTTGCTGCCCTGGTAAAGCAACCCCACCCACCCCTCTCCCATCAGGCAGAAGATACAAAAGTCTGAAAGCACGTACCACCAGGCTCAAGCACAGCTTATATCCCACTGTTATCAGACTATTGAACGGTTCCCTAGTACAATAAGATGGACTCTTGACCTCACAATCTACCTTGTTTTGACCTTACATCTTATTTTTTACCTGCACTTCACTTACTCTGTAGCTGTTACACGTTATTCTGCATTCTGTTATTGTTTTACCTTGTACTACCTCAATGCACTGTGTAATGAATTGATCTGTATGAACAGTATGCAAGACAAGCTTTTCACTGTATCTTGGTACAAGTGACAATAATAAGCCAATTCCAATCCCAATTCCACTACATGCATTATCAAACTCAACCACTCAATTTCACCACACAAAAAGCTGAATGAAACAATTATCTTAGAAAAATGACTCACATCCATAGAATCTCCATGTTTATTAGCTATGTAGACCCATGTTTAACTATTTTCAAGACAAACTTTACATTATACCTGCTTTATCATAAACTACTACAAAAACCAAGTATATTGATATCCTTGAGCACGTTTAAGAATACCACGACAGATTTTTGCCATTTAAATGAAGTAATGTCTACACATATATCTCAAGCAATTCTGATAATGCAAACATGTGCTTAACTATGAATCAAACTCTTTTTTTATACCTTTGCTGTAATACTACCAGCACATAACCATGTAAACAAATGTGAAAAAAATGTAAGCATAAAATCTCCTGAGAATGTCTGTCTTATCTCAGAGTGCAAACATTTCCCACTTCCCTAAATCAGGAAGCTGGACATATTTCCTCCCTGTCAACCCTCATAACCACAGTACTTTATCAGCTTTATCAGGGAATCCTTCAAGTTCAGTTACACTTGGTGGTTTCTAATAACTAAAATCTGGTAGGGAGGCAGTGGCAGGAATTGCAAATCAACAAGAATCTTTTGGCCTGTTGTGCCGGTAGCAGTTCTTTAAAAGAATCGTTTTAAATTGCAGGGAGGGCCAATGAGAAAACTATATCCACTAATTCTGTATCCTGGTTTTAACATAAGAACGTAAGAAACAGAAGCAGGAGTAGGCCAATTGACCCCTTGTGCCTCTCTGCCATTCAGTTAGATCATAGCTGATCTATTACCTCAGCACCATTTTCCTGTACTAATCCCTTATCCCATTCCTTAATATTTAGAAGTCTGTCAATCTTTGTCTTGAATATATGTCCGAGCCTCCACAGCTGTCTTGGGTAAAGAATTCCAAAGATTCAGTATCCTCTGGGTGAAGAAATTTCTTTTCCTCTATCTTGAATGGCTAACCCCAGTACCCATCAGTGTGCACCGGTGATGAGCAGTACTATGTGGACAGTACAACCATAAGGTGACAAATGTGTGCTTAGCATTATAGTACTCCATTGTTTTACAATGACAAACCAGTACCCAGTAGTACCTTATCCCAATATCATACAATTACAAATGTGTACCTACAGTATTGTACCTGTGCCTCTCTGTATGGTAACCTGGATCTAAATGTGAATATGAACCCGGAATTGGACTTAGGCCCAGAAGTCCTGCCCTAGCCCAATATAGTTCTTGAATTTCTTGTTGTTGGGTCCAGGCCCAGACTGGTTCCTGGCTCTCTAGACCAGAGTCCCTGGACCATTCTGGTTTGATATCAAGTGGATCTAAAGTTCCAGGTCTGGGATCTGGTAGGCACTAAGGACCAGGCAGAGAGTGGGTGAAGTTTTGTCCTATCTCCATCTTTCACCACAGCCCCTATTGCATTCCTCCTTGCCACCACATGCATGTAAGTTCACTATAAACTCTATGGTGATGCCACGAGTTCTTTCTTTTATTGACGTTGTCCTAGCAATTCTCAACCGCAGTCCCACAGTTTCTTCTAGCTTTACAGGAAAATTAACATCATGTATTAAGGTAATAAAGAACATACAATTTTTCTTTCAGATATAGGACTGTTGACCACCGTAGCCTTGAGTACAGCCTCTCAGCCAACTCTGCCCTTCTCCCAGAGACACCTAGACCAAGGCCCCTAGCAGTTTAAATCAGGTGAAATGAGAAAGAGGTACAGTGTTGATATTTAAATATAAAACAGAATTGAGTAAATAAAAAGCACCAATGGTGAAAAACAAAATCCAGAAGCTAAAAACAGGGAAAAACACTATCATCATGGAAGATAATTCACTGGTATAGCTTCTTCCCCTCCTTTATCTTACATAATTTTAGAAACATAGAAACATTTTCATGAAATTACAATTTATAGCAGAAAAGTATAACTACAATTAATACTTTAAGGTCAGATAATTAATTAGATTAAATTATAATTCAAAATAGCCAATGGACAAACTTAATAAGTAATTAAATAAATGAAGTTATGCTAGACATGGTGGGCCTGATGATGTGCAATGGCTGTGATATATGAGAAATGCCAGAGAACACTGTACTTGGCAGCAACCATTGCTGTAGATGACTGCAGCTCAAGAATCTTTGGTTCAGAGTTCAACAATTGGAAGTCCAAGCTTCTGACTTACAGTGTATCACTGAGTGACAGAGTTACCTGTTTACTTTCTTCCACGAGGCAGTTACACCACTTAAGCACTAGAAATTAAATCAGTGATTAGTGGTTTGGGACAGAAGGGTGTGACCACAAATGAGGCAGGTAAAGGGACTCAGATGATAGCAGTGAAGGAGATTCAGCCCTTTCACTTGTCCAACAGATATGAGGTTCTTGCAGCCTATATGGGTGAGATCAGGTAGGTTGAGTAAACTGCCCATAGCATTGTGGTATAGGGGACCATTCAAGCTGGGGGAGCAGTAGGGAATGTAGTAAAGGTAGAGGCCAATAAAGTTAAGGGGATAGATACATCTGGGAATTCAGCAGCTGCAGTCACAACTCCCAAATGCTGCGTTTCCTGCACAGGGCTAAGCACATCTCTGCAGAGCTGGTGAGAAGCATGGAAAGGGAGGAGAAAGTTCATGTTGTCCCAGCCCATGCAGATAACAACAATGTAGGTAGGACTGGGAAAGAAGTGATGCTGAGGGAATATTAGCAGCTAGATTTAAATTTAAAAAACAGAATCTTAAAAATAATCATCTCAGTATATCCCTCAGCACTTGGTCTTGGAATATGAAGTGTGCTAGTCCGCAACATCATATCATGAATAACTCTTTGAACTGGAAATTTTCAACAGACTAGGGGATATTTTTCATTAAATTGATACCCTTCCAGCAGAAATTGAGGTTTGTCTCAGTGTGTGTCCCTGGGGCACAGTCCTGTGTATGCAGTTGATCAAGATGATCTTTTTCTTTCCATTTCTTTCTTTGCATTTCTTTCCAGACTCTCTTGGCAAGTCTGCAGTTAGCATAACACTATTACAGCTCCAGCAACCCGGGTTCATTTCCGCTGCTGTCTGTAAGGAGTTTGTACATTCTCCCCATGTCTGCATGGGTTTCCTCTGGGTGCTCTGGTTTCCTCCCACATTCCAAAGACGTACGGGTTAGGAGCTGTGGGCATGCTATGTTGGCACCGGAAGAGTGATGGCACTTGTGGGCTGCCCCCAGCCCATTCTCAGTAACACAAAAAGACGCATTTCACTGTGTGTTTTGATGTACATGTGACCAATAAATAAATATCTTATCTTAATGGATGATGGCCTCATCCCCAGCACATCCACCTTGAGGACGGTGTGGGTTGTCAATGAGACTACAGCTGTACACAAAGGATCTGACAGGGAGTGCTCTTGGTGTTGCTGGTGATAAGGCCTTACGGCAAATAATTTTGACAGTGAGCTCAGGGGACCACCCAACAGGATCCACCATCTCCTTTTCCCACAGGGTCTGGAGGACATTCCGTCTAGGCCAGTGTCTGAATAACTAATGGTCAAAGGTGCTCGTCTGCACAACATTTTCCATGAGACAGGTGGTCTAATACAGACCAACTGAAAGAAACATTCTACAGCAACATGGCCAGACACATCCTTTAGCAACACCTGAGGTTCTCACAGCTTGATGCTTGGTGTAGCTGCCACAAACACTCCATGGAGAAAGGTCACAGTTTAAGCCTCTTCTGCCACTGCTCACTGAGGGGCTGGAATCCATCTAAAAACAGTTGGGCTGTTTGCTAAAGAAATGAGTAAACTGATGTCATGCTTTGTAATGTGAATGAAATGGCATAGCCTAAACTGAAAATGATGACGTACAAGTGTTCTCTATTATATATTTGCAAATTTTCTTAATAAACTAATATCTTTGAAGTTAAACAAGTGAGAAAATAAGCTCCAAAGTTAGTGTCGAAGGAATCCATGAAGCAATCTAGAACCAAGGCATTTTCAAAGGTACGAAGGTGGAGCTGGCTGAAGTGATTGATGATAAAAAATAATAAAGATGAAAAAAAGTTTTAAGAGTAAATAAGTAAGAAATATAAAAAAAGAGTAAGAGTTTCTAAAGTAGTAAAAGAGAGAGAGTGGCTAAAATAAACATTGGTCCCTTAGAGGATGAGACTGGGGAATTAATTGTCCAGATGAAGGGTCTCAACAAAACGTCAGCTGTCCCTTTCACTCTACAAATGCTGCCTGACCCGCTGAATTCCTCCAGCAGTTCATATTTTTAGATACAGCTTTCTATTAGGAGTTGAGTTCTGTGTGATCATTGGATTCTGCCATTACCTCCTCTTTGGCATATGGGTAACTTGCATAGTACAGGCCTAGCACAACATACACTACCACAGGTGTGCTGGAAAGAAAAAAAATTACACAAATGAGCAGACTGCCTACAAATATGTCCAAAAAAGCTAGAGTCCTGCACAAAATATAATTCATCTTATGCATAGTGACACTGATTTTCTCCCATAAACTACAAACATTCTAATAAATATTTTAATACTAAATTATTCTTGTTAGTATTTTAATATTCTCCAGTTTAATCCAGCATGTAAATATGCTAGGTAAAGACGCTTGTTGCTTCAAAAGAATTTGGATCCGTTTTGATATTTCAGGGTGTGACTCGTGAGCTAAAGGAATGTTAAGAATGCAAGAAGGAAAAGTCACAATATACACAGCTCTGAGACTTACTGGTAAAGATGCTCATTTTTTGTTGGCTCACATGTACAAATAAACAGAGTGCTTAATTTTTAATGTATTGCGGATATTCTAAACCTATGTACACACTTGAATCAATACACTACTTCTGTAAGCTGACCAAATTAACCACGTTACACCTGACATGATGGGTCAGACAAAAATGTGTTCAAACCAGGATTACATAAAAGAATAGTTCAGTGAATACCAAAAACCAAAACAGGTTTGGTGAAGATTTAGTTATCTTAGGAATTTGCTTATCTCATAATGCATAGAAATGAATCCGGTTAGCCTTGAAAACAAAAATAGCATAAATATTTTAAATGACATCATGCACAAACTTAAGGTTAGCAGCCTCTTACAAAAAATATTCATAGATTTTTTTTATTTTTGTGAGTCAAATAACAGAATATAATTTCTAGTCCGGTTTGCAGTGGCCATCCCGGACTCCCAGCTGCAGACTATTTCAACTCCCCTTCCCAATCCCACAGTGACCTGTCCATCCTTGCCTTTCTCTACTGCCAGGATAAAGCACAACACAGACTGGAGGAATAGCAACCTTATATTCTGCCTGGGTAGTCTACAACCCAATGGCATGAATATTGAGTTTTCCAGTTTTAGGTAATCCCTTTTTTCCCCTCCATCCCCCTTTCCCTTCCTCCTCCCTCTCCATCTGATCCTCCAGTTCTTCCATTTTTGTCCCCTTTCCCACACGCCCCTCAGCCCCCCTTCACCCATCTTCATCCCCTTCCCCCTCTTGGCTCCTTCCACTCACCTCACACACCAGCTCCGCCACCCCCCCCCCCATCTGGTTCCAACTGTCGTTCACTCTCCCCTAATGGTTCCCATTCTCACCTCCTTTACTTATTCGAATCCAGCACTGGTGGCGATTTGCATTCCTGCTCATCTCCCTCCAGCACCTGTCTCCAATCTTCACTTTCCCTCCCCCCACCTTGCTGCACCTGTTGCTTTTTCTTTTTCCTCTCTCTCTCTCTCTCTCTCTCTCTCTCTCTCTCTCCATCTATCATTCACCTGCCACTGTCTTCTAACTCCACCCCCCCCCCCCCCCCCCACTCATCTGTCCTACCTGGAACTAACTGCCTGTCATCTTACTCAGTCCACCAATCACCTCGGAATCCTTTCTCACCACTCCCCTTCCCCTCTTTATGCTGGCCACCTCGCCTCTCCACTCTCAGTCCTGATGCAAGGTTTCAACCCCAAACATCAGCAATTCCTTTCCTCCCACAAATGGTGCCCGGCCCGCTGAGTTCTTCTAGCAGATTGTTGCTCCTGTTACGGACTCAGTGAAAGTCCCTTTAAGATAGAGAGTGTGTGTGTATGTGTGTGTGGGGCGTGCTTACGTCAATAGAAGATAAAGGACGTAATGACGTTGTTGAAGAAGTCAGAAGAAGAAGAAGAAGAGAGAGAGAGAAGGGAGAGAGACACCAGCCTGCTTGTTTTCTCTATTGATGGATGAGAAACAATAACTGTGTTTGCCACTGAAATCCATGTATGGAAGCTGGAAGTAATCCGGTGGAGTTCACTTTGTTGCTGACCTGTAGAAGGAAACAGGTATTTGTATGTGGACGACCACGGTTCGGATGCTTTTCGGGGTGAGGAAGTCACTACCGAGTAAACACTGAAGTGTCGTTTGGGTTCCATCGTGGAACATTTGGATTTCGTATGTACTCTCTCTATGTTTTTCTACATCTACATCTTATCTTCAGACAACGGTGGTTGTTGAAGAAGCCCTTGCTCATGTTTCACCTTATGGCTTGCGGAACTGAACTTTAAGAACCATTCCGGAACTGGAAGTTTTGGACTTTGTCACACACACACACGAAGAGTTTAGTTTTGGGGTTAACGTTCGAGGTTTAACATTCTTGAATTCTAACATACTAACATTTTTACTTTTATTTACGTATTATCATAAGTAGTGATTAATAAAATAGTTTTTAACACTGAATCATGCTCAGTGTGTTTCTTTTGTTGCTGGTTTGTGACAAAATTGGGGGCTCGTCCGGGATAGTTCCCAAGGTTAACGAGTGTCGTCTGGGATTGTACCCCAGATTGACGAGATTTGTTCGGGATTCAATCCAAAGATTTTTGAGGGAGGTCTGATAAATTCTTTTTAATTGGCTTGTGTGTGTGGAAACCAGCAGCAATGGATATTAAGGCATTTTTGGAGTCACCAACCCAAAAGGGATTGGAGGTGGCGAAAAAGGATGATTTGATAAAGATTGCTACAAGGCTAAACCTTACAGAAGTAAAGCAGTCTATGAGAAAGGCAGATATTCAGAGATTGATAGCTGGCCATTATGTGGAAAAGAAGGTGTTTGAGAAGGAAGTGTTAAAACAGTTTCCTGGCAGTGAAATAGCAATTTCTGAGGCACAGGTGCAGCTGGCAAAGATAGAAGCTGAACGAGAACAAACCCAGTTAAAGATAGAGGCTGAACGAGAGCAAAATAAATTAGAAGCTGAACGAGAACAAAAGAGATTAGAGGCTGAACGAGAGCAAACCCAGTTAAAGATAGAGGCTGAACGAGAACAAAATAAATTAGAGGCCGAACGAGAGATAACTCGGATGAAGTTAGAGGCGGAACGGGAACTAATTCGGTTAAAGTTTGAGGCAGAGGAGAAGGAAAAACAGAGGCAGCATGAGTTACAAATGAAGCGTAGGAGTTCGGAATCTGATTCTGATGATGGTTTTTCAGCCAGCAGGGAGGTTCGATTAGTCCCTCCTTTTGAGGAAGATCAGGTTGATCAGTATTTCCAACATTTTGAAAAGGTTGCTGTGAGTTCAAACTGGCCAAGGAAAGGATGGGCTCTTATGGTACAGAGTGTGATTAAAGGTAAAGCTCAAAAAGCTTATTCTGCTTTGTCTGTTGAGGATGCAGCTGATTATACCAAGGTAAAACAAGCTATTTTGAAGGTTTATGAATTGGTCCCTGAGGCTTATAGACAAAAATTCAGAGACTTGAGGAAATCTGCAGATCAGACTTATATGGAATTTGCCAATGGAAAGAGAATATGTTTTGAACGATGGTGCCTGGCTAAAAATGTAGATGGGGATTATGATAAATTGACAGAATTGATACTAGTGGAAGACTTTAAAAGATGTGTTCCAGCTGAATTAACAACATATTTAAATGAAAGGCAGTGGAAACTTTACAAGAAACTGCTAGGTTGGCAGATGATTATGCTTTAACCCATAAATCCAAATGGGGACAACCTAAAACCTTTCAAAAGAGTTACAAAGACAATCCAAGTAAACCAGAGATTAAATTGGGAGGTAATCAAAAAGGAAAAGATGAAAAGAAGCCAGGGCTGGAGAAATCTGTTGAGCGTACTTGTTATTACTGTAGGAAACCTGGCCACGTGATATCTAATTGTGCCCTTTTGAAGAAAAAGAAGGAAGCTGGGCCCAATGCTTGCTTTCAGGCAATTAAAAATCAAAAAGGTTTAGGAGATGCTGTTAAAGATCAGTCCTTGCAAGAGGGAAAAGCGGAAAAGTTGGAGGAGGTGAGAAAAGAATTCCGTTCGTATGTATCAGAGGGTTTTGTTTCACTGAATGATGAGTCACCCCAGGTGCCAGTGAAAATTCTTAGAGATACTGGGGCTAGTCAATCTCTCTTGCTGGACAGTGTTTTAAATTTTGGTGAAGAAAGTGACACTGGTGAGGTAAATCTAGTGCGAGGCGTTACAGGTGAGACCATGTCTGTACCTTTTCACAGGGTGATTTTAAAGTCAAAGTTCGTAGAAGGACCAGTCGAGATAGGGATAAGACCTAGTTTGCCAGTGGAAGGAGTTTCTTTGTTATTGGGAAATGACCTTGCAAATGGAGAAAGTGATCCTGTGGTACGGTTAACAACCAAACCAAGGATTGATGAGTCTGAGGATGATTCAGATGTTTACCCATCATGTGCGGTGACTCGAGCTAAAGCTAGAGAATTAGCCAAGACAGACAGTCCGGGGCAGTCTGATGTGGTTCATTGTGACAGTCCTAAACAGGAAGAAAATTTTGATGCCTTATCTGAGACTTTTCTGTCTTCACTGGAGGATCAACATCCTTACAGTGAGCCTGAATTTAAAGATTTGTCTTTGTTGAGGAAGGATTTTATGGTGGAACAGACAAAGGACCCTGAGTTGACAGAATTGAAAGAAAAAGCACTCTCATGTGAGGAGATTGAAAAGGTGCCAACTGGATATTATGTCAAAAATGGAGTGTTAATGAGGAAATGGAGACCTCCTCATGTTCCTGTTAATGTGGAATGGGAAGTTATTCATCAGGTTGTTGTTCCAAAAGTTTATAGGGATGAGATTTTAAACCTGGCCCACAGTATGCCTTTGGGTGGTCATTTTGGTGTGAATAAAACTGTAGGGAAGATCTTGAAACAATTCTATTGGCCTGGTTTGAGAAAAGATGTGGTGATGTTTTGTCGAACCTGCCACACATGTCAGATGGTAGGTAAACCAAATCAAAAACCCCCTGTGGCTCCTTTGAAACCAATTCCTGCTTTTGGGGAGCCCTTTTCGAAGGTGATTGTGGACTGTGTTGGCCCATTACCAAAGTCTAAGACTGGAAATCAGTATTTGTTAACCATCATGTGTGCCACTTCTAGATTTCCAGAGGCAATACCCCTTAGAAATATTAAGGCCAAGACGGTGTCAAAGGCTCTTGTAAAATTTTTTACCTTGTTTGGTTTGCCAAAAGAAATCCAATCTGATCAAGGTAGTAATTTTATGTCAAAAATTTTTCAACAAATAGTCTATGAGCTGGGAGCCAAGCAGATTGTATCATCTGCATATCACCCAGAATCTCAAGGAGCTCTGGAGAGATTTCATTCTACTCTCAAAAATATGCTGAAGACTTATTGCTTTGAAAACACCAAGGATTGGGACGAAGGTATCCATTTACTTTTGTTTGCCGTTAGAGAATCGATCCAGGAGTCAATCGGATTTAGTCCGTTTGAGCTTGTGTTTGGACATAGGGTGAGAGGACCTTTGGAGTTGTTAAGAGAGCAATGGGTTAATGAGGAAGTTCACTTGAGTCTGTTGGACTATGTCCAAAAAATTTAAAACTCGGTTGGAGAGAGTCTGCCAGCTAGCGAGAGAGAATCTGAAAACAAGCCAGATAAGAATGAAGACATATTTTGATAGACGTGCTCGGCCTAGGACATTCGCAGTGGGGCAAAAGGTGTTGGTATTTTTCCCTAGCCAAAATAATCCCTTGCAAGCTCGTTTTTCTGGACCCTATGTTATTGAATCTCGAGTGACTGATCTAACATATATAATCAAAACACCAGATAGATGCAAGAAAACACAACTCTGTCATGTAAACATGCTAAAACCTTATTATGAGAGGGATTCAGTTGTGGCCTTGGTGGATGGTGTAAAGGTTGTTTCTAGAATGCCTGATGTTGATGTTGAGGAAGGCCAATTTAGACCAAATATTGTTCCATCGAAACTAAAAAACCAAAATATCCTGGAGAACCTTGAAACGAAGTTGGACCATTTACAAGTTTCACAAAAACAACAGATGAGAGAATTAATTTTAAAATTTAAAATCTGTTCCCAGATGTTCCAAACAGAACATCGATAATTACCCATGATGTTGATGTTGGGGATGCAAAACCAATCAAACAACACCCATATCGAATGAATGTGGAAAAAAGTAAACTTGTTGATCAGGAAATAAAATACATGTTGGAAAATGATATTATTAGACATTCTACTTCAAATTGGAGTTCGCCCTGTGTTATTGTACCTAAACCTGATGGAACTATTAGATTTTGCACAGATTACAGGAAAGTGAATGCTGTAACAAAGTCAGATGCTTACCCTATTCCTAGGGTGGATGATTGCATAGACAGAGTGGGAAAGGCAAAATTTCTTACAAAGATTGACCTATTAAAAGGGTACTGGTGTGTTCCATTAACAGATAGAGGAAGGGAGATTTCAGCCTTTGTAACCCCTTCTGGATTGTATGAATACAATGTTTTGCCATTTGGAATGAAAAATGCTCCGGCAACATTTCAAAGAATGATTAATTCAGTGATTCATGGGTTAAAACATACAGATGCCTACATTGACGACTTAGTGACTGGGAATGATACATGGGAAGATCACATCTCTGCGTTAGAAAGGTTGTTTGAAAGACTTTCCAAGGCTAACCTTACAGTTAACTTGGCTAAAAGTGAATTTGGGCATGCCACTGTGACGTATCTTGGTTATGTTGTAGGTCAAGGCAAGCAAGCTCCTGTTCAGGCAAAAGTTCAAGCAATATCTGAGTTCCCTATTCCCACAGGTACGAGGACTGTTAGAAGATTTTTGGGAATGGTTGGATATTATCGAAAATTTTGTAAAAATTTTGCTGATATTGCTCTTCCCCTAACTAATCTTCTGAAGAAGGGAGTAAAGTTTGTTTGGACAGATTCTTGTCAAGAAGCATTTAAGAAGATGAAAGCCATTTTATGCTACCATCCTGTGCTCAAATCACCTGACTTTGAAAAGCCATTTTCATTAGCAGTAGATGCCAGTGATGAAGCTGCAGGAGCTGTGTTGTTGCAGAAGGGTGACCTTGATGATATTGACCATCCTGTAGCTTACTTTTCAAAGAAATTTAATGAGCATCAAAAGAATTATTCCACCATAGAGAAAGAATTACTGTCGCTTGTTTTAGCCTTGCAACATTTCAGTGTATATGTTTGCACCGCTCAGAAACCATTGACTGTGTATACAGATCATAACCCATTGGTGTTTCTGAGCCGAGTCAAAAACAAGAACAGAAGGCTGTTAAACTGGAGTTTAATTTTGCAAGAGTTTGATCTCATGATAACTCACATTAAAGGCAAAGATAATGTGATTGCTGATTGTCTTTCTCGATGTTAAATGGGAAACATGTATCTGTACTAATCTGATAGTCTGTAGTTGTGTAGCATGATAATTATTAACATTACTAACTGTATGCGCGGTTAAATTTTTCTTGGGAAAAATTTTTTTTAGGTGGGAGGTGTTACGGACTCAGTGAAAGTCCCTTTAAGATAGAGAGTGTGTGTGTATGTGTGTGTGGGGCGTGCTTACGTCAATAGAAGATAAAGGACGTAATGACGTTGTTGAAGAAGTCAGAAGAAGAAGAAGAAGAGAGAGAGAGAAGGGAGAGAGACACCAGCCTGCTTGTTTTCTCTATTGATGGATGAGAAACAATAACTGTGTTTGCCACTGAAATCCATGTATGGAAGCTGGAAGTAATCCGGTGGAGTTCACTTTGTTGCTGACCTGTAGAAGGAAACAGGTATTTGTATGTGGACGACCACGGTTCGGATGCTTTTCGGGGTGAGGAAGTCACTACCGAGTAAACACTGAAGTGTCGTTTGGGTTCCATCGTGGAACATTTGGATTTCGTATGTACTCTCTCTATGTTTTTCTACATCTACATCTTATCTTCAGACAACGGTGGTTGTTGAAGAAGCCCTTGCTCATGTTTCACCTTATGGCTTGCGGAACTGAACTTTAAGAACCATTCCGGAACTGGAAGTTTTGGACTTTGTCACACACACACACGAAGAGTTTAGTTTTGGGGTTAACGTTCGAGGTTTAACATTCTTGAATTCTAACATACTAACATTTTTACTTTTATTTTACGTATTATCATAAGTAGTGATTAATAAAATAGTTTTTAACACTGAATCATGCTCAGTGTGTTTCTTTTGTTGCTGGTTTGTGACACTCCAGATTCCTGCATCTGCAGTCTCTTGTGTCTCCATAATTTCTAGTTTACTGGCTTCCCGCTGGAGTGGAGCTAAACTACATGATACCATAAGAAATAGGAGCAGAATTAGTCCATTTGGCCCATTGAGTCTGCTCTGCCATTCGATCATGCCTGATTTATTTTTCCCTCTCAACCCCATTCTCTTGCCTTCTCCCCATAACCTTTGACACCCTTACTAATCAAGAACCTATCAATCTGTGCTTTAAATATGCCCAATGAATTCCACAGGTTCACCAGAATCTGGCTGAAGAAATTCCTCCTCATCTCTGTCCTAAAGGGATGTCCTTCTATTCTGATACTGTGCCCTCTGGTCCTTCACACTCCCACTACTGAAAGCATCCTCTCCACGTCCACTTTATCCAAGCCTTTCAATATTTTTGGTAGGTTTCAATGAGATCCCCTCTCATCCTTCTAAACTCCAGTGAGTACAGGACCAGAGCCATCAAACGTTCCTCATACGTTAACCCTTTCATTCCCTGGATCATTCTTGTAAACCTCCTCTGGACCATCTCCAGGGCCAGCACATCTTTCCTTAGATTTGGGGCCCAAAATTGCTCACAGCATTCCAAATGCAGTCTGACCAATGCCTTATAAAGCCTCAGCATTACATTCTTGTTTTTATATCCTGGTTCTCTTGAAATGAATGCTAACATTGCATTTGCCTTCTTTACTACAGTAAGTACTGTAACTGTAAGTTAACCTTTAGGGAATCCTGCACTAGGACTCCCAAGTCCCTTTGTGCCTCTGATTTCTGAATTCACTCCCCATATAGAAAATAGTCTATGCCTTCATTCCTTCTACCAAAGTGCATGACCATACACTTCTCTACACTGTATTCCATCTGCCACTTCTTTGCACATTCTCCCAACCTGTCCAAGTCCTTCTGTAGACTCCCTGCTTCCTCAACACTACCTGACCCTCTGCCTATCCTTGTGTCATTCACAAACTCGGCCACAGAACCATCAATTCCATCATCCAGATCATTAACATATAACATGAAAAATAGCAGACACAACACTGACCCCTGCAATACACCACTAGTCACCAGTAGCCAACCAGAAAAGGCCCCATTTATTCCCACTCTTTGCCTTCTGCTAGTCAGCCAATCTTCTACCCATGCTAGTACCTTTCCTGTAATACCATGGGCTCCTATCTTGTTTAGCAGCGTCATGTGAGACACCTTGTCAAAGACCTTCTGAAAATCCAAGTAAACAACATCCACTGACTCTCTCCTTTGTCTATCCTGCCTGTTACTTCCTCAAAGAATTCCAACAGATTTGTCAGGCAAGATTTCCCCTTAAGGAAATCGTGCTGACCGGCCTATTTTATCATGCCCTTCCAAGTATCCTGAAACCTCATCCTTAATAATGGACTCTAACATCTTACCAACCACTGAATTCAGGGTAACTGGCCTATAATTTCCTGTCTTTTGCCTCCCTCCCTTCTTAAAGAGTGGAGTGACATTTGCGATTTTCCTGTCCTCCAGAACAATTCCTGAATCTAGTGATTCTTGAAAGGTCACTACTAATGCCTCCACAATCTCTTCAGCTACCACCTTCAGAACCCTGGGGTATAGTCCATCCATTCCAGGTGACATCTACCTTCAGCCCTCTCAGTTTCCCAAACACCTTCTCCTCAGTTATAGCAACTGCACTCACTTCTGCCCCGACTCTCTTGAATTTCTGGCATGTTGCTGGTGTCTTCCACAGTGAAGACTGACGCAAAGTACTTATTCAGTTCATCTGCCTTTTCTTTGTTCCCCATTACTACCTCTCCAGCATCATTTTCCACTCTTGCCTCTCTTTCGCTCTTTATATATCTGAAAAATCCTTTGGTATCCTCTTTTATACTATTGGCTAGCCTACTTTCATATTTCATCTTTTCTCCCCTTAATGCTTTTTAGTTGCCTTCTGTTGGTTTTTAAAAGCTTACTAATCCTCTAGCTTCCCAGTAATTTTTGCAAAATTGTACGCGCTCTCTTTTGCTTTCATGTTGTCTTTGACTTCCTTTGTCAGCTACGGTTGCCTCATCCTCCCTTTAGAATGCTTCTTCTTCTTTGGGATGAACTGATCCTGCATCTTCCGAATTACTCCCAGAAATTCCTGCCACTGCTGCTCTACCGTCATCCCTGCGAGGGTCGCCTTCTAATCAACTTTGGCCAGTTCCTCTCTTATGCCTCTGTAGTTATCTTTACTCAACTGTAATACCGATACATCCAATTTTAGCTCCTCACTCTCAAAATACAGGGTGAACTCTGTATTATGATCATTGCCTTTTAAGGGTTCCTTTACCTTAAGCTCCCTAATCAAATCTGGATCATTGCTCAACACCAAAACCAAATTTGTCTCCATGTTGCCTGATGTTAAATTCTTATCCCTTTCTAAACTTTCTGTCTTATTCTTTAGTCTGGAGACTTCAGTAACCTCTCCTGCACTCTCCTTCCCTTTTACTTTATCCATACTTTTCCAATCTGTTGAACCCACCCCCCCCCCCCCACTATTTAGTTTAAAGCCCTATCCACAGCCCTAGTTATGCAATTTGCCAGGACCCTAGTCCCAGCATGGTTCAGGTGGAGCCCATCACAGCGGAACAACTCCTTCCCTCCCACGAATTCAAGCCCACTTCTCCCGCACCAATTTTTGAGCCATGCATTTAACTCTCTGATCTTATTGACCCTGCGACAATTTGCACATGGCTCAGGTTGTAATCCAGAGATTATTACCTTTTTGGTTCTGCTTTTTAATTTAGCCCCTAGCTGCTCAAATTTTCTCAGCAGAACCTCTTTCTTTGTTCTACCTACGTCGTTGGTACCCACATGGACCACGACGACTGGATCTTTTCCCTCCCATTCCAAATTCCTCCGCAGGTCAGACGAGATGTCCCGAACCTGGGCACCAGGCAGGCAACACAGCCTTCGGGACCCTTGATCTTTATGATGGAGAATTGTATCTATTCCCCTGACTATACTATCCCCAATTACAACTACATTTCTCTTCTCCCCTCCCTCTTGAATGGTTCCCTGAACCACAGTGCCACAGTTCGGTTGCTCATCCTTTCTTCAGCCCTCACTCTCATCCGCACAAGGAGCAAGAGTCTCAGACCTGTTGGACAAGCTCTAGGGCTGAGGCTCTTCCAGCACTACCTCTTGGACCCCCCCTACCTCCTTCACTCACAGTCATGCCCTCTTGTCCCTGATCACAGACCGAATTTGAAGTAGTTAATCTAATGGTGGTGACTGCCTCCTGAAACACAGCATCCAGGTAACTCTCCCTCTCCCTGATGCGTCGCAGTGTTTGAAGCAACACAAATGTCAACACAAGTGTTTGAAGCTACAGGATAAATAGAAGACTGTTCAACTTATTTTCCTCTAGTTCAGAACCATCATTCCCAGCATTTAGGTTATAATTTAGACAGCTCTGATGGGTAGGCTAACCCAGGGTAGAGCAATTTTGTGCACATTTCCAGGAGTCTTAGCACTTATTGGGAAACTTAACTCCTGACTTTTCCACAGGATATTTGTTTGCCTCACAGTGTAAAACTTCCCTGAATGATATAAACCATAGAACAAAACACAAAAATTTATCAGCAGTAAGATTTTCAGCTTCACCAGTCTGAAAAACTCTAGTTCTTATTTACTTAAAATACAAATCCTATTTCTCCTGAAACCGTGCTACTTAAAAGGACCAAAATTCAGAAACTATTCATCCTCACTGAGGGCTTCTCTGACCTCAAATACTGCCTCACATGTGGGCCTGGAATGCTTTTCCTCTGGAGGTCTTCCCTAAATGTAGGCATTTGTATACTGTGTTCATGTCCTTGCAGGGACCTCTGTCCTTGGAGAGTCTCTGTGATCCTTTTCCATGAAGAACAAACTTCCTGCATGCACTGTTCTTCAATAACTTGTCCAGCTCACTCAGACTCTCAGGGAGCACTCTCCCACCACCTTCCATCATTGTAGCATCCATTCATTTAATAGCAACGCTCTCGAATGGCTCGAAGAACTTTGCTTGCATTGTGGTACGTCCCTTTAGATATTGCACCTTCTGCTCTAAATGATAGTAACTGCAAAATTATGCTATTGAAGTTCCCACTCCTCGAGTGACTCTCACAAACAATGTTAGGGTGACCTGCTGTTTCCATGCCATTAACAGGTAATTGTGCAATTTTTATCCCTAAATGTAGACAATGTTAAAACCAGAAACAATGGATAGAGCAAAGAGAAAAAAATGTGATTAAACTTCATAACAAACTCTCATTAATTTTAAATATACCAAAGCACAGAAATAAAAATACTAAGGAAATACCATAATACCATAAGGTATAGGAGCAGGATTAGGCCCATCAAGTCTGCTCCACCATTCAATCATGGCTGATTTCTTTTTTCAACCCCATTCTCCTGCCTTCTCCCTGTATCCCTTAATCCCCTTACCAATCAAGAATTTATTAATCTGTTTTAAATACATCCAATGACTTGGCCTCCACAGCCCTCTGTGGCAATGAATTCCACAAATTCACCACCTTCTGGCTGAAGAAATTCCTCCTCATCTCAGTCCTAAAGGGACACCCCTTTACTCTGAGGCTGTGCCCTCGGATCCTAGACTCTCCCACTAATAGAAACATCCTCTCTACGTCCACTCTATCCAGGCCTTTCAGTATCCGGTAGGTTTCAATCCTTCTGAACTCCACCGAGTATAGGCCCAGAGATATTAAATGCTCCTCACACATCAAGCCTTTCATTCCTTTGATCATTCTTGTGTATCTCCTCTGGACCATCTCTAGGGCCAGCACATCTTTCCTTAGATTTGGGGCCCAAAATTGCTCACAATATTCCAAATGTGGTCTGATCAATGCCTTATAAAGCCTCAGCAGTGCATCCTTGCTTTTATGTTCTAGCCCTCTCGAAATGAATGCTGACATTGTATTTGCCTTCTTTACTACCCACTCAACCTGCAAGGTAACCTTAAGGGAATCCTGAACTAGGACTCCCAAGTCCCTTTGCACCTCCGATTTCTGAATTCTCTTCCCTTTTATTAAATAGTTTATACACTTATTCTTCCTACCAAAGTGCATAATCCCACACTTTCCTACACTGTATTCCATCTGCCACTTCATTGTCCACTCTCCCAACATGTCCAAGTCCTTCCGCAGACTTCTTGCCTCCGCGACACTATCTGTCCCTCTACCTATCTTGGTATCATCTGCAAACTTGGCCACAACGTCATCAGTTCCTTCATCCAGATCATTAATGTATAAAGTGAAAAACTGTGGTCCCAACACTGACCCCTGAGAACTCCACTAGTCACTGGCAGTGTCCCCTTTATCTGCACTCTCTGACTTCTGCCAGTCAGCCTATCTTCTATCCATGCTCGTACCTTGCCTCTAATACCATGGGCTCTTACCTTGTTTAGCAGCCTCATGTCTGGCACCTTGTCAAATGCCTTCTGAAAATCCAAGTAAATAACATATACCAACTCTCCTTTGTCTAACCTGCTTGTTACCGCTTCAAAGAATTCTAACAGATTTGTCAGGCAAGATCTCCCCTGAACGAAATCGTGCTGACTTCACCCTACTGTATCATGTACTTCAAAGTACTCCAAAATTTCACCTTTAAAAATGGACTCTAAAACCTTGCTAACCACTGAGGTCAGGCTAACCGGCCTATAATTTCCTGTCTTTTGCCTCCCTCCCTTCTTAAACAGGCATGCATTTTGTCATCTGACAAAAGCTTTAAAACAAAACAATGTTTTTTTTTCCATTTTGCTCAAATTTACACACAAGGATGAGTTTAATGTAGTTAGTGATTTAACTTCATTATTTCAGATTTTTCTGGAACCTTTTCAACTTGGATCCAAAATAAAAATACAAATATAAAGCTTAAAATCATGCTCATCGCATGCATGATGGCAGAGGAACAAAGCATGATGTCATGATGCAGATCATAATATTTTCCTAATGTTGACTGCCCTGCTCTGTTTAATTTCCCAGTAACAGATTTTAAGTGCCAGAAAACTTTCAGTATCAATTTTGCAATCTCTCTCAACAAGACAACAAGCAGCAACGTTCAACCATTATGTACCAGAGGCTAGGTTTTTCACATTTAGAGAAAGATTATTATAAGAAATATCAATGAATGTAGTTTTTTGATCCTTCAGTAGAACTGAACCAACCTTAAACCAAGTTCGAAGTGACAAAAAATTGGTCACTTAGAACTTGCCTATAATGATATTCATTTTCTCAGTAGCTGATAAGCCTGTTTACATCTAGTGAAGTAAATCTTGTGAAAGATAAAATTAGTAAATTAAGCCAATTTGTACACTCGAGTTTACTGAAATCTATGTGATTAGCCTTGGTGTTGTGAAACCAGAAACAAGGTACAAATTGAAATCATTGTGCTCAGTTTTACTTTTAAATTATAGTTAGTTAGCTTTTGGTAAAATCTGTTGTTCTTTGATTTTTTTTTGTTTCATTTAATATTTTTAAAAAATTGATTTTCCCAAATTGTAGAGTGAAGTATACAGCTGAGCAGCACAATGAATTGTTGAATCATTTACTTCTCATCCACATCAAGTACTCGCAAGTATAGTGCTGCTCACTCATTTAAAGTTCCTGTGAGCACAGTGCATGATAGTTGGTAGAGTACATGATCAGTCTGCTCTGCAGCCCTCTGACACCAAACTCTAATTACTCTCTGATTAATAAGATAACTATGGTAGAGTCTATAGTACTAAGAGTTTAGATGCTACTGTGTCAATTCCAGTTTCAGGTGAGACATTTCATGACAAGCTATTATAATTTCCCTAACACAATAATAAATGCTTAAAAAATCAGTAACAGATCTTTTTTAAAAACTCTGAACAAAAATGTTTTTTTTAAACTTTCATTTCATTTTATTGTTTGCATATGAATTATCCAAATATATTAAAAAGTACTGTAACTGAAATGGGCCTCTTTTGGATAAATATACTTGCCCTCTCAGCAGCCCATTGACTTCAGGCACCAACTCGAATCAAATGACTATCAGCTGATTAGACCCAAGTAAGCTACATAAATTAAGAAGTTAATTCTCTAATTATCTGTATCAAAATAAATTATCTTTAAAATAATACTATCTTCAAGAATATTTAAAAGTATTCTATTATTCAATTTTCCTATTTTTATCATCTTTAGAGTCATTACAAACTGCCTTACTTCATTAATTTGCCACTCTATCTTTAATCAATGAGGGAGGGCTGCTTATTGGAAATTGCTGCCATAAATGCCACAGTTAAATGAAAATTGAAAGAAATCCATATTTTTGCATATGCTACTAAAAGAATTTGGATTCCAACTTAGAAATAAGCTGACAGGCATCTACTTCATAGATCTGTAAACCAAAGTTTGGATGTGAAGAGGAATGATCACCCAAACTCCATACTTAGAGAGAGGACTTCATCCAGATTACCTTCAACCAACACAGATAGGCAGTGCAAGCAAGCACATTTTTCTGCATTGCATTCTTCCCCCAAAGTGCAGACAATCATAAACAGAACTCTTATCCTTGCAACAACCTGCCCTTGTAATTTCCCGCCAGGAACACTGGGTTGGAGCCATCAAAGGTTCCTGTGGTCCTCAAGCACAAAGAACTTGCTTCTTGCATGCACCATTTTTCACTAATCTGTCCAGATCCCGAATTCCCGAAATGGTTACTGGATTCATGAACTCACGAACAATTTACAGTGCTCTTGTTCGTTAAAGGCTGTGTGATCCCTCCAGCAATAAAACTGAACTAAACGTGAGCTAAGAGAAAGTCATTACCAGGTGGCACCTCACACTCCAACAGGCCAAGGCGGCTGGGCTTGCAGGGACTGAGCTCCGCCGCCAGGAGCCGCTGTCGGCTGCAATGGACGGTTTTTCCTGGGATGAGACCGTTTGACCAATCAGGTTTCGCCTTGCGTTGCCCCTGGTTACCGCATTGGCTGCGGCTCCAAATCAACAGGGCGCTGGAGCGAAGGCCGGGATCCGGAGCGGGCGGGTGGGCTGCTGATGCTCGGCGCTGGGATCCTTGGGCAGGTCGGTCGGCCGGCTGGCTGGCCACGATTGTGGCCCTAGCTCGGTTAATTTCAAGCTGTGGTCCACCGAGAGCTGCGGACCGCCGGTTCGGTGCACCTTGTATCCGCTCCCTTATCCACGTCCTCGGGGTCGCTGTTGTATTGCATGTTTTTTATTGTAGCTGATGGTTCATCCCCAGCGTGACAAACTGACCCAAATCTGTGGGCGGCAGGAAGCAGGGGGTCAGCGTTGATGGGGTTCCTGGGACAGGAAGACTGTAAATCGTGAGATCACACAGGTCGTGGTACTCCTTGCATTTTTGCAATAGCCCTTCCTGAGTTAGATTTAAATGTTGGAGGCATGATGTTTGACTTCAAGAGAATAACTGGCAGAAAAGTGGCAAATGGAGTTTAAACCACAGAAGTGAGGCAAACGTTTGGGGAGGTGCAACATTGCAAAGGAATGTAAACTAAATGCAGGGATATAAGTGATAGAGGAATCTCGGAGTGGATTGTTCAGAGATCATTTAAAAGTGAGAAAATAGGTCGATGAGGTAGTTTAAGAGGCATATCGAATGTTTTATTATTGGGGCATAGAATACAGGCGGGTGGAAGTTATGTTAGAACTGTATGCAGTATTAGTTAGACCACAGCTTCAGTACTGTATACAGTGCTGGTCACATCACAGGAAAGATGTGATTGCACAGTGTTGTCAGGACTAGAATATTGTATCCACAAGAATAGACTCTGTAGGCCAGAGTTATTTTCTTTGGAACAAATGTGACTTAAATGCTTGGAGAGAGTAAGTAGGATAGCCAATTTTCTTCGGGAAAGAACTCAAACCAGTGGTCAAAAACTTAAAGTAATTAATAGATGAATTAGTGGAGAAATGAGGATATTTTAAAACCTGGTGAATAGTAGAAGTCTGGACTTGTTTCTTCTTGCACTTTCTTACAATAAAGGAGTGCATTTGCATCAGAGAAGGAGTACAATATGTTTGCTCTCAGTTGTCTGAAAAGTTAGGAGAGGTAGAAAGACTCATTGCATTTCAAAAAGTACTTTGATTTGTATTTCAATTGTTCTGAGCTGTTGAGCTATGGATCTGGAAACTGGAAGATGGGATGAGGTTGGGTAGATTCTTAAATTGGCACAGACAAAATGGGCTAAATGGCCTGTTGTATATTTTCCATGATTTAGAAGCATTACAGCCGCAGCAGTGGTGCTCTTTGCAAGAGTGTATTTGTAATGACACCCTCTTCTGTTGAACCATTAAAGACGGATTGATTAATTAGGTCAAAAGTTAAAGCAGCAAGGACCCTGCAGATGTTCCAATGTTTTGTTTGTGGGTTGCAGAAGACTTTGTATGTGGTGTCAAATGCAAACAATATTTGAAAAAGAGCATGTGAATTCTTCCAGTGCCTTAGACTGAATTTGTCAACTAATGTCAATAAAAGTAGATTATCTGATCATGGCTCTTATTGCTTTCTGTGGGACTTCGGTATATGGTATGATGTCTTGTTACTTGATTATATCAGTAGTGTATTTATATGACTGGGCCTAAATTCATGCAGAAGTATGAACTGTCAGATAAATCCAGCTAATAAATCATATCAAACTAAATCATTTTTCTAAATTAATTTCTTGAATTAAGTATTGTTGAGAACCTCCATTAAGAAGGGAGTACATTCAACTCAAATGTAAAAACACCTAGAGTCTAAAAGGATAAGATAGACTGCAGCCTTTTAGTTTGGTTAGTGGTGATTTACTAGAATTGCTAAAACATTGCTCAAGAAGTACTTGCTTATTAAATATTTAACTTCGTACAGTAAGTCCTCTGATATTGACAGTTTAGCATTACAAGGAAATTCTTCAGCTGGGATATTTAAATCCATTAACTGAACCTCAATGTTACCCTTGTACCTAATTTCGTTAGTGAATTAAAGGATAATGAGCTGCAAGACTCTTGTGTATATTGAATGTAAATAGGTCGATTACTGAAGATACTCCTATTGCAGTGCATTGGGCGCCACATACTTTGCATTTCCAGGAGGATTTACTGTCCACACCAACAAGACGTGTTATTGGTATCCCACTTGAGTGGGAAGGAAGTATCACTCATGATAAAAGATTTCATTGGTTCTGGTAATCTGTTCTTCCAAAACTACCATTAAAAGTTTAATGTAATATTATTCATACATGCACAATGAAACTAATCAGGAAGAAAGATTAGCAGGTTTATTCCATCAACCCTGAATGACTACCCTCTTAAGTTTTTTGCTATAACATTCCAATGGAGCAGTTTGTGAATCCTCTTTCTCCTTCTGCTCTTTCATATCATGGTCAATCTGACCTGCAAACATTAGCTTAATGTGACATCACATGCCAATGTTTAATAATATGCTCAATGTTGCAAAGATGTAGTGAGAAGAGTAAAAAAATACAGTGTTATAGTAGCAGCAGAAAGAGGTGGAATGAAGTGTGCTAATATGACAGGAAGATGAAAGCCAGTGATTGTAGAAGAAAAGTTCTGCATTTGTGCAGTGGTGGGGATAAAAGTAGTTAAGGGATACAATATAAAAGTATTGTATTAGGTCCCCCTCTCTTATTCCTGTTTCTTTCTATATTGTAGTCAGTTTTGTGTTGGGGAAACCAATCATTTTGATAAGCATTTCTAGTCAATCAAATAGTTAACAAGTATGAATGTATGTCTAGACATAGCAGTTGACTGTTACTGCATCACCTTTTTGAATGACGCAAGCTTATGCCACTATGACTTGTAGAAGTTGTTTATAAATTGACATTATTACTTTGAAAATGTATTACAGCACTAATCTTCTTGAAGTGAAAATGGCAAAGAAAAAGAGAGACAACAGAGGAAGTAATGAAGATAAAATGACTTTGGCAGAAGCTTTTCTGGGGTTTCGGTATGTATACCTCATCAAGTTGTTCATGTTATTTCAATTTGAGACAGTCTTTGTTTGATGCATACTCTTAATATGTTTCCTTTTTTGTTCTTGGCACACGCTGCCCTTGGTTGCTCTGTTCTAACACATGCTATCACATTGAATTTATACACTCTGTAGATGAGACAGTCACCCATTTGTCAACTGAATGGTTTAGAAATGGCAATAGCAACTGAACTATACCAATTAATTTTTACTTCTAGAGTTTGCACCTTGAGACTGTAATGGGCAGGATATGTATTTCCCATGATACAATTCTGCTGTATTTAAAGTGACACTGCAGAGATAACATTTGGAAGTCTTCTGATTATCATGGAGCAGAAGCAGCATAGTGGTGAGCCACTGCTTTGAACAATTGCAGTTTGTATTGAAGGTACTTCTATAGTGTGTTTGGGAAGGTCATTCCAGTTTTTGGATCCACCACCATGAAGGAAAGAATATTTGCATCTAGGTTTGGCTAGTATGGAACTTGGATGCACAGTGGGAAGTGGAGGAATTTCCAAATATGCTTCTCTTGTCTTTCCAGATAAGAGTTTGTCAGTTTGAAGTGTTATGGACTCAGTGAAAGTCCCTTTAAGATAGAGAGTGTGTGTGTATGTGTGTGTGGGGCGTGCTTACGTCAATAGAAGATAAAGGACGTAATGACGTTGTTGAAGAAGTCAGAAGAAGAAGAAAGAGAGAGAGAGGAGAGAGACACCAGCCTGCTTGTTTTCTCTATCGATGGATGAGAAACAATAACTGTGTTTGCCACTGAAATCCATGTATGGAAGTTGGAAGTAATCTGGTGGAGTTCACTTTGTTGCTGACCTGTAGAAGGAAACAGGTATTTGTGTGTGGACGACCACGGTTCGGATGCTTTTCGGGGTGAGGAAGTCACTACCGAGTAAACACTGAAGTGTCGTTTGGGTTCCATCGTGGAACATTTGGATTTCGTATGTACTCTCTCTATGTTTTTCTACATCTACATCTTATCTTCAGACAACAGTGGTTGTTGAAGAAGCCCTTGCTCATGTTTCACCTTATGGCTTGCGGAACTGAACTTTAAGAACCATTCAGGAACTGGGAGTTTTGGACTTTGTCACACACACACACGAAGAGTTTAGTTTTGGGGTTAACGTTCGAGGTTTAACATTTTTGAATTCTAACATACTAACATTTTTACTTTTATTTTACGTATTATCATAAGTAGTGATTAATAAAATAGTTTTTAACACTGAATCATGCTCAGTGTGTTTCTTTTGTTGCTGGTTTGTGACAGAAGCCTTTGAACATTAAAGGTCTAAGATGAACTTTGTATAAAGGCTTCTGGAGTTCTCCTGGGGAATTTGGTACAGACCAGTGTGATCCTCATTATGATTACACACTTGGCACACATTAACGGATGCATATCCCTTGCAGCTTATGAAAACTTGTGGAACCTGTGAAAGTGCATAAATTGCCTGGAGAGTAAACAGAGGAACCTTTACCTTGGCTTTATGGATGATAGAGATGCCCTTCTGTTTGAACTGTAAAACTACTTTTCTGTAGCAATCTCATCGTCAATGGTGAAATTTCATTGGGGGCTTTTAAGAGGGTCTTGGATGAGCACATGAATGAGTGGAAAATAGAGGGATATGGGCATTCTGTAGGTAGGAGGGAATAGCTATGTTGGCACAACATTGTGGGCCGAAGGGCCTGTTCTGTGCTGTACTGTTTTATGTTCTTGCATTTTGAAAGTGTGCATGGTAATGACTATTAAACTATTTTCTCAAACACTTCACAGCTGGAATTTTTAGCTCTTCTGCAAACAGTGCATTGCTTCATATTGTTCAAAGCTAACTGTGGTTCTGAAATCAACTCTGCAACAATTAGTTGCCTCTTTTAAAGAAATACATCATGGATGCAGTGCAGTTAGCTGTCATTCTACAAGAGATTATGATATAGAAAGCAGTGAAGAATAGCACCATACAGAGTGGTCCTCCAAAGAATTAGTTTCTATGACTGGTGGCCTTGATGGAGGAATTGAACAGTAGGAGTAATGTCCTGTATCCAAGTTTGGCCTGGGGACCAAATAGCCTCAGTGGTCACTGTGCATGGAACTGGCTGCAGTGCTGTAAGTAGTCAAAGTTGGTAAATATATCTGTAAATGCCATATCCTACCAACTGCATTCTTGGTTTCAGTCACTGTTCAATTTACCATGGCCCTCAAGATTCACCTATCAACAATATCTATCATCTATATATCTACTATCACATCTTCATTTGGCTTCACTACAAGCCTCACACCCATCTCTCATAGTTTGCACATACTGCCATCTATTCAATTATGAAGCCACATCATCCAAACAAGCTGCAAGATGGTCACTGACATAATTTTCTCCCTCTTACAAGGTGGCACAAAGCTGCAGGCAGTAGGAGCCAGGGGCTAGAATAAGGGAGCCTGTATATCATCATCATCATGAGGAAGACAAGTGCTGGGATACTTGCTGCTAAGGCCATAATTAGTACATTCCCCTCACCTATGCTGCCTTCTGGTTTTAAAGTACTGACACAGTGAGGATGCATCTCCCACTTTGCCCTTCCCATCAGAAAATTGTCCTTCACCCTTAATCATTTCAGATGCCACGTACTGGGATTTATTCCAGGAAATGTAGAAATCGTGTTAATTAAGATGAAATGTTCCATGATTTCTCATTCATAACCATCATCCTGCATACTGACATTGTACATAATTTTGAGGTTAGTAGAGAAGTGGGATCTGCATACACTGAAACCCTCAGCATGAGTGGCCTGCATTCAAGATAGAGGGCAGGGATAGCACAGGTGCCATCTCTCCGGAGGATGAGGCTGCACAGTGGTTCTGCTACAGAAAATTTGATATACACAAATGAAATGCATGGTGCATTGAGAAGTCTGCAAGGAAACCTGATTCCAGTGTTATGGAGTCCATTGACAACATGGCAGTGCTTTGTGTAGATCTTGTCTATTCTGCCCAGCATTGGCTGGCACATTTTCAGCACAGGGAAATCTGACCATGATGCAGCATCTGATGGGTAATGCTGCAGCCAACCAAACACTCAGTACTCAGCTGAAAGCTTCCACATGAGCATTTGTCGATGCATTCTCAGTCAGTAGCCATCATTATTGTGCCAAGGAGATGGCAGGTTGGCACTAGCCCAGCAATCTCAATAGGTATAATAAATGTTCTAGTGAACCAGGTGAGTTTAAAGGGAGTTCTGGAAATGGGGCCCCAGCGGATCTGCAGGGAGCATGGGAAATAGGGCCCAGTGAGTTTAAAGGGAGTGTGGGAATAGAACCAGGTAAGCCATATCCATCGAGATTTCCAAACAATTAGACAGCAGATCGTCAGAGTTTTATAGTAGTAGGATTGCTGAAATGCCACCCTAAGGAATGGCATTGGTTCTGCAGGGCTCAAACCCGCTGTCCTGTTTCAGAAAAGCGTGCAATCATCTTTCTACCACTGCCAGTTTCTGTGCCCATGATGTTACTTGTCAATCCACTCAGCCAGTTCTGTTGCCAACCATGTCAAAATTTCCCAGTCTGCAGCTGAGCATTCTAGGCCAACAGCTACTCAAGGTTATCCTTCTAGGATGAAAATGCTGTAAAGGCTTTTCTGCAAAAATTTGTGGCCTTAAAAGGAAATGCCATGCCATTACTTTCCGTGACATTCCATGTGGTGATCAAAAAGAACCATCTGCAATACTCTTAACATGGTAATGCATTTGACATGTCAGGCAATAGAAAAAATGATTTATTGCCTTCCCTCCCCACGCCCCCCCCCCCCAACTCTTCCATCCCTGATTAGGATAGAGAACTATTTTAGACTATTTTCTAAAACCAGTTACTGAAAATGGCAGCACAGCCACAGATTACAAATTTTAATTTATGTATGAGATGTTGTTTGAAAAATAGTTTACAATGGAAAACAAACTGAATTGCAATTGCAGTAATCAAAGGTTACACAATTGCTATGAATAATTAATTTGCTTTGGTAGAGTATCACAGTGCAAAATGTTTTTAAAAGGCAACATTTCCTTGATCGTAGAACTTTGATGTGGAAAACAGCAGGTACGGTGTGAAGTATTGGTTGAGTTACTGGACCAACATCCAGAGTTGTGAACCCTTGATACCGATCAAAGTTCAAATCTCACCATGGAGCAACGGAATTAAGGAAAGCTGATTCGAGAAAGCTTGTATCAACAATGGTGACCAAAAAAAGTCTGAGATTGTGATTACTTAACCCATCTTGTTCACTAATGTCCTTCAGGGAAGTAAATATTACTCTAGACACAGCAATGTGTTTGATTGTTGACTGTATCTTCAGTTCAGGAGTAATTGGGCATGCACCGTAACTGCTGGTCTAGCCACTGATGTCCATGTCCTGTAAAACAAAATTTCATTGCAGAATAGCATGTTTGAAAGATTATACTTCCTGATACCAGTTTTTGTAGTCTGAATAAATGCTGGTAAGGAGAAATAATAAAAAGAAATTCTGGCTGCTCTGTAAATTTAACCAGAAATTTCAAGAATCTGGAAAGTTTACAATTGGGCACATCGGTAGTTTATGGTAAAAGATGCAGTAAAAATCTCAATTATATTATCTGTGACACCCAACTGAATAAGATTGTGATGCAAGTAGAAGTATTTCGAGAAAGACATTAAAGACAGAATTTTATTTTCCTGGCTAGCTTGTATTCTACAAGGTAGTGAATCTAGATATCGGCTGTGGTTGCTATAAGTATCAACTGTTTCATGCTAAGTAATAATTATTTTTCACTTGAAAGCCCCATTACATTCAGAGTAGAAGAGTGACGCTTCCTTTATCCAGCCCTTGAGGGATACTTGGCCTTCATTTGAGACCTTGTCACATTTAAGTGACAAATGCTATGTCATGGAATGCTGACAATCCATTATATATGATTCATTGAGCCAGATTTTGATCTTAACAATGAATGAACATAATGGTGTTTACCCAAAGGCCAGCTGTGGGATTTTTGAACTTGAATTTTCTCTAACAGGAGATTCATTTCAGGGCTGCACCTCTTTAAGGGACTTTGGGACTTGACTAAAACAGGGCAAGAAGTTGTTTATCTCCTTAACAATCACATTGAAGATGGAGTATAAATGGTGAAAGAATACTTGATGTAAAATCAGGCACAGAGTGCGAAATATAGTTTTAAAAAAAAAATTCTTACTGAGCCTCATTGATTTTTGTTTGAGCTCCTTTACTATTCCATTTTGTGGAATGGAAGATGATACTATGATTTCTATTAAATTCACATTCATTCATATGTAGTGATAAATAAGCCAGATAAAACCATTTCATTGTTTTCAGTTGCAGACCAACCTTGTCTTGTAAGTCAATAAAACAAACAGCTGGGGGAACTCAATGGGTGAAGCAGCCCCTGATGAGACATTAGGACTGGGAGTGTATAGGGGAGATAGCTAGTATAAAGAGGCGAGTGGGAAGGGTGAGGCAGGGGCAGGCAATAGGTGGAAATCTCTGGGCAGATGATGGGCAGATGGGGGCAGGAGGGGGAGGTGGAGTCAGGAGTTGGTGGTGGGGCATGATGGGTAGAGACAGATAAGGAAAGAAAAGAGGGCAGTTGGGGGGAGAAGGGGGAGGCTGGAAGGTGATAAGTGGAAACAAGACACTGCAGATGCTGAAATCTGATGTGATAAGTGGAACCAAATAAGTGAGGAATGAGGGGCAGATGGAACCAGTTGGGAGAGAATTTAAGCCTTGACATTCAGTAACATTACCAAAAAAGTTGATGGGGTGGTGAGTGGCAAGCGACTCGCTGTCTGACACCCAAAATTCACCTGAAATGTTATCTAGAAACCACAATGGGGTGAGGTTTTAAGGATGAATGTGAAGTGACATCAGAGTTTTCGGTGGGAATGTTAGCTGGATGTATGTGGAAATAAGGCCTTTGTTTCTGTCCAAAGTATCTGATTGGAAAATCTAGCACACATTAGCACTTTAGCCCTTAGTTGTGATAATGGTCATTCATCAATGAAAGAAATTAAATTAAGTTCTGTGCAACACCTCTTCAGATTTCAAATGCTGTCTCTTGTGTAACTCCTTCATCCCTGTTGTCACAAATCACTTAGTGGTAGAGATATACCATGGCTGTAAAGAGGAAATAACTTGTGTAGTTGCATTAATCACTAGTATTAATAACATCTGAGATTGACTCAATCTCTAGATTTTCTCACTTAATCCTTAAATCCTCACTTTAGGTATTTTCAAATGGTAGCATTCATGAATAAATTGAGGCACAGCTTTATTTACATAATTGGACATTTAGTTGTACCTTTTTTGATTTGTAAGAAATTTATTATTTGTATTTTATCACAGAAGTATTTGTATTGATGTCACTCCTTTTAAGTATTTTGAAGATCAAAAGAGCCAGTATCTTTTTCTGCTGCAAATTTTATATCCTTGTCACTGATTACATCCCACATCCTGGCCACTATCTCTGGCTGAATGTCTGCAATCTTCATGTGCTTAGCTCAGGTTGAATTCACAACTAATTACATAACCTTTCTACTTCCATAACATCACCAATGATGAACTTCTGCATCAACCCATCTGTAGCTGAAACCTGTTTTGTGTTGTGCTACCACCAAAATCTTTTAGATGGTCTCCCACCATCCATTCTCTGCAAATAAGTTCATTCAAAATTCTTACATCTCTTTATTAATCCACACTAGGTCTACTTCCCCTCCTCCCTGTGCTTGTTGACTTCAGTTGATTCCCCCAATACCTTCAGTTTAACAGTTTCACCCTTTTGCTACAAAATGGAAAGAATTCTGTTCACCTCGAGCTCTGGCTTCTTGTGTGTCCTGTCTCCACTCCACCACTGGCAGCCAAGTTCCTTAAACCTTTATTTTTCCAGATTTAAAACCAGTCTTCCAACCTATATTTTCCCACTATTTCTAATAAATTTCTCTTTAACTTGGTGCCAGTCTTTAGATGATTACATTTTAGGACTTATTTAAAAGCACTATTATAAAGAAAAATTGCTGTTCTGCATCATGCTTGTAAATTACTTCTTCATTACTGGATCTTTTTTATTTGCTGCTTTAACTGGGTATAACATTGTTTATCATTAGTGAAATATTAAAGAGTAAGGAATTTTTAACATGGTATTTTAGCTTTTCTTCTGGAATTTATTCTTGTAAATGAGATCAGATAATTCTCTTTTACAAGGCTCCATGTGTGATTATTGTAATCTTAGCTATCTTTAATATTTAATACCAATGCTACTTTAGGGGAAAAAAAATTAAATGTTGATCAATAACCCTTGGTTTGTTACATTTTAATATTGTTCTTAGATTTCAGATAAAGGAGACAGCTATTGAAAAATCCACAAATGAATTAAAACAGCTTGAAGAAATGAACGCACGATACAGAGAACGAGTAAGGCACTGTCACAAGTTTAAAAAAAGTATGGCCTAGAATATCAATATTCTGACAATTATCTCTGCATAATTTGGTTTGGTGATCAGTTGCAGCCTCTTTCAATTTAGATTTGTACCTTATGGCTATTGTTTACAGTGAGAGATCATAAACTAATCTAAATATTCATATAGTATTGCCAAGGTTAATAGTATGGCAAAAAGTTTAACCTTTTAAGACTGGTATTCTTTGATTTGGCTTAAACTCATAAATAGGGAGAAATTGAGATTTCACTGGTTTTCCCCTTGCCTTGCATCTAATTATGTTTTGTTGCAAATATGGCTTAGTTCATAGCCCCCTCACTCCTGAGTCACAAGTTATGGGATCAAGTCTCAGTCCAGAAATATGAGCACAGAAATCTTATGCATTACTGAGAGAGGACTGCACTGTCAAAAATGCCATCCATCAGTTGAGGCTTTATTGATGGCACCCAAATGCCTATGTGCCACTAATGCAATATTAACTTGTGAGGTGTTATTTGTATATTTTATTTTTAAAGCATAGTATTTTTTCAGTCTCAGATTTACATTTACTGTATGCATAATTAAGTGGCATCAGCTCGCATCCAATCTAATTGCATGAACAGGTTACTATGTCATCCTAAACTTGCTTTCATTATTTCTGTGATGGAGACTTTATTCTTGTAATTAAACTTAAAATTGATTTTGGAGTGATGTTGTCTATATTTGATACAATTAATGCACAAAGAGGAAGAAAATCCATTTTCATGTGTGCTGTACTAATGCTCTTAAATATTTGACTTTTCTGATTTTCTTAAGAATGAACAGTTGAAGAAAGAACAAAAGGAACACATCAAGAATCTATTTAAATTGGCCAAGGAGCAAGACAGAGAACTGGAACACAAAGAGTTAATCAGCACTGAACAAGTAGAACAGACCATGAGAGAAAATATTGAGCTAATTAGACAAAATGAACAGCAAGTGCAAGGTATTAGTTGTCACACTTCTGAAAAAGTTTTTTACATCTACCTACATACAGGTGAGGTGAAATAGGGTGTGCATGTATCTTCATCTGCATTTGTGCTGAAGAATTCACCTGTCCATTCTTGGTTCTTATACAGTGTTCAATTTTAATTTTTCTGTTCTCCAAGCAGAATCTGTTTTGGCAGATATTAGGAACAAATGCTGCTGCTGTTGTTGGTGTCGTCATCTTCCTGTATTTAATAGTAATCTTGGCATGTAGATGTTGTTGTATTGTATTGCTTGTTTTATCAGTGGCAACCATTTATACCAATGCTGTAGTTATAATGAAAGATCAATTCCAGAAACCAAAATTAGGACCTGTTGTGATACAAGGGAAGCAAAGTGAAACTCTCCTGAAAGGGGAGTCTTGCTGTATTTTACTTGGAGTCTGTTTACATTTTCCTACATTTGCATGTCAGTGACCTTGCATTGAAGATTTACTAGTCATGTTTTAAGATGCCAAATTAACTTACATTTGAATGATCTTATTTTGGACAGTCCAAATTGCATTAACAGTTACACAAGCTAAACTGGTCATTATCAGAACAAAGTGCAGTACAGCTACAGGACACACATCATATCTGAAGACGAACACAATGCATCAACTGTATCTATCATAATAAGGTTAAAATTGACAATTGCAAGTATAAGTGTATTACAGTATAGTAAAACTTCAATAAATTTCAATAAGTAAACTGCAATAAATTGCTGGAGGGGATTCTGAGGGACAGGATCAACCAACATTTGGAGAGACAGATCTAATTCAGGACAATCAGCACGGCTTTGTGCGTGGGAAGTTGTGTCTGACAAATCTTTTGGAGTTCAAGGAGATAACCAAGAGGGTAGATGAGGGTAGGCCAGCAGTTGTTACCTATTTGGACTTTAGCAAGGCCTTCGATGAGGTCTGTCTTGGCAGGCTAGTCTGGAAGGTTAGGTCGCATGGGACCCAATGGGAGATAGCGGATTGGATTCATAATTGACTCAGTGGTAGGAAGCAGAGACTGATGGTTGAGGGTTGTTTCTCGGACTGGAGGCCTGCGACTGGTGGTGTGCCACTATTGTTTGTAATTTATATAAACAATTTGGATGTGAATGTACAAGTTTAGCTTGTGTAACTGTTAATGCAGTTTGGACTGTCCAAAATAAGATCATTCAAATGTAAGTTAATTTGGCATCTTGAAACATGACTAGTAAATCTTCAATGCAAGGTCGCTGACATGCAAATGTAGGAAAATGTAAACAGACTCCAAGTAAAATACAGCAAGACTCCCAAATACAGCAATAATCCTAAAATAAGTGGTGGTGTAGATAGTGTAGAAAGTTATGAAAAAGTGCAGGGCAATTTTGATTAGCTAGGTATGTGGATTGAAGATAGGCAAATGGCTTTCAGTCCAGAATAATGTGAGGTATTGCATGTTGGGAGATCAAACCAGGGTAGGACTTGTACAATGAACGGTAGAGCCCTGGGCAGTGTTGTGGAACAGAGGGACCGAGGAGTGCAAGTGCATTGTTCACTGAAAGTGGTGTCACAGGTAGATAGGATGGTGAAGATGGTGTTTGGCACACTGGCCTTCATCAGTAAGGGTATTGGGGATAGGAGTTGGGATTTTGCATTGCAGTTGTAGAAGATGTTGGTGAGACTGTACTTGGAGTATTGTGTACAGTTTTGGTCACCCTGTCATAGGAAAGATGTTATTAAACTAGAAAGAGTGCAGAAAAGATTTACCAGGATGTTGCCTGGACTTGGGGTCTTGAGTTACAAGGAGAGGTTGCACAGACTAGGACTTTATTCCCTGGAACATGGGAGATTGAGGGGCATAGACAGAATGAAAGCACAGTCTTTTTCCCAGGGAGGGGGTGCTAAAAACAAGAGGGCATAGGTTTAAGATCAGAGGTAAGAGATTTAAAAGGACATAGGAGCATGCAAGAGATGGTGTGTATTTGGAATGAGCTGCCAGATATAGTGGTTGAGGTGGGCACATTAGCAACATTATAAAAGCTATCTTGATGAGTACATGGATAGGAGAGGTTTAGCGGGCTAAGGGCCAAACATGAGCTGATGGGACTAGCTCACTGGACAACAGTCAGCATGGACGGGTTGGGCCGAAGGACCTGTTTCCATCCTGTATGATTCTAATCCACTATCCGATTGGTCTGAAATCCTAATGGTTTGGCATGTGGCTCAATGGGTGCTGTTTCCCACACTCCCTCTACTACACTGGGATCCTGGTTCCACATTTCCTCTAACACTCCGGACCCCTGGTTTTTGTGCCCCTTTAAACTAACCAAATTCACTAGACATTTTATTCTTTTATTGTGTATTGTGCAACATCTTAAAAGAAAGTGAATTGAGAGTTTTAGCGTATTGATCAGAATAACAACCAATAGTCCAGAAAAATCTGGCACCACTAAAGTGCTGAGCAGGCAAGATCAATGGAATTTTACTGTATTCCATTATTTACTGGCAATACTACTGCAATACATTTCCACATGATTAACTTGTTTTATCAGTCACGGACTTTCAGCATATAGTTTCATTGAGGTGGCTGATGAATGCTTTACCTGCTACTAGACCACTTGGATACGTTGCTGGGAATGACCTTCATATTGTCGTTTTCTGGCATTCATTTTCTTCTTGGGTTAGCTTAACTAATCTTGCACATGTGTTTGGAACAACATTGCAGTGCAAATTCAAGACATGTATGCTTGGTTTTTCCTACTTTGTTACGACTGTTCACACTCCAAACTTACTTTCTAACTGAAAAACACAGCATTTTCATCGTACATTCTCCTCTGGGGAAAGCAAACACATATTGAATTATTACATTTCCATAAGCATGACCATCTCAATGAATTCCACAATTTCAGGTAACAGCCATCTCTTATTTCTCATGGAGGTTCTTCTGATCGCTAACCAAAACATGCTGTAGTCAAATACAAGGTTAGCTAAAGGAGTTTTGCATAACTTTATTGTGAAGAATCCAATGGATTTTCAATTAAGAATTTGCTATGAATACACACCCAAGATCAGGAGAACTGTAGATAGAAAACTTGTTTTCATTTCCATGATATAGCCATTTAGTAAATGGGGAATTAATTTGTTTCCCAAAATCTCTCTATCCCACTATAAAAGCTTGGAATTAAATAAGCATGACAACTGTATGTGAAAAGCAAAACACTGCAAATGCTGGAAATACAAAATAAAAACAAAAATGCTAGGGAGATTCAGCAAGTTAGACAGCATCTCTGGAGAGAAAAACAGAGTTGCTGTTTCAGGTCAATAATCCTTCATCAGAAAAGTGAGAGAACAAATGTGTTATTTGCAAAGGGAAGGGGTGGAGGGAACAAAGGGAATGTCTGTGATAGGAAGTTTTCATTGCAATCTAAAAGGAAAATGAATGCTTGTTCATCAGAAATTCACTTGCCCTTTTCCAATTTAGTGTAATGTGTTCAGTGCTTTTGATCTATTTTATTTTACATTAGAGAAATCAAACACACACTGGGTGATCACTTGGCAAAACATCACTCATTATGCAAGAGTCATCCTGAGTGTCCAGCTGACCATCACTTTAATTTGCCATCCCACTCCCACACTGAAAGATATTTTAGGCATCCTACACTATATTTACAAAGCCTGACATAAACTCAAGGAACAGCACTTTATCTTCTATCTAGATGTATTGCAACCCTCATTGTTGAATATTGAATTCAATTTCAGATAACCAGCCTTTTCCTGTTTGTGATATAACATCAGCTTTGATGTAAAATATTCCATTAAGTAAGAAGTTCCATTTAAAAAAAACACTTGTATTAACATCTTGAACTACAAAGGCTTTCAAAGTGTTTCACATAAAGGAACTATTTGAGGTTTACCAAAAACTTACTCAGAGGTGGGTTTTTAAGTATAAAAGAGGAAACTGTATTGGACAAGCCAAATGATTTGTGCTTTAGAGGAAAAGGGTCCAGTGCGACTGAAGAATGCTAATTGTGAGACAAAGATGGGAAAGTGCATTTAAAACAAAAAGATAGAGGAGCACCTAATACAATGGGACTTGTAGTGATTGGGAAACAGCAATGGAACAATGGGAAATTTGAATCTGAGACATTGAGGGATCAAGGCTCAGTATGCGAGGATAAGTGTGATGAAGACATGACTTGATATGGGACAGGCATTCTAAATGAAGAATGGGAGGCCATTTCAGAAAAGCTTTGCATTAAGAGATCAATTATAACTCCACATTATATTGCTGAACGTGTTTAAAATTCTTATCAATGTTGTGTGAATTTTTCTGTTTGGAGTAGACATAATGACCTATACGGCCAGTGTGGAGCAAGATATCCTGAAGGCGACAGAAGTGAAAGAGTATTGGCTAGAATACAAAAACATTGGAAGTGTTGAACATGGTAAAATTATTGAGCATCGGGAAAATGAACTCCTCGAGATGGTCAGAAGTTTCAGTGAGATGGAAGGTAGTAATTTACTACAACTAACTAACCTCTAATTTCATCCTTTTTCAAACAATATGACACTAGCAATCCTCCAATCTTGTTGTACCTTTCTCTCAGTCAGAGGAATGAGAAATGATGATTAGAGCCTCCACAATTTCCTCCCTTCTGTCTTTTAGTAAGCTTGGCACATTTCATCTAGGCCTGATAATCTAGCAACAATAAAACCCTGATAATACACTAAGACTATTCAGAAATTCCGATGGTTTGGCACCTGGTTCACCAGGTAATGTTTCCTACACTCCCTTTCTGCTCACCAGGGCCCTGGTTCCTCTGGTTCTGTTTGCCACTCTCTCTTGAAACTTACCTGGTTCTGTTTTTTGCCTTCCCTTGGAATTTACCAGAACCTTTTCCAATGATTCTGGTAACTTGCTGGGTTCACTGGAACATTTGTCATTCTATTGTATAACATCTTTATTTTTGGAAAAAGTGAATTTAAAAACTTGTTGGATTATCAATAAGAATAAGATCTAACAGTCCAGAAAATGTGCTAGTCTGGCACCACCAAAGTCCCAAGTATGTCTGATTAACAGAGTTTTTCTGTACTTATAAAGATAAACAGTTAAAACTTCCTCTTACTGTGTAGATCCCATCTAATATTTCACTCTTCCCCATTTGCTACAATTTGTCAAGTGAATATTAGATTGTTTCCATGTTGCAATTTTGTTCTTAAAGATTTGACTTCAGATAATGAATGGTTTCATAAATAGGAGTTACCCTAAGCAATCCAGACTAGCAAATCATTTTTCATGTTTAAGAATGGTAAATGATTAGAGATGGAGAGGAATGTCAGTTGCTAAGCCTCAATGCTGGAAAGCTAATTGCAGCATTTGTTATCCAAGGTGACATTTACCAACTCAGGACATCAAGGACTGAATATAAAATCTATTTGAGCTGTCTGCTTTAACACTGTGCTTCTAATGTTCTTGAAATTATTGGGGCAGCTGTGATTTTTTTTTCACCTTTGTGTTTTGTCTGCCTTGAAAGATCACTTTCATAGAGCCTTGGAAAGGGTAAAAGAAGAAACTGATAAATTAGCAAAGGAGCAAATGGATGAAAAAAAGGCAAACGCTACACAGGTGACTGAAATGTTTAATTCATAATTCTGTTTTTCTTTTGCCACTGAAAATTGCAGTTATCCTACAGCAAAAGCTTAATTTCTAAAATCTGATAGTAATGGTGAAAATGAGCAGAACACACAATATCCAGGAGTCTGCTATCTTACTATTATCTGATCTTTACTTAAACTGGAAAATTTAATTTCACATGTCACGTGGATGTTGGTAATGATTCAAGGAGCTCTAAAACATTATCATTCAGAAGTGCCCTATACTCAGGTTTTAATCACAATGTCATACTGTATATACAGGTAACTTACACTAATATGATGAATTACTTTTGTCTATGCCACAAGGCAAATTCATAATATTAGTGCAAGTTACCTGACATATAACAAGATTACAAACATAAAATTGATAAATCAAATTCAAATCTATTTATTATTTTCCTTTAATAAACTTAGTAAGTGACCCTAATTGTAATGAAAACCTAACGGAAAGCTTTTACAGCCAAATTTTTAAAAAAATAGAAAAAATAGTCCCATTATGTGTTGTTAGAATATCCTTTCTGCTAAGAATTCTATTCAGCAACTTTAATTTTTACATGTATTGATATCATTTAACAATTCTGATTAGTTATTGGACATAAAATGGGCACAGTGTAGGCTATGGTCCCACTGTTAAATTTGCTGATTTTTTTTTCACCCAGCTATGCTAGGAAAGTCTAAAATGGGCATTAATATGCCTACACCAGTGAATTAGAGGCCTAATGTCTGTAGAAGGACTGCATCAAGAATCAGTTAAGGTATATTTAGCAGGCCATGCAGCCTTCAACTCCAAGTGTAAAAATTTGTTTAAAATTCTTCCACTGAAACCAGAAAGAACATGAGCTCTTCCCTTGTCTCCATTACTTTCTCTATTCCATCCTTTCCCCTCTCAATTCACCCAAATTTGTAGCTGGTTTGACATCAGCCTTCCATTTACAATTACCTGTAACTAGCAGAGGCAGCTGGCTCCAAACTGTGGTAACCAATTTCCTTCAACTTTTGCAATAACTTTAATGTTGAAAATAGCCCTAGAATAATTTACAGGCTATCACTTCTATAATAAAGTATCATTCTTACATAATCAAATCATTGTACAATAACTTAAATTTTCTAACTTTTTCAATCCATCACTCAGAACTAACCTTAGTAATAACTTAAACACACATTCTGCACTAGCACAAATCCCGTAAATGTTCACTGGCCATTATTTTTAAATGAGGATCAGCAATAGTGTTGCCAACACTGTATTACAACATACAAGGGCAGATTGTGGGAAGGGGTTGTTGTTTTGGGGGGGGGGGGGAGGGAAGAACTATAAAAAGCAACACTTTTACTTCAGACAACCAACATTTCCTATTCCCTTAAGTCAGGCAGATAGACACTACTGTGTGCACCCTCAGAAAACACTGTCCTTCACAGCAACAACTTGATATGGAAATCCCTTAAGTTTACAATCTTGTGCCTATCTCTAACAACAGTAAAATGTGGGAGAGGAACCATGGTGGCAATGGTAATTCAAAAAAATCTTACAGATCTTTGTGCCTCTAACAGTTGTTTAATGCAATCTCAAAGGGCCCTTTTAATGTCAGTAAGAATCCTGCCCAGGTGCATGCTGTTGCCCAGGCCCAGCACTAGGTTATCCTCCTGCAGTGATCCTGACCATGTAGAACTCAGGCATCAGCTGGCACCTGAGCATCCACTCCCAAAGAAATATTGGTTCTGAGTGGCCAGCCCTCGTTTTAATTTTTTTTTAAGTTTCAATGATTTAAATAACTTTTTAAATTGCTCTAATGTATTATTAGTAGTTTTAAATGCCTCTTACCATCAAAGACATTTTAAAAGCTATTAAGTTTTTTTACACTTGGTATCAAAGTTACTCAGGGCATCCCAGAGCTGGAGCTCAGGATACACTGTCTGAGGTCTACTTGCAGTAAAAAGCTTGTTGTGTGTCTCCAGACACCTGTTAGATTCAAGAATCCAAGCTCATTCCAATAACTTCCCTTTGAATACCCTGTAATGTCCCAAAACAATCCATCCCTGTTGTTTTACTTTGTTGTCTCCATTTATCCAGTTTTTGCAGTAGCTGTTTGTTCTCCTGCTGGTCACCAGTAGCTTGCTCTATATTACATTATCAATGCCTCTGCACCACGTACACAATGTAATTCTTTTCAAAAATGTTATTTCACAGAAAGCTATAAGTTATATGGGAAGACACAGTCGACAAGAAGTGAAAGAAAATGAATGGCTGAAGAAAGAGGTATAGAAATCTGGCTGGATTTTCCTACTGCATATTACATGCTTCAATTTGAATGTTCCAATGACAAGTGCAAAACCATTGAATACAGACTGATCTTTTGTGTATTGATGATTTCACTTTAATTAAAATATTTACTTTTGAGTCTGTTTGCAGCAGTGCCAATCAAGTGATCATCTGCTTTCTAAGATACTTTCATTTCCTGAATGCTGTTCAAGTGTGCTGATTCACTTGAGTGTATGAGAATTTGGGCAGAATCTCAACTATCACAAAGACTGATAACTGTGGTTGTTGGGAGCCAATTATCTCGGTCCCAGTGCGACGGTTGTTCCTCAAGATAATGTCGTATACCCATCTACTTGTGTTGCAAATATAATCCCTCATTTAAGTAGTTAGAATTATGGGAGTTCACTAATGATTGCACAAAGTAAAGCTCCATTTGCTATTCTTTGGGCACTAAATAGACTTATTACTTGTACAGAATCATTTAAAGATTTATTTAAATAGCTTCCCAGATAACTGTTCTCTAAATAACAGGGTATTTATTGTATGTAGATCCACATTGCAAAAATAGTTTGGACTAGAGATCATTTGGATAATAGCCAATCTGCCATTCTGACATAATATTGAATAAATAAAATGTTAATAAAAGTAAATTTGCTGGAAACTGCATGATGGAACCAGATATTCACTTTAAACCTCGTGTAAAGGCACGTTATCCAAAAGCTCCTACAATTGCAGAGATGATGCCGAGAAAATCAGTTAGGCAGCAGACTGCTATGAGGAGTTGGGATTAGGCAGTGGTGGGGGAGATGGTAGGAGACATGATTGTTGAGAGGTGAATTCTGTCAATGTGACTTTAGAAGAAGAGGTTGAGGTAGGTAGCATGCAGGAAGGAAAAAATCATTTGTCAAGGAAGTTAGGGTGTCTGAAGAGATCAACAGCAAGAAAGAGAAGAGGGTGCAAGCAATCACAGAGAACAGAGAACCTACTTAGATGGTGGGTATCCCAACTTCCCCTGCAACAGTTCTAGGAGGGTCCTGATTCCTTCAAATAAAATAGGCATCAATTTTGGGCAAGTGATATCAAAATGACTGTTGCAAGCCACTGTCTCTGCTTCCGAGACTTCTTGTTTCTCAGTTATCATGCAGCCTTTTCAACTTCTCGTTGATCTGAGCCGGGAACAAGACCACCTAGTATGCTGCTAGATGGAGGCAAGGACTCTTGCATCAAGGACAGAAACTTGGTTGTAGAGTCCTTTGAGACGAACTCTCCAGCGGTTACTCACCACCTCTCTGTCCTTGATAAGCTGTCAACAGGGTGGGACCTTGGGTGTTAGGGACTTGAACAGTTTTGGAGCACTGAAACATTCATGCATTTTGTTTAGCCATAAGTAGTTGTGCCTCCCATCACCTAAGCCCCAAGCTCTGGAAGTCCCTTTGCTGAAGCTCTATCTCCTGCCCCTTTGACAAGGATTTTGCCTCTGCCTCAACTACCTTCTTTAGAACATGGAGCAGTATAGCACAGGAAAAGGCCCTTCGGTCTATGATGTCTGTGCCAAGCATGATGCCATGAAAGGAGAAAGTATACAGTTAATGGTAGGCCCCTTAATAGCATTGAGGTACAAAGGGATCTTGGGGTCCAGGTCCATAGTTCACTGAAAGTGGCTACGCAAGTGGCTAAGGTGGTAAAGGTGGTATATGTCATGCTTGCCTTTATTGGTAGGGGTGTTATGGTGCAGTTGTATAAAACTTTAGTCAGACTGTACTTGGAGTATTGTGTGCAATTCTGGTCGCCCCGTCGTAGGAAGGATGTGGATACTGCAGAAAGGGTGCAGAAGAGGTTTACCAGGATGCTGCACAGGTATCCCTAATCTCCCAGCCTAGCTCATACATTGATATGTTGAGAAACAATTTTCTTTGTTTTTTTTTGTTTGTTTGCTTGCATTGGAAGCATACTGTATCTCTGTGTTTATCCGAGTCCCTCTCATCTCCCTCCTGCTTTCACATAGTCATAGACTAGAAAGTCTACATTTTCATTCAAGAAACATTCATGCATTTTAGCTGGCCATTAGTAGTTGTTCTTCAGTCACCTGAGCACCAAGCTCAAAGGCCCTCGCAAAGCATTTGGCAAGTTGGCCTTCATCAGTCAAGGCACTGAGTATAGGAGCTGGTGATATTATGTTGTAGTTGGTCAAGATGTTGGTGAGGCCACACTTGGAGTATTATGCACAGTTTTGGTCACCCTGTTCTAGGAAGGACATCATTAAGCTGGAAAGAGTGCAAAGAAGATTTACAAGAATGTTGCCAGGACTCAAGGGCTTTGACTTGAGGGCAAGGTTGGGCAGATGAGGACTTTATTTCTTGGAGTGGAGGAGACTGATGGGAGAGTGAGAAAAGGGACAGAGGGGGAGTAGTCCACTGGAAGTTGGAGAATTCAATGTTTATGCTGTTGGGTGTAGACTACGGTAGTGGAGGAGTCTGAGGACAAGCATGTCAGTGTGGGCGTGGGGAGGGTAATTAAATTGGTTGGCAACCAGGACATATGGCCACGGCAGACAGAGTGCAGGTGCTCAGCAAATCGGTCACCCAGTCTGTGTCCAGTATCGCTGATGTAGAGGATGCCACATCAGGAGCACTGGATGCAATATATAAGGCCTGAAGATATGCATGTGAATGACTGCCTCACCTGGTAGGACAATTTAGGGCCCTGGATGGTGGTGAGGGGGGAGGTGTAAGGACAGATGTTACACCTCTTGTGGTTACAGGAGAAAGTGCATAGGGAGGAAGGGGGATGGGTGGGGAGGGATGAGCGGACCAAGGAGTCTTGCGATGAGGCCTTCCACTCCAGGACATCTGAGATGTCCTCCTTTTCCAGAAAACGGGGGTTCCTCCCCAGTGTTATTGGTGGAGTCCTTACCTGTGTCTCTTTTATTTCCCCGCACTGCTGCTCATACCAGCTCCTCCACCCCCAAACACAAAGGGATAGAGGTCCCCGGTCCTCACCTATCACCCCACCAGCCTACACGTCCACAACTTCTGCCAGATGCAACGTGATCCCACCACCATCCACCTCTTTCCCCTCCCCACACCTTTCTGCTTTCTGCAGGGATCATTCTCTCCATGACTCCCTGGTCTGCTCATCCCTCCTGTGTTCATGGACTTTAGCCATCAAGCATTCGACAAGACTCTTCATGGTTGGTTGATCAGGAAGATTAAGATGCAGGGGATCCACAGTGACTTGATAGTTTGGATTCAGGATTGGGTTGCCCATAGAAGAGGGTAGTGGTAGAAGGGTGTTAATTCTGTCTGTGACCAGTGGCATTCCACAGGGATTGGTACTGGGACCTCTGTTTGTGATTTATAGAAATGACTTGGATAAAATGTAGATGAGTGGGTTAGTTTGCAGACAATGCAAAAATTAGTGGAGTTTCAGACACTGAAGGTCATCAAAGGATACAGCAGAATGTAGATCAATTAGTTATGGATGGAGAAATGGCAGATGAAGTTTAATCCATGCAAGTGTGAGATGTTGCACTTTGAAAGGTCTAATGTAAGGGGAAGTAGACAGTTAATAGCAGGACCCTTAACAGCATTGATGTACAGAGGGATCTTGGGGTTCAAGCCCATAGCTCACTGAAAGTAGCAATGCAAGTAGATGGTGGTAAAGGCAGCAAATGGCATGGTTACCATCACGAGGGGCATACAGTGTAAGAGTCAGGAAGTCATTAGACAATTGTATAAAATGTTGGTTAGGCCACTCTGCATTTCTGGTCACCCCATTAGACGGAAGATGTGGAGGCTTTGGAGATGGTAAATGTCTTCTGCACCAGGATGCTGCCTGGATTAGAAGGTATTAGCTATAAGGATTGGACAAACTTCGACTGTTTTCACTGCAGCGACGGTAGCTGAGGGGAGACCTGATAAGTTTATAAAATTATTAGAGGCATAGATAGGGTAGAGAGCCAGAATCATCTTCCCAGGGTAGAAGTGGTGAGTATTATAAGGGCATAGCTTTAAGGTGTGGGGGGGGGATTTAAAGGAGGAGTGGGGCAAGTTTTTTTTTTACAAGAAGAACAGTAGGTACCTGGAACATGCTGTCAGGGGTGATAGTGGAAGCATATACGATAGTAGCATTCAAGAAGCTTTTAGATGGACACATGAATATTAGGGGAATGGAGGGATATGGATCATGTGCAGGCAGAGGGGGTTAGTTTAATTCAGCATCATGCTCGGCCCAGATATAATAGACTGAAGGGCCTGTTCCTGTGTTAGTACTGTTTCATGTTCTAAAGAAAGTAGTTGAAACAAGTACAATAATGACATTCAAGAGACTTTTGGGATAATTATATGGGTAAAAAAAGGTTTAAGGAGATCCAGCCAAACATGGGCAAATGTGACTGCTTTGGTCTACACCTTGGTAAGCAGAGATGGGTCAGGCTGAAGGGCCCATTTCAGTGCTGTATTACTCGACTCTAAAACACAGATGAAAATGAAAGGGTTTATTTACTTTCAAAATTTCTCAAATTAGCAGGAGCTTTCAGCTTGGCAATTTCCTTAAAGTAATTTTGAAACAAGAGACCATGCAAGACAGAGAACCATTCTCTGAATTGTCTAGCCCAAATGTATCATCTGATACTATGGAACACATAAATACTTAAGTTGCAGGAGCTGTTAATAACTGCTCTGGTAAAAATACAGTAAGCTCTGGCAGGCATAGTACTGTAACAGTTAGTGTAACACTATTACAGCACAAGCAAACAGGGTTCAATTCTGGCCACTGTCTGTAAGGAGTTTGTATGTTCTCCCCGTGTCTGTGTGGGTTTCCTCTGGGTGCTCTGGTTTCCTCCCACATTCCAAAGACATACAGGTTAGGAAGTCATTGGCATGCTATTTGGGCACCGGAAGCATGGTGACACTTGTGGGCTGCCACCAGAACACTCTATGCAAAAGATATATTTCACTGTGTGTTTTGATGTACATGTGACTAATAAAAATCTTATTTTGTATCATTCAAATTCAGGCTTTTGGAAGAGATTGAGAGCTTCAATTAAACTACTGAAATTTTTTTTTAAAAAAAACAATATTAATGAAATGATGTTTTTGTGGAAGAATGTATTAGTTTATTTACCTTGTTGATATTACACATCTTTAAATTTTAATTACTATAAGAAAATTTGGATGGGGTTTTCTTTTAAATCCTGAAGGGAATTTGGCAACAAACTGATAGCTAGAAGTTGATGTACTCAGTGTTTTCCAAGAGAAATGTCTGAATCGATGGTTTCCAAGTTTAATATTGAAAAGGATTAAAGTTTGCAGTCAGAAAATCTCTTACATATACCTATTTTTCTAAACAAGAAAACTATGGATGTGTAATCTCCCAAATGATAGTTTTCAACATCAATTTGTTGAAATTGATTAATCAGTTAATATAGATTTTCCTCGGAAATAAATTAAATTTGTATTATTGAGACCAGAATGAATTATTTAGTTTGACAACTTTGCTGTAAAATACTCTTTGGTAGAATTCTTTATTAATTTCATTTGTTTTCTTTTTACTTATGGAGCTTAAACAATACAGTATGGAAGTTGCTAATATAGAACAAGCTGTTCAGAAGGTTGAAGAGGAAAATCTAGAAATTTTGAGTCAATTGTTTGATTGTCAGATCAGTGACCTTAATGTATGCAGGTAACACCTATATTTACTTAAAGTTCTCCCATCTTATCTAAAGTGAGATCATATAGATTAATATGCTAGCTCAATATATCAACTATTGGACCATAATCTTTTTACTGCTTTGATATCAGTACAAGTTGAAGTTTCAGTAAAATGAATCAACCAAGCTTTAGGTATTTCTGTGAATAGGTTCAAATAGTACTGCTCAAAATGGTGTATATTTATCCTTTCAACCTTTAACTGTTGATTATCCTTTTAATGCAGAAATTGCCAAGTGTTACATTTTGGAAGGGATGTATAATGTATATAAACTATAGGAGACAGTTCTTAAAAGGGTACAGAAATAAAAAGATCCTGGGATATTTATGCATATGTAATTTGAGAAAATAATTAAAGCATACAGGATCTGGGCTTAATAAATCACATTATCGAATACATGAACTTTTATAATGCACTCTTTTTGCCACAACTGAAGTAGTGTGTTCAGTTCTGGCCACCATACTAAAGGGAAAAAATGTGAGGACCTTAGAGGATGCAGAAGAGATTATAAATAATGATACCAGGGACAATTTTAGTTACATGGATGGAATGGGGAGACTGTTGTTCTCAGTGTTTGAGAACTGATTAAATAGAGATCTAATAGAAGTCTTTAAAATTATGAAGGGTCTAGACAGAGTAGACAGAAAGAAACTGTTCCTGCTGGTGGAAAGGTTAAGAACATGTAATGAAGCTGATCAGATGTAAAGATAGAAACAGTTTAATTTGTGGTATTCAAAAGAACTATATAATTATTAGAAAAGTAAACAATCACCCTCTACAAGTAAAGGGTAAGTGTTATCTAATGGTGCTTTGTCTGTTGGACTTAGGAACTTGGTTGAGATTTGTGCAGTTGGACCCAAAGACCATGATGCCAGCTTACTGGAAGGTAACTCAGCTGAATTGGATCACAGAGGCGAAACCTCAGGTAATAGTGACAAAGCAAGTATCTCTAAACCATGCAAGGATTCTCCTTGAAAGTCAGAATCAAACTTTGATGGATTTTGCTCTGTTGTGTTATACAATGAATTATAGAAAATGTAATGACTTTAAAACAAAAATAGGGTTAGAAAGTTGAAAACAAGATATTCATTATTTTTTTGGAATCAACAATACTTGCACAACATTTGATATTCAGTTAATGCCATTTCAATTAAAGTACGAAATACAATGATTTACAATCTGATGAAAGGGAAAGGAATCGTCCTGCTGATCCCCACCTACCCATCTGCTTCAGCTGATGGATCAGTACTTTGCTGTGTTGGACAGCACTTAGAAGCATTGAGGGTAGTAAGAACACAGAATATATTCTGAGCGAAAGACTTCAGTGTCCATCAGCAGTGTAGCTTGGTGGCACCTAAATTGGCTGAGTCTTGAGGAGCACTCTTGTCAGATTGGGCCTGAGGTAGGTCATAAAAGAACCAATGGGAGGAAAAATATACTCAACCTTTTCCTCGTCAGTTTACTTGTTGTAGATGTATCATTCTACAAATAGTGTCATGAATTAATCAGTACAGTCTTTGTGGAGAGGTCATCCCATCTTTACACTGAAAACCCCTTTTATCGTTTTTCACCTCTGGTCTGTAACCTTACAGCTTAACATGTCTCACTCCACATCATCCTCAAACCAGGGGTCTAAGCCCACCTGCAATGTAGTAGAGCAGGTCAGAAACACACCAGGCATACCTCATAACTTTGCTTATGAGCAGAAATAATCCAATAAAAATGCAGTCAAGTTACGAATAATCAGGCAGCAGTGATTAGAGGGATCAGATCGTCCAGCTGTCAGTAAGCTTGTGGATGAAGACCAGTCAGGGGCAGGTTGGCCATTTAAGGTGAACAAGGGCATTGCTACGCTGGACTAACATGCTACACCCCAGTTTGACAGCATATGGAGTTTTTTGCTAATGACCTATTGCCCTGATTTCAGGCATATTATGTGGAAATTCAAAATGAGCTGCAAATGTTACTTAGTCACCAATTTAATGAAAAATGCAAAGCTGAATGGTCTGGAATTGCCTTTTGTTGCCAGCCAGCACTGATGATTTGGTAATTGCAAGCTGGATGTTGGTAGGTTTTCTTAATTACAAGATGTGATGTCTGTTAATTTAATAGGTTCTTACATTTCATAAAAGGGCAGTTTTTTGAAAATGTAGTTACATTTGAGTTTTCGAAAAAAGAATCCACGGTGGGGGGGTGGGAGGGTGAGCCAACAAGTAGGACCTCCTACGTACCTGGTCATTGTTTCTTTGTCCACAACTCTGGGGAGAAACTAAAAGAATGTACCATTTGAATTGCAGCTCTAACATGGTTAGAAGTGGGGATGTTTGCTGATGAATGCAGTTTTCACTTCCATTTGCAGCTTCTCAGATAATGAAACTATCCTAGTATGCAGCAAGAAATGATGTGCCACACAAGCTCTAGGCAATGATCATTTCTATCAAAAGTCAGTCTTAACCTCCTTCACTTGACATTCAAACCACCAAAACCATCATTATCTTCCTGGGAGTTGTGATTAGAAACTTAACTGAACCAGTTACAAGAGCACATCAGAGGCTAGGTATCTTGCAGTGAGTGACTTCTCATGACTCATACAGCACAGAAATAAGCCCTTCGGCCCAACTCGTTCATGCCTTTCTACATGAATCCCATTTGCCTGTGTTTGACCCATATTCCTCCAAACCTTTACAGCCTACGTACCTACCCAAATGTCTTTTAAACATTTTAATTGTACCTGCCTCCTTTGGCAGCTCATTCCATGTACCCACCACCCTCCGTGTGGGGAAAACTTGCCCCTCAGATCCCCTTTACATTAAACCTATGCCCTCTAATTTTACACTCCCCTACCCTGGGGAAAATAGCTGCAACTGCCTGCCTTTTCTATGTATCGCAATTTTATAAACCTCAAGGTCATCCCTCAGCCCCTTTCATCTAGGGAAAACAGTCCCATCGTATCCAATCTCTCCTTATAACTCGAGCTGTTCCGTCCAGGCAACATTCCTGTGAATCTTGTCTGCATCCTCTCTAACTTAATCACATCTTTCCTATAGTGTGGCAAGCAGAACTGCACACAATACTCCAGGTGTAGTCTAACCAACAATTTGTACAACTGTAACATGACATCCCAACTCCTAGACTCGTGCTGCACTTGCTTTCCAGTACCACATACAAATCAGTCCCCTATACCAATGAAAGCATGACGGTCTTCCCCAGATGAAAGGGGCTGAGGGGTGACCTTAGAGGTTTATAAAATTACGAAATTGCAACACTGGGTTCTGTCTTTTTATTCATACACAGGATGTGGATTTTACACCTTGCACTGCACTGCTGCCACACAAGAACAAATTTCATGACATCAGTAATAATAAACCTGGATTCAGATTTGCTACTTGGGTTAGACCACATTTAGAATTCTATGCTCAGCTATGGTCTCGAAATGAAAAAATAAAAGTGAAATAAAATGATAGAATGAGATTGATACCAGAAGATATAACTATCAGGAAACACTGAACAAGCCATGACCTCTTTTTAATCTAAAAATAAAGGTGGAGCTTCTGGAAGTCCTTAAAAAAAATCAGGAAAGGTTTGAAAGCACACGTGGGGAAGATGCTTCCATTTTCAGAGTCACTAGTTCAGATTCATTGAAGCCTACCGTAAAAATCACCTGAAGTCAGATTGAGACACATGACCTCACTGGTACTGGGCATGAGATAAAGCTCACTGCTTCCACTACTCCATTCAATGTAGTGTTAAATTACTTACTTGTTGATCTTACAGAAATCAATGATATAAACTCCAATCTACTGAAACCCAAGTGCAAAACACTCTTGCCAGTAGAGAAGGAAGTTTCCTCAATGTTTTTAAGAGAGGAACAGGCAGAAAATGAAGAAACACAGTTCCAATTAAGCAAGTCTGTATCGCAGAATCTCACATATTTGCTGCAAGATGATGAAAAGTTCTTGGAGGTTAGTCAAATAAATAATTTTTTTTTTAAAATGCTGCACAGAATGCATTAGAGATAAAGATAAATTATATAGTTCAAGGTTAACTCATTATGTAGCATACTTGGGAAACAGTCTTGAATACATTTTTTTATATAGAGATACAACAATTAATGTCAAGAGTAAAAGTATTGATTCACTGTTCAGGAAAAGTAAAATAGGTCATGACACAAATGCAAACCTTGATAACAGAGTGCAATTCCAACATCATATGATAGGGAAAACTGCGTTGTGAAGTTTCATTGTCATCAACAGCCACCTTCATTTCCCATCAACAGTTTAATTGGGACATAGTGAACTGGCCTCATTCTAACATTCACCAGCTTTCCATTACCCACATTATTTTTCCTTCTAATGGTGTCATCTCATTTGTAAAATTCTCAAAAGAAATGTATCAAACATTATGATTATGTTATCAAAATGCATACAACATATCCATGTTACCTGCTGAGTGTCCAGCATTTTGTTTTCATTGCATATTTTACAAATACTCACATTCATAATACATCACTTTTCAATGTTGCATCCCCTCACAATGCTTTGGGGATTAAACACATACAATAGGATATCCAATTGTTTGGAAATCGGAATGGTTCAGACCTACTCCTTAAACTCTTGGGTCTCATCTCCATGTTCCTTATTAACTCACCAGAGCCCCAAAGGTAACACTCCTTTTCAACGCCCTGGGTTTGGTTTCCAACTGGCATTTTAAATTCACCAGGGCCCCATTTCTAGCACTCCCACTAAAGTCACCAGGTTTTGTTCCTTGCTTTCTCTTTAAATTCACCTGGTTCACTGAAAAAAATTAGTATACTACTGTGTAACATCTTAAAAAATGAATTGAGTTGGGATATAAATATGAGTAACATCTGGAAAATCGGTCAGTGCAGCACAAAAGTCCTGTATTATCCAAATTGGTATCGGTTTATTATTGTCACTTGTACCGAGGTACAGTGAAAAACCTGTCTTGCATACCAATCGTACAGGTCAATTCATTACACAGTACCGTTACATTGGGTTAGTACAGAGTGCATTGATGTAGTACATGTTAAAAACAATAACAGTGCAGAGTAAAGTGTCACAGCTTGAGAGTGCAGTGCAATAATGTGCGAGGTCACAACAAGGTAGATCATGAGGTCAGTCCATCTCATCGTATAAGGATTCAATGATTAAAATATTGTGAAAAAAAAACTTTGCACTTTTTGTTCTTGGATTTGCTTCATTTCTAGGAAATAAGCATTTTGGGAAATAGTTCTAGCCACTTCATTAACCCATGCTATTAACTTATTCATGTTCTTTATTTTCTAATTTATAAAATAATAAAATTCAAGTTTAATCATATTTGAGTGTTATCCTTTTCCATGCATAGATGTGATCAATCTGAATTTTTATTTTAAGTTTAAAATGCACCATACTTTTTTCATAGATCAGATTGTTTCCCCTTTGGAGGAAATACAGATGAATTCCCTTCATGATTGCTGTATACAAGTCTCACTGCAGTAGAGCTGAGAAGCTTCTTTTGTCACTATTCTTAAGTGCCTGAGCTATATGTCACCTGTCACTTTAATTCCCCATCCTGCTCCCACTTTGACCCCTCTTTGGTCATCTACACTATTCCAGTGATATCCAGTGTAAGTTCAAGGAGCAGCACTGTCTTCTATTTGGGCACACTGCTGTCCTCTGCACTCTATTGAATCCAAGAGTTTTGGGTAGCCACTATTTTGCCCTCTACAGACAAAGCTGGATATTTCAGTTTTCATGTTTCTTTTCACTTCTGCCTCTGACTCCTGGTACCTAAAATAATGGTTACCCTGATAACTTCAATCTCCACACTTATCACTTCTGTGTTGCCTCTAAACTTGGCTATTCAAATACATGCTGGACTGTCTTCACACCTAATGCAATCTATTAGGCATGAGATCATACTGTCATATCCCTGCCTCCTTGATGCAGACTGACCACAGTTAAGCAGTGCCTTAATCCTTAATTGTAAGTTTATTCATCTTGTCTTTAGATATCTCCCACCTCTCCCCATCTCCAATCTCCTCCACAAGCCTTTATATCTGCACCAATTCTGGCCATGTGCATCCCTAATTTCAACACTGCACCATTTGCAGCTTGCCTTCAGTTGCTGAATTGCCTTCCCAAGCTGCCCGATTTTCCTTAAACATGCTCTTCAATACCTACTTCAATTAAACTTTTAATTATCTATCCTAATAGGCCTAGATATAATTGCATTCTGCTCACTGTCCCACAGATCCACCAACAACCTCCACTGAGCTCAACTTGTCTCCAACTTTCATTCCTGTGCATTGCAATGCAGATGATCCATGAAAGCATCTTCAAAGGCTGAAATACCACCTGCACAATCAGCTCAGACACTGCTCAATTCATCACACCCCATCACTCCACCAGCCAACTAGGGTTTGTACACAAAAATCATAGATCATCTTCCTGTCAATACATCTGACCTCCCATTCTTCCAGCAGACTTTGTGTCAAGTCCAAGACTGAAACACAAACATCCTGAGCTCAAAGACCAGATGTACTTTGTATTTGGCCCCTCAGATTTACTGCAGGGATGGCTGATGTGTGACTCTATTTGAATGACACTACTGACCTTTATGACAAGGGGTATATTTTTCTGTGCATTACATTGTCTGTATCTTAAAGTACAAAAAGTGCATTCAGTATTTTAAAATTAAATTATTTAAATGTGAACTGTTTTTAAATGTGTCCGATAATCTGACTGTGATAAGTCTGGCCTCTGGCTCTATCTCGTCTTACAGGTCCACAAGTATGGAGAACCAGCTGGCCCCATTTCATGTGCCTGTGTCAGATTATATTGTTCAAAGGCTACTTGGAATTTTGTAGGATCTTGAAGGTTATGATATAATTGAGTGAAATATTTCTAATTTGCAATCCAGCATTTAGAGTGTGGTGCATTTGAGCAGAGGCTGTTGCACGTAAAAGGTCAAGCTATGTCGTTTCAAGCAATTGAGCAACCTTCCAGTCAAGGCAAGAAAGATGAACAAAGAGAACCAAGTGAAGCAGAGCTGGGATGGCCTGTCACTGGTACAATGCTGAGATCTGTTATTTCATAGGTATTAAAATTCTTACTTTACAATCAATAGTTCACGTGAAGATGAAAGTGCTTCTGCATCACAAACTGGAGTTTCAAGTTGCCAGTAATTTAATCTATTTCTCTTCCCACCAAGCCCAGATATATGAACATAGCCTCACTTTGAGGAGCAGTTCAATAGACAAGCTCCTCTGGAATAAACAACTGCAGCAACTTCACTGGACTTTAAGATAATTAAAAGCAGAAATTTGAAATGGCAGCTTATTAAATATAAGCATCAGATTAAAACTCTCTTGGCAACTTGAAAGTTTATTTTAATGAGCTTGATAACTGACCATATGTATATCAATACTTAAAACTTTGCTGTAAACTTTACAGGAAATAAAATGCTCAGTGTCTGCAAAACTTGGAAGAATGGAATCCTTAAGGAAATGAGTATCCATTATATGCAAAGTCAACAACCACCCATTAATAAACAACAATACTGAAAATATCCTGCATCTCAGGCTGGAGAATGACTATAAGGATACAAGTAGCAGGAGTAGCAGTCCTTTCAAACCTGCTTTGCCATTCAGCAAGATTATGACTGATCTGCCTCAGCACAATTTTCTTGATCTCCTTATCATTTTGATTCCCTTATTATTATTGAGTGAGGCATGATAGCCCTCTGGGTAGAGTTCAACACTGTCCTAAACTGTCATCCCTCCTTCCAAGACTGTGATCCTCACGTCTAGATACCTCAGACAGGGAAAACATCATCCTTGCAACCAGCCTGTCAAGTCTTGTAATAATTTTGGTGTTTCCAAAGAGGACAGAAGATCATGAGTTCAGGGAGAGGTAGATGTATAATCTGGAGCAGGTCAGTATTGATCACGTAAAGCTTGATAAATGCCCAGGGCTAAATGAGATCAATAGGAAGCAAGGAAGGAAATAACTGTGGTCCTAACAGAGATGTTTGCATCTTTGTTAGCCACAAGTGAGGTGACAGATGGCTGGAGGATAGCCAATGTGCTTCCTTTAAGAGCAGCAGGGATAAGCCAGCAAACTAGAGGCCAGTGAGCCATACATCAATGGTAGGGAAAATACCGGAGAAAATCCTATGGGATAGGATATGTACATCTGGAAAGGCAGCACCTGATCATGGATAATCAGCATGGCTTTGTGCAGGGGAAATCCTGCCTCAATTTTTTCGAGAATGTGACCAATAAGATTGGTGAAAGCATGATGGCAGATGTTGTCTAAATGGACCTTAGTAAGGCATTTGTCAAGATCCCACATGGTAGGGCTGGTCCCAAAAGATTAAGGCATAAGATCCATGGTGAGCTGGCTAATTAGATCCAAAACTAGCTTAGTGATAGAAGGCAGGGGATAGTATGAAAGGATGCTTTCCTTACTGGAAGTCTGTGACTAGTGGTGTACCGCAGGAATTGATGCTGGGACCCTTGTTGTTTGTGATATAAATGACTTCAGTGTGAATGTAGAAGGTTTGATTAGTAAGTTTCTGGAAGATATGAAAGTTCATAATATTGTTGGAAAGTGAGGAAAGTTGTTTAAGGCTGCAGTAGGATATAGATAGACAGATGGGCAGAGCACTGGCAGATTGAACTTAATCCCAACAAATGTGAGGTGATGCATTTTGGGAAGTCAAGGAGGGATAGGATGCAGGCAGTAAGGAATGTTGAGGAACAAAGGGGTCTTGAGATTCAAGTCCAAAGTGGCAACACAGGTAGATAGGATGGTGAAGGCAGCACGCTTGCCTTTCTAGGTCAGGGCAAGGAATATAAAAATTGGGACATTATATTGCACTTTACAAAACACTGGTTAGACCACACTTGTGTAGTTCTGGTCACCAAACTATACGTTGTTGATGCATTGGAGAGTACGTTGCTAGTACTGGAGGACTTTAGTTATGGGAAGAGATTGGATAGGCTGGGTTTGTTTTCCTTGGCGTGAAGGAGGCTGAGGGATGACATGATAGCAGTATATAAAGAGGCATAGATAAGGGAGATACTCAGAATCTCTATCTGCCATAGTAGTGGTATCAAAAATGAGGAGGTTTAAGGTGAGAGAAGTTTTCAGGGGGATTTGCGGGGTAACTTTTTTTTAAATGTTATATACATAATACACACACACAGTGGTTGATATCTGAAACTTGCTGCCAGAGGTGGTTGTGGGGTCAGATAGTCACTACATTAAAATGACATTTAGAGAGGCACTTAACTAGTCAAGGCATAGAAGGATACAGACGTAGTGCAGGCAAGTGGGATTAGTATGGATGGGCAAGGTGGTCAGCGTGGGCTGAAAGGCCTGTTTCTGTGCCGTACAACTCTGACTCTAAACTTGAGAGAATACAAGCCCAGTCTACTTAATCTTTCCTCGTACAGAAAACCTGCATTCCTGAAACCAGCCTTGTGAATCTTTGCTGCACTTCCTGTATAGCAAAAACATCCTTAGTTAAGCAGACAAACTGGACACAATATTCCAGGTGTAATCTCACCAAGGCCCTTTACAATTGCAGCAAGACTTCCTTAAGCCTAAATTCAGATTCTCTTTTAATAAAGGCCAACATACTATTTGCCCTCCTAATCACATGCACATTGGCTTTCAGTGACATGTGTACAAGCACTTGACCATCAACACCAAGCAGTCCCTCACAATTTAAAATACTCTGCTTTTCTGTTTTGTGCATCAAAGGGGATGAGCTCAGTTTTCCCTATTACATTCCATTTGTGTTCTTGCCCACTCCCTCAGCTGGTCCATACCCCCTTGAAGCCTATTTTACATCCTCCTCTGTACTCACAATCCCAGGTTTGAAAATATGACCTTTGGACAACTCCACCAAAACACTGATTTAGATATCATAAAACAATTCTTGTGCTACCACACTAAGTACAACTTGCCAACCTGAGGAGGTTGTGTGTGTTTATTCATGTGTCCAATAACTAGTTCTCAATGCATGTCAGTGTATTACCCCCAAATGCAGCCTCTGATCTTGTTGAATAGCCTCCTGTATGGGATCATCTTATAAAAAAGCTTCCAAAAATCCAAGTACACCACATCCCCTAACATTCTTATCATCTATTCTATTGGTCATATCAACAAAATCCACCAATCAAATGCAATTTCCCTTTAATAAATCCATGCAGACTCTGCTCAATGCTATCATTCTTTCCTTGATATCCTGTTATTATATAAAAAAAGATTCAGCATTTTCCCTCTCACAGATGTTAGACAACAGGTGAGTACTTCTCCATTTTCCCTCTCCCTTCAAGTAGTGAGGTCACATTTTCTGACCCACTAGAACAATTCCAGAATCTATAGAATTTTGGAAGATGATAACCAGACCATCCATTATCATGCCAGTTACCTCACTGATGATGTGAATAACACTCAAGGAACACCTGGCATCAAAGTTCAGGATTCTTTATTCCATACCTCTACTAGGAATATTGGACAGATGCACAAGCTTGGTGACAAGGGGAAAATATGTGTATTTGTTAAGAGCATGTGGGGTTCCCAGGCTTGCAATACTGCACAGACCAAATTTACAGACATCAAATGCTGGTTCAATGTAAAAAACATTGATTTAGCAGAGCTGGAAGCAGCACATATCCATAAGTCACCAACAACAATGGGCAGGGGTAGTCAACTTCCATAAGCATAAGCAGACAACCAAAGTTTAGAACATCAACTGGCATTTATAAAACATAATTTAAAGCAATGCAATGGCCCAATACACTTCATTCCAATGCAATCACACAAAAATTGACACTTATAATAAAAGAGCCAATGCTGAGTAAGTTTGTAATGAAGTTCTTAAAAGGAAAGGATTAGGCCAATGAGTTTTGCCCCTAGGTAGCTGAAGAATTGGTGTTGAAAAGTCAGTTCCAAGCCAAGTAGGATAGTTGGGTTTGGAGAGTCAGCTAAAACAGAGACCAGGATGTATCTGAAGGCAAAGGATTAAGATTTGCATTAGGAACCAAAGACAATTGCTTCTGTCTTGACCACTGTTCAGTCAGAACAAATTGTGGCTCTTCCAAGTCTGGATCTCATTAATATTTATAAAGCACCCATAGTATGATATCCTAAGCATGTTGCAGCTAAACTAGGAAACAGAATTTGACACAGAGGCACACAAGGAGATATAGGACAAAACCTACCTCATTGATCCAGGCTTTTCATTATTTAATATCTTAAAAGAAGAAAAAATGATATTTAGGGAGCCAATTCCAGGTCTCAGGAGCTTGCGAGCTGGAAGTATGGCTGCTAGTTATGTACAGATTATAATCAAAGTACTGAGGCCAAAATTGGGGTATGCAGCTTTGCAGAACATTAAAAATAAGGAAGAACAAGGCATCCTTCTTAAAGACAGCATACATGGAAAGAGATCATTTAAATATTTCAGGTAGATGACTTGACCTACTGAGTATTCCCAACATTTTGTTTTTGATTTTGGGTTCCAAAGAACAGCCTCTGGGATTGATTGAGTTGAATACTGGAGTGTTTGAATTTGCATACAAATCAGTCTATTTTATAACTAAAATGAAATATTTAACATTTTAAATTGTTAAACTTAAAGTCGCATTTAAAAGACTTGAACAAACTAAAATTCGATTCAAATTGATGAGGAAGGTACCATTTTAAAATCTATTAACCAATTTGACACACCTTTCCAACTCACCAAATAGCCTGTTAGAAGTATTCCAGAACTTCACAAACAGGCTAAGAGACGAGACCTGATTTATTTTCTTCAAATCTGAGTTGCTTATTCAGTGCAGAACAATTAGTGTTTTGTAGCAGCTGCTACCGCGATGTGAAAGCAAGACACTAGTTGGTGGGCTGCAGAACAAAAACTGATTTATTTTCCCGCCTTGCATGGGCCTTTTAAGAGGAATGGTTCCCGCCCACCGAAAATGGAAATGACGTATGCGCTACATCATCAAACTTTTCCCGCGCACGAGTTCTCCCCGTCACTTGGGGAAGACAAAGGCCCAACACCATCTTGGGCCTCGCCACTCCGACGACACGTGACCCGACCGCCGAGCCGGTTTGCTTCCTCGGACGGTGAGTCGCTACACAACCGCCCCCCCCCCCCCACCCCAGAACCGGCGATACGGTCCCCAAGGTTCATGAGCTGTGCTAGCCGTTGCTTAGCAGGTTGGCCTCTGCGTCGCAGTGTTGGGACCTTGACCAGTTGTTGTAGATCTAAATGGGCCAGTTTGAGGTGGTCCGTCATGAAGACCTCTTCCTTGCCCCCAATGTCCAAAATAAAGGTGGACCCATTATTCCTGATGACCCGGAACAGCCCCTTGTATGGTCGTTGCAACGGTGCCCGGGGTGTGCCCCTGCGAACGAAAACGAATTTACAGTTTCGTAGTTCCTTGGGCTCACAGGATGGGGCTTGACCGTGCCGCAAAGTGGGAATTGGTGCCAAGCTGCCGAGCCTCTCGTGCAGTCTTTCCAGGACTGCCATGGGTTGTTCCTCTTGGCCCCGAAGGGCAGGTATGAAATCCCCTGGGATGACCAGGGGCGTCCTGTACACAAGTTCAGCTGACAAAGCGTGGAGATCTTCTTTGGGGGCAGTGCGTATGCCGAGCAGGACCCAAGGCAGTTTGTCAACCCAGTTAGGACCCTTCAGGCGAGCCATCAGGGCTGATTTTAGATGGCAGTGGAAACGTTCCACCAACCCGTTTGATTGAGGGTGGTAGGCCATGGTAGTGTGCAGCTGTGTCCCTAGCATGTTCGCTAATGCAGACCAGAGGCTGGAGGTAAACTGGGTGCCCCTGTCTGAAGTAACGCGAGCCGGAACACCAAAACGTGAGATCCAAGTGGGCGCAGGAATCAGTCATGATGTCGGATAGAGGGGTTGCCTCTGGCCACCTCGTGAACTGGTCCACGATGATAAGGAGGTACCGGGCTCCTCTTGAAACTGGCAGAGGACCAACGAGGTCGACGTGGATGTGGTCGAACCTTCTACGGGTAGGCTCAAACTGTTGTGGCGGGACTTTGGTGTGTCATTGGATTTTTGATGTCTGGCAGTGCAGACAAGTCCTGGCCCACTCACTGACCTGTTTGCGCAGGCCATGCCAGATGAACTTGCTGGCGACCAGTCGGACAGTTGATCAGATGGACGGGTGCACCAACCCGTGTACCGAGTCGAAAACGCATTTCCGCCAGGCTGCAGGAACTATAGGGCGGGGTTGACCTGTTGCAACATTGCAAAGGAGGGTCTGCTGACCTGGACCGACTGAGAAGTCTTGGAGCTGCAGGCCCGAGACTGCGGTTCTGTAGCTGGGCAGCTCGTCATCGGCTTGACATGCGTCAGCCAGGGCCGCGTAGTCTACACCCAGGGACAGGCTGTGGATGGTCAGTCTGGAAAGCGCGTCAGCAGCAACATTGTCCTTTCCGGAGACACGTTGGATGTCCGTTGTGAATTCCGAAATGTAGGACAAATGTCGCTGCTGACGAGCTGACCAGGGATCGGAGACCTTGGAGAAGGTGAAGGACAAAGGTTTATGGTCAGTGAAAGTGGTGAAAGGCCTGCCTTCTAAAAAGTACCGAAAATGCTGGACCGCCAGGTACAGCGCCAGAAGTTCCCGATCAAAAGCGCTGTATTTCAGTTCGGGTGGTCTAAGGTGCCTGCTGAAAAACACCAAGGGTTGCCAACGGCCTTCGATTAGTTGTTCCAGTACCCCACCATCTACAGTGTTGGATGCGTCCACCGTGAGGGTGGTTGGGACGTCTGTCCTAGGGTGTACCAGCATCACGGCATCTGCCAGGGCGTCCTTGGCCTTAACGAAGGCAGCTGCAGCCTCGTCGTTCCAGGCGATGTCCTTGCCCTTGCCAGACACCAGCGAGAACAAAAGGCGCATGATACGGGCTGCTGCAGGGATGAACCGATGGTCAAAGTTGACCATCCCCAGGAATTCCTGCAGGCCTTTGACCGTGTTGGGATGGACAAAATGGCGGATAGTGTCTACCTTGGCAGGTAGGGGTGTTGCTCCTTCGCTGGTGATTCTGTGGCCGAGGAAATCGATAGAGTCAAGTCCGAATTGGCACTTGGCCAGGTTGATAGTGAGGCCGAAATCATGGAGACAGGAATACAGCTGGTGGAGGTGGGAAAGGTGTTCTTGGTGGTCACGGCTGGCAGTTAGTATGTCATCTAAGTAAATGAACACGAAGTCCAGGTCTCGGCCTACCGCGTCCATCAGCCGCTGGAAAGTCTGCACGGCGTTCTTAAGGCCGAACGGCATTCGAAGGAATTCGAAGAGGCCGAATGGAGTAATGAGCGCAGTTTTGGGGACGTCGTCAGGGTGGACCGGGATTTGGTGGTATCTCTGGACGAGGTCCACCTTGGAGAAGATGTGGGCCCTGTGTAGGTTCGCTGCAAAGTCCTGGATGTGAGGGATGGGATAGCGGTCCGGGGTGGTGGCGTTATTCAGCCTGCAGTAGTCGCCGCAGGGCCTCCACCCACCAGTGGCTTTGGGGCCCAGGGGCTGTCCGACCTGTGAATGATCCCCAGCTCCTCCATGCAGCAGAACTCTTCCTTTGCCAGGCGGAGCTTGTCTGGAGGTAGTCGTCGTGCTCAGGCATGAAGGGCTGGCCCTGTGGTCATGATGTGGTGCTGCATCCAGTGTTTGGGCATCAAATTTGTAAACTGAGGTGCCAAAACCGATGGGAACTCAGCTGGGAGCTAGGTGAACTCGTTGCCAGACAGGGAAACGGAGTCCAGGTGCGGGGCTGGTAGTCTGGCTTCTCCCAGGGGGTAGGTTTGGAAAGTTCTGGAGGGCACTAGCCGCTTCCCTCGCAGGTCAACTAACAAGCTGTGGGCCCGAAGGAAATCAGCTCCCAGGAGTGGCCGGGCGACGGCGGCAAGGGTAAAGCTCCAGGTAAAACTGTTGTCGCCGAATTGTAATTGAACTGTACGGGTATTGGAAGTCCATATCGTTGTGCTGTTTGCGGCATTGAGTACAGGACCTTGTTGCCTGTTACGAGTGTCGCGGCCGGTCAGGGGCAAAATACTGACCTCTGCTCCAGTATCAACAAGGAAATGACGCCCGGACTGCTTGTCCCAAACGAATAGGAGGCTGTGTTGGCGGCCAGCCGCCGTAGCCATTAGCAGCGGCTGGCCCTGGCATTTCCCTGAAACTTGCAGGGTGGACAGCGTCGATGGGCCTCCGCGGCCCACCTCTGAAGGTAGAAACACAGCTGGTCGCCAGTGTTGTCGTCTGTGTTTCTGGGATGTGGTCGCTCAGTTGCTGGGACTGGTTTAGGTAGGCATTGGGCTCGCGGCCTAGCTATTTGGCCGACGGACGACCTGCTCTCGCGTTTGGCCTTCCACAGGACATCTGCCCGGGCAGCTACTTCACGTGGGTTGCTGAAATTGGCATCGGCCAACAGCAGGTGAATGTCATCGTGTAGTTGTTCGAGGAAGGCCTGTTCGAACATTAGGCAAGGCTTGTGTCCCTCAGCCAAGGCCAGCATCTCATTCATTAGGGCCGATGGGGATCTGTCCCCCAGGCCGTGGAGGTGAAGCAGGCAGGCGGCGCGCTCGCAACGGGAGAAGCCGAAGGTCCGAATAAGGTCTTTGAAAGTCGGGTACTTAACCTCCTCTGGATGAGACTGAATGAAGTCTCTGACCTGGGTGGCTGTCTCCTAGTCCAGAGAGCTGACCACGTGGTAGTACTTTGTGGAGTCGGAGGTGATCTGCCGAAGTTGGAATTGTGCTTCAGCCTGGTCAAACCAGACGCTGGGCCGAAGCATCCAAGAGGTGGGCAGCTTGAGTGCCACTGCGTTGGCTGCTGCGTTGTCCATTGTGTGGGTCCAAAATCCGTTTGGACCGTCAGGGTCACCAATGTAGCAGCTGCTACTGCAATGTGAAAGCAAGACGCTAGTCGGTGGGCTGCAGAACAAAAACTGATTTATTTTCCCGCCTTGCGTGGGCTTTTTAAGAGGAACAGTTCCCGCCCACCAAAAACGGAAATGTTGTATGCGCTACGTCATCAAACCTTTCTTGCACGCAGGTTCTCCCCGTCGCTCAGGGAAGACGAAGGCCCAATGCCATCTTGGGCCTCGCCGCTCCGACGACGCGCGACCCGACCGCCGAGCCAGTTCGCTTGCTCGGACGGTGAGTCGCTACAGTTTCAATATATTTTTAAAAATCTCAACTTGCTGTGCAGTAACAGGTACATTTCATCAATAGCTGGCTTCCATTTTATTTAAGAAAGACAATCAAATCCAAGATAATTTAAATAGCAAACAAAATCAGAATTTGGTTTTGTAATTCAGATTCCAAGTTTTAAAAACATACATTGCATATAACAAATAAATAAACAGCTTACAAGAGACCAACTAAAGCACTGATCTTGGTATATGAAATGAGATGTCATCAACCTGGATTCCTGCTTTGTTTAAAAAAAAGCATTGTTCACAGAGTGAAAACCTGGGTGATAACAGCAGCACATTCATCTCTCCTAGCATCATTGTTCCCAAAAGGTTGAAGCACTATAGGGCTTTAAAATATATATTTCATTTATACAACAGGCCTTATGAAACATATCTAGCTTTATTTTTTTAAAAATCAATCCACAAAGTGACGCAAAAGTATAAGAAATCTGCTTCCAAGTATCAGTTACAATACATTTATCTTAAACAAATAAGAATTTTATAGTGTACAATTCAAAATAACTAATGATAGCAAGAAATATTAAGGCAATAATTCAAATGAGACTATCTCCATTTTGAAGGAAATGCAAGAAAGACTTTGTAGTAGCCACTGTTCAAGTATATAGGGCATTGATCCCATATCCAAGGGAATTCCTCTTTTGGCAATGTAGTATGAAATAACAACAGTATCCTAAATTGCTGCCTACAATTTTTTTTAAAAAAAGTGCAAATCAAACAAGATATGTATAGCTTCATAATCTCTTACAAGTATCACAAAAATCAGTAATTGTGCTCAGGAGTTTTAGATTTTTTTCCTCATTTGCAGTGCACAGGGGTTGGGAGATGAACACGTAATTGTGCCTTCAAATGCTCATTGAAGCAGGGATACAGTAAAAACATAGTTTCACTAAAACCCAACTTGAAATGCAAACCAATGTTCATCTCTCTGGTGTATCCCAGCAACATGCCCAAGCTTCTACTCTTATCACCCTTTCACTTAGTTCATGGGGAAGAATTTCATATCAAATTTCAATCTACAGAACAGCAAGGCCATGTTTAAGCTAGAAGAATCTAATCCCATCTGTGGAAGGAGACCTTAAGAACAAAAAGAAATAGCATTAAAGCAAATAAACGTGAAAAGGCTTTTAAGTGATGAAACTAGCAAAGAAATTAGAGACTTGTTTGTAACTAGGCCATTTATTTTACACACTTTCATGCAACAGGACTGTGCAAGATAGCTGGTTGAACTATGCCAGCCATATCCTGCAGATATAGTTTTATTTATTCAAGAAAAAGTTATCAGTGAAACAAGGACAATAGATCAGAAAACAGGCTTTGCTGCATTCTTTAGATAGCTTGATAAAGAATTGGGACGGGGCAGTTAAAACCTTTTTAAAAATTGGCTATGTACTCAAAGTAGAGGTCCTGGGTGGGCGCATGCAAAAATATCTTTTTAAAATTGGATGAGAGTTAATGGATGGATCTGAATCTGTGATTGCTTTGGGGGCATCTTCCCTGTCCCCAAGATCAATCATGAAAACAGGCAACACTGAGCAGAATCTGCAGTAGCAAACAATTTCAAGGTGGATTCTGCAGTCTTGGTTTAACAACTTGAGAAGCTGAGGTTAGCAAGAAAAGGAACACCACTGCAAGCTGCCCCACAATATCAACCACCTTGATCCACTAGTTAAAGATGGACTCTAAGTGTATTCAGATACATACAGCAACTGTTGCCTCTGAGCCAATTCCACAGTCCTGATTGGATAATCTCTATCAATGGGTAATCAATGCAAGTCAAAATTTAATAAAACTGTTGTTTAAGCTCCCTCAATTTTAGCTTCTGAAATCTTAATATTCTGTTTAATTATAATTTTGTGACCTCTCTTGCTGTTAGACACACATTAGGAGAGAGCAGGATTAGGCTCAGATACAATATCCAGTCTGTAACTAAATCAGTCATATTCTTTTATGTCCTGGAGAAATGTATAAAGATGATATCAAGAGACTGTCAAACCGAAGGAAGCCATATCTCAATAATTAAACAATTTCTCTGAAGGAGGAGAGAAAAAGTTGTTGATTCTACTTGCACTTTGGCCGAAGTAATATTGTTCAAGCGTTGAAGAATCCAGACTTACCGTCAGTTTCAGGGAGCTGAATCTGTGCAGCATTGCTTAACCTTGGTACCAGTGGCATAGCTGGATTTCCCAGTGTTATAATAAAGGAATTCATAAGGTTGGGGAGCAGGGTGTTGGTGATGGAGGAACAGAAAATAATACCCTCTCAAATTCTGCACCAGAAAAATCTGGCTATTTGCTATAATTGGGATTCTAGGCCTGCTATTCAGAAGGGGGGGAAAAAAAGTAACTGCTTCCTTTGAACAAAAATTTGCTTTAATTTATGATTGTTTAAAAAATCCTTACAAATCATTTAAAGGCATAGACATTTAAGCTCTATTAAAATCCATCTATGACAACTTTGAAAGAAGATGAAGCTTGTCAAGAGCATTTGGGGTGGTGGGGGGGGTGCAGTTTAAAAGGGAGGTATAGCCTATTCATCTTTCAGATCTTCCTGCCTGGCTTGAGCGTGTGGAGAGCCAGAACCATCCAACATGCTCCCCAGTAAAGTGCGAACTTGCAGAGACCTCAGGTGGCAATTCCAAGCAATGCACATGTTCTAACAGGCCTACTCTGTTTTTATTTCCCAGTTTTGTTGAAATGCCCATTTAATTTCTGCCACTATATTGAAATATTTGGTTTGTTTGGCACAATTTCTAGTGTGCCATAAATGGGACACTTTTATGCAAAAGAACAATCTACAGATGCTTTCATTATGAACAACCAAGTTTTACCTAATACAAATGAAAGACGATGATGCTAGATTCTAGCATCTGCAGTCCTTTGTTTCTGTAGTTTTACATAATACACTCTGGTTCTCATAACAACCCATTTTTTTTACTCCTTGAGAGATTTATAGAGGGAATGCATCAAGTAGTCATTGGCACTATGGCAAAGATGATGATTCTCAGCAGGTAGTCCACCTTGACAAAATTATTAGGTACACAGCGTTTATTCCATATACTATTTAGACTAATTACTGTGTATGAAAATCAAGTAATCAGACTAGTTTAACTTATTAATATATTCAGAATTATGAGAGCACAAAGCTCCAGTATTGTTTAGTATGATGAAACATCTACATTAATTCAGGCAATCATGTTGCTTCTTTCTCTATGCCTTTATGGTTTATTTGCAAGTGGCAAAGTCACCTACATTCAAACATAAAAGTATTGCATCTGGTTATTTCCATTGTGCCATTGACCAAATCATGCATTTTAGTTTCAATCCTCCAAATTAATTCATAGCAAGGATGTTGAGAACATGGAGAAATTCTGCTGTCAAAGTTGGAAAAATTGTATAATGCAAGAAACAATGACAAGCTTGATTGCATGTTAGAGAGGAATGGATAATTAAGCAAAAGAGAAAGGCGACACTTACCCATTTATTTCATCTCTCTGACGCTCCTCTGGAAGAACATTAACCACACTTAAACCAAGTTTCAATTTGATTAGTTTGATCATGCATTTTTAAAATTCGAAGTACAACTGTTTTTTTAAAGTAGCTTTTATGCAGCAACTTTAGTTAACACATAATGAACCAAATGCAAAAAAAAAATTCTACTTGTAGTTTCACTCAACTAGCATCATAATTCATTTACTAGACACCATGGCCAAATGCATTTGTTGCTTAATACTGCTTTTCAATCATGAAGTTTGAAAGGCAAAGGATCTCAATTGAGCAACCTGTGAAACTTGCTCATGTGGACCTTATGGAAATCATTTGGGAAAGTAAATAAAATATTTTATAACCATGTACTGTAACCCAGTTACTGGTGGAAGTATCAAATGGAGGGAAAACACTTCAAGAGAACTGCCAAAGAATAACTATTTTCCTCCTTGCCCCATTAAGTATACACTGCTTTGAGACAGATTGCAAACTAATGCGTTATTCATAGTCTTGGCCAGGAGTAGATTAATAATGCATGCCTGCTCTATCCTGCTCTAAGATCTATCTAACCCTTCCCTCCCACATCGCCCTCCATTTCTCTATCATTCATGTGCCTGAGTCTCTTCAATGTCCCTAATGTATCTGCGCCCACAACCTCTGCCAGCAGTGCATTCCACGCACCCACCACTCTTTGTAAAAAAAATACTTACCTCTGACATCCCCCTTACACCTTCCTCCAATCACCTTAAAACTATGCCTCCTCGTGTTACCCATTTTCATCCTGGGAAAAAGTCTCTGACCTCCACTCGATCTTGCCTCTTATCATCTTGTACACCTCTATCAAGTTACCTCTCATCCTCCTCCTCTCCAAAGAGAAAAGCCCTAGCTCACTCAACCTATCCTCATAAGACAAGCTCTTCAATCCAGCCAGCATCCTGGTAAATATTCTCTGCACCTTCTCTAAAGCTTCCACATGCTTCCTATAATGAGGTGACTAGAACTGAACATAATACTCCAAGAGTGGTCTAACCAGAGTTCTACAGAGCTGCAACATTACCTCGTGGCTCTTGAACTCAATACCCTGACTAATAAAGGCCAACACACCATACGCTTTCTTAAGAAGATGCATACAAAAGTCAACTGGTCAACCAGCCATTCGTGTCCATTTATAATCTGTTGTCATTAGCAACGAGGATATGGATCCTCCCCAACTTATATACAGCCTGGATATACAGACATGCGTTTGGAAGACTGGCAGAGTGGACTTGCCAGCTGCTGTGAGCCTGCAGGTATCATCTGCCGTCTCAGACCTCTGTTCGCTGCCACACTTTTGACTTGCCAACTGTTCAGGTTACGAACAATTCACAGGAAAAGAACCCTGCCGTAACTTGGGGAGGACCTGTAATTCAAAACAAAGTACTGGAAGTAATCAGGTCAGACCACATCTGTAGGAAGAGAAACAGTTAACAGTTTAAGTCAAAACTTTTTGTCAGAACTGGGAAGGAGGAAAGAAACTTGCTCCATGGAGGGTGGGGTAGCAGGGAGTTTCTGATAGGGTAAAACCAGGATGACTATGGGGATAAACTGCAAACAAGGTTATCTGGTCAATGAGTGAATGGGAGCAGTTAGAGTGAGAACATAGATGAAAGAATGTAGGGGTTGTGAAATGCAGAGGAGGAACATGCCTGGCAGGTCAGGCTGGTCATGTCCTCTATTTCCAGAGGAAAAAAAAGCTGAGCTGATATCACAGATGGACAACTGATACACACAGATAAATCAAGTTACCTTAAGTTCTAGAATTCACAGATGGATAGGATAGTTAAGAAAGCTTATGGGGTGTTAGCTTTCATAAGTCAAGGGATCAAGTTTAAGAGCCACGAGGTAATGATGCAGCTCCACAAAACTCTGGTTAGACCACACTTAGAGTACTGTGTCCAGTTCTGGTCGCCTCATTATAGGAAGGATGTGGAAGCATTGGAAAGGGTGCAGAGGAGATTTACCAGGATGCTGCCTGGATTGGAGAGCATGTCTTATGAGGAAAGACTAAGGGAACTAGGTCTTTATTCTTTGGAGAGGAGGATGAGAGGAGACATGATAGAGGTGTACAAAATATTGAGAGGAATAGATAGAGTGGACAGCCAGCACCTCTTTCCCAGGTGCTCAAGAGGGCATGGTTTTAAAGTAATGGGTGTGAAGTTCAAGGGAGATATCAGAGGAAGGTTTTTTTCACCCAGAAAAAACCCATGTGTTTGGGGCATGGAATGTGCTACCTAGGGCGGTGGTGGAGACAAGTACATTAGTCAAATTCAAGAGATTACTAGATAAGCATATGGAGGAATTTAAAATAGAGGGATATGTGGGAGGAAGGGGTTAGATAGTCTTAGGTGAGGTTTAAAGGTCGGCACAACCTGGTGGGCCGAAGGGCCTGTATTGTGCTGTACTGTTCTATGTTCAACATTTGAGTCCAGAAGCTGCAAAGTGCCCAGACAGGAAATGAGGTGCTTTTCAAGCTTGCCTTAGGCTTCACTGTACCAGTACAGGAGGCCACAGCCTGATAGGTCAGAGTGGGAGTGGGATGGAGAATTAAAGTGGTGGGCAACCAGAAGCTCAGGGGTGCCCCTGTGGACTGAAAGCAGATGTTCTGCAAAGTGGTCACCCGGTCTGTGTTTGGTTTCTCCATTGTACAGGAGGCCACATTGTGAACAATGGATGGAATACACAACATTGGAAGTGCAAGTGAATCGCTGCTTCATCTGGAAAGACTGTTTGGGTTCCCAGATGGTGGGAAGGGAAGAGGTCAAAGGGCAAGTGATGCACTACCTGTGGGTGCAAGGGAAGAAGGGGGCTGGTTGGTGGGAATGGAAGAAAGGACCAGGCAGTTACAAAGGGAATAGTCCCTGCAAAGTACTGAAAAGGGGAAAGTATTTGGCAGTGGAATCTCTGAAGGTGGCAGAAATTCCAGAGAATGATCTGTTGAATGCAGAGGCTGTTGGGGTGAGGACCAGGGGAAGCCTATGTTCTATATCCTTGTTCTATCCCAGAGAGTATCAGCAGAGGCATGGGGAAATAAATGAGATTCAGTCAAAGGCTTTGTTAACAGTGGTAACAATGGAAAGTCACGGTTCAAGGAGGAAGATGACATTTCAGAGGCACCTACATGGAAAATCTCAACACTGGAGCAAATACAATGGAGATGGAGGAACTAGGAGAATGGAATAGAGTCCTTACAGAAGATAGGGTGGGATGAAAGGAAAACAAAATAGCTGTGGGAGTTGTTAGTAGCTAACCTATCTCCTGAGATGATCCAAAAGAGGAAGGCAAAAAAAAAAAAATCAGAGATTGACCGTATGAAGGTGAAGTTTTTATTCTTCCCCTCTGGACCTGGATGATACGCTTAGATACCTGCAAGACAAGTCTTTCTGCTCAACAATTCTTAATTGCACTCTTAACTGCTGCCATTCATTCATTGACCAGATAACCGTGTTCACAGCTAATTCCAATGGTCACCTTGGTTTTACCATATCAGAGACATCCCTCTTCTCCCTGCAGCTTAATGAGCTTCTTCACACTGCTTTCCAGTTCTGATGAGAGTTCTTTGACCCAAAATATTAACTGCTTCTCTTCCAATAGATGTGGCCTGAACTGCTGAGCACTTCCAGCATTTTCTGTTTTTATTTCACATTTCCAATAGCTGCAGTTTTTTAAAAATATTCACAATAATGACAATTGTCTAGAAACTGACTATTTGCATATCATTAGTGATGTGCAATGGTGGGGAGAGAATAACTGTTTCTTATCTTAAGAGGGAGGAGCATGGATTGAACATAACAACACAAAATAGCTCTTCAGCCCCTTGAGCCTAGTTTGCCATTCTGTGAGATCATGCCTGGCCTGGGCCTTGACTACATTTACCCACCTTTGCTCCATATTGTTGATTGTTATCTGACAAATACACAAAAATCTGAGTGCTTAAGATTTAAATTGACCCAGCATCCATAGCTTTTTGGGAGAAGAGAATGTCAGATTACCACTATATGCATGTCAAAAATTGCTTCTTAATTTCACATACAAGTGGTTTAGTTCACGTTCTAAATTCTTGTTCTGGGGTTCCTCACAGAAAATAATTTATTTTCCCTTTTGAATCCTTTTATCATGTAAAAATCTACTGTTTAGATCACTCTTCAATAATCTGTCTAAAGAGGAGGAAAAAAAAATACCAAATTTTTTGCAACTTAATTTCAGTTTACTCAAAGTTCTGTAGCTGGTTGAAGAGTGTGTACTGAACTCCTTCAAGGTATCTCTCCTGAATGTACGTGCCTAATGCAAAATGTAGCCCTCCAGGAAGTAATGTGACCAGGGCTCATAAAAGCTGGATCACAACTTCTGCCTATAACCCGAGGAGATGGTGAACAATCTTTGTACCTTGATAGCATATGGCGATGAGTACACTTAAAATCCTTTGCATCTTCAATTTAATCTTTCACCATAAACATTTTAACTTAATAAAATGGAAATAAGCAAGAAACTTTCACCTGGCGCGATTCATGCAACACAAAGTGAGACGTTGTTATTGAAAGTCAGCCATTTCACACCCAGAACAAGTTCCTTGGGAAAATATCGTAGGCCCCACTGATGTCAGCTAATACATCAAAATTGCGGAGGGGAAGATGTTCATCAATGATTGTGCAGCAGTCAGCTCCATTTGCAACTCAAGTTGTGAGGAAATTTGTGCCACGTGTGGCAAAACCTGGACAACTTCCAGGCTTGTCCTGATATACCAAGTGCTGGACCATCACCAAAGAATCAAATCTCTTCACCAAGGCAGTCAATTGAAGTTTCATTTTTCATTACTAATCTGATGTAGAACTTTGTTAAATATCTACTGCATGTCCCAATGGAGAATATTTATAGACACCATCCTTTTCACATTTCCTCAAAATATTCAAAATCAATCAGATGCAAACTACCCTGTTGGAAGTTCATAACCTGATAGGGGCCCTTGAGCAAAATTACTGAGATCACTAGATTAAAGAACGCATCTTTGTACAACAGATTGACAATTTTAAGAGAACAATTATTTTAAAGCAAAAGGTTCACTGTAAATTACTTCTTCTCTGTCTAAACATCCTACACAGTCAGTCAATATCACCCAATCTATGACTATACTTTTTCTGATAAATAACAGGGTGATTAAAATGATTAAAAAGGGATTCCACTACAAATAGATAAAAACTTAGAAATTATCATTATCGGTGACTACTGTTAACAAATCCTGTGTGGCCTCTATTATTTCCTTGAAAAAGACAAAACTTAAGATCTTTACAAATGAACATGAATATAATTTCTGAACACACAGCCCTTCTAATATTGTAAAAGATTGAGATGACATGACAGCTTACCTATAACAGCTTAATTCTTTTATTAAATAATGCAGAGTTGTTATATCCATGCACAGGATCTTTTGTAATCAAGATGATGTAACTTGGACCTAGCTGGTAACAAAATTTCAGTGAAAGCTGCTCTTTATTTGAAAATCCACCAATTTTCTCCTACATACATATTATCTTTTAAACAAAATATATTCTGCAAAGACAATGCAGCAAAATTTTGCTAAGTTCATGTACTGAATTGCCTTAAGCTCAAACTACCCTTCACACCACTGATGTGGACAGAATTTATGTTATATACAATGAAGCACCGATCAACAGTGCTTTACTGTGTTACTTTTCAACTTGCTTTACTTTTAAAAAAAAATCTACACAGAAACTATTCCCTCATATCCAACTATGTGTAAACAAATCTTCTCAGAACCAGTGAAGACACCATATGTGGACATTTAAACAAATTTTTCTAGTGTTCTGAGATCTCCAAATGATTTGGAGTCCATTGGAGGTAGAGGATCTTTGTGAACTGAAGGCAATTCCTTACATTCTAGGAAAGGCAGCATCAAACTTGGATGTAAAATAATGATACACTGAGCATGGAGCAATAAAAATGGCCTTCCCATTTATGCTAATGCCAAAATACAAATGCCGTGCTTTGCATGTCAATAACTGTTCCCTCGCAAACTCCTAGGCACAGAATTAACTACATTGATTAATACATTATTCATTCTAAATCCCATATAAACTCAAGATTTTGGTTCTGCCTACAAATAATTGTACTAGGAATAAGTAAACTGATTTGTAGAATAATTAGTGCTTCATCTTTCAATTAACTGTATTTTTCATTCAAACTCATGTTTTCATCCAATTGATGAATCATGCACATCTATATTAATCCTCACAGGAAGCATCTGATGCAATATTGTTACTTAATCTGACAGTCATAAATAAATATAGTACACAAGGAATGTCTACTGCAAAACTTGAATAAAGTGTAAAATTATGAATTAATAATTTTAGCATGATTGTGAAAAAAAACTGTTGAACAGGTTTACATAATTTACTGCTGCTTTTCAAAGAACACCTCACCAATTCCTGATAATTTACATTCCAGCAGTTGTTTCATATAGTTGTAGATCCTACTTGTTCTTCAAGCCACCATTTCTAAATTAAGAGGTTTTACTCAACATGGGAACAAAACGTTGTACTGTGGAGTATAATTGGTTGCACCAATTAAAATCCTGATTGAATCAGTCATCACTCCATCAAAAGCCCTTCCCTCTGCTGCTGAAGTTTGTCCATCAACATTTGCTTTCTAGTAAATGTCCCATCTTGATCATTCTGACATCCTGTTTTACTTCCTTACTGAGGTCATCCTTATGGAAGATAGTTTCACAACAGCGAGTATTTTGCATGAAGAATAAAAATTTGCTGCTTAGCACTCATCTTCTCAGAATCTATCCATTTGATACCACTACATAAATTGCATCTGAAAATGAAAAACAAAATGGAAAACAGCTCATTATTTTCAGGTAATTATTAGGCAAACTTTCTCCTGCAGTTCAGAAATTTTGTATTATTGTTTACTTATAAAGTGAAGTACAGTTCATCCCAAAAGTACAACTCACAAAATATTTTTTTCCCATTGCAACTCAATTTAAATTCAAATTATTTTGATCCAATTATCAACACCGACCAGTGTAGATGAGAGTTCTTTTGGCATTTTGTGAAACAAGGGAATGAAAGGAACTACAATACACCCAACATAAGAATACAAGCAAGATCATCAGTTTTTTTTTCCCCACAAAACAAAGTTTGACCAACATTACATGGTCATGCTGTTTGATTGATTGTCCAAGATCGCAGTGATAAACTGAGTAATAGTGACACCATTATTATATCAGTAGTGAACATTATGTGCATTTCAAAACAATTTTTGCACTATTTTGTGGTGCATTTGAAGCTTTTTCAGGTGACAGTAAATTAACCTACATTGTGGAAATTTAAACACAGATACATGTTTAAACTGGCCAACAGGACCTAGTTCTGACTGAAGTGGTTGCCAAGGTATGAACTCCATGAAAGAAATGTTATGTGCTAATCTGTACATGCACTATTCACAAAAGTAAATCAACATTACATATAGCCACAAAGCACAATTACACCACAATATCCATGCAATAACATTACTGGCAGGATAATTAAATATTTCAGCAAACTTTAACAGCAATGCTGATGTAGCAGCCTCATTGATAGTTTTAGAGACCATTCTGACAACTGCCGAATGTAGCATACACAAACATACATATCACACCATGAATACCTTGTCTGTTCTACAAGAAGTCCTTGAGAGAGAGCTCTGCAAACGGATCCTTTCCAGGAGCTCTAGGAGGACTTTGACTAGAAGGACTCGAGGCTGTAGATAACTAGTTCAGAAAGTGAAGAAAGTGAAAGCAGAAAATGCGAAGAAAAGAACACAGGAAATCAATGATAGCAATGCCAAAACTCATTGCCATTTTAGGAATGACAGCAAGATTTTTCAAGGAATCAATTTTTGTGCCAGCATACTTCAAGTTTTAACAAAATAGTGTTTAAGGGCTTCAGCAGAATTGACTTCTCAATAAAATTGTTTATAATTTAAACTGAGGTAATGACACAGGAATGGCTAGCTTTTATTAATCAAAATACTGTCGCAATACACCATTCTAAGTGTTATTTCCTGATAAAACTTGACCAAACAAGAAATGACAGATTCTTACAATTTAGCATTTGAATGCCTGAAAGATATATTTGAGGCGTACATAATTTACTTTTCTAAAAATAAGATTAAGAGGGGGTATTTACAAAACATGTTAATATCAGGAAAATCATCAGATGAATCATGGGATTCATCTCCTTATATGGAGGGACGATGGGGAAACAAAATTTGAACTGATAGACTGGAGTTACAGATCATCTGTTGCCCACCTTCCTGAATGGAAAATGCTGCAGCTGGTCCAGAAGGAAGAAAAGCAGGTAGAAAAGTTATGTGGAACATCCTCAGCAAATGCAAATGATCATCTGTTGATTCTTTTCACAAATAATAAAATCTACTTTGTTGAATTGTAGCTTTAAAGGGAACAGAAAAACCTGTACTTGCACAGCGTCTTTAACAAGCCATCAAACAGTTTCACAGAAGTGTATGGAAACAAAAACAGCAAAAGGCAAATTAATAGGAATAATTGAAGGGGGAAGGGGGGAAGAGGGGGGCAGGATTCAGCAACCAACAGACTGAGACGGTGTTAAAAATGAGCTAATGTCACAAAGGAGAAAATGGACAGTCATTGTGATAGAGAATATGGAATGCAAGGGAACAGATTGTGGGGCGAGGCGGAATTGGTAGCAAATGTATGGAATCCATGTAGGAAGCCAAAAATTATGGCTCCGGTCTTCTAATTGTTTAACTGAAGGTGGGAGGGACAGCAGCTAAAAGTGGCTGTTCTGTGCTTCAGAGATAGTAGCACAGGAGAATTAACTATTTGCAACATGGGACTTGCAAGGGAAGCTGAATAATTAAATTTACTGGGAACTGAAACAGGCAAGGTTTATTGAAAGCAAAGTACCACAGGTGCTGGAATTCTGAAATAAAAAAAAATCAGAATTCACTGAACTCAAACATTGACTGTTTTTTCCTCTGCAGATGCTACCTGCCCTGCTGCGTATCCCCAGCATTTCCTATTTTTACTATAGACATGTTATTCACGTAGAGTCAAAGACAAAGCAAATAAAATGGTTATACTGAAATTAAACCTTCAGTTGATTTCTTCTCAGAATTGAAGAAAACATTTTTCAAGCACTTAGTTTGTTCTTGGCACATTTAGCAGACTGGATAAGATAATGGGCAGTACAAACTATCCATGGTACATGAAGAGAAATAATTCTATGAACTATGTGATAATTTTTAAGTTCATTTTGTATTATATTATTCATTAGGGAAAAGGTTGTGCCAAAGAAACATTTGCAATCCTATTTCTGGAAAGCTCTAGGGAAAACTCATACCTATAATTACTGTTGCTACATCTTCCATACATGAGAACTCTACATCATTGGTCCATTATCAATTCCCTGATTCACGATTGAGGGATGAATTTTACACATTTAACCTACCAATTCAAATTTTGCCAAACAGACAAACCCTCAGGAGGTTCTACATTCTGTCCATATAATTCATTATTGTCATATGCACTGCATTTTAAAAGTGCATATTATGAATGGTGTCACATTACTTTAAATTTCTAGCAAAATTGTGGGAAGAATCTGTAACTCAGCAACAACCACGTAATCACATTATTGCGAAAGACCACTTAATATAAAACCTTTTATGCTAATTACAACCCAAATCTCATTATGCTGGTTAAAATACAATTCAATTTTTAAACAAAATAATGATGAATTGTTATAAAATCACAGAATGGGCTTATTTTATGTTTTTGTAAAACACAATACTGCTTTATTTGGAATAACATCTCAATTCATGGCCAGGCTAAGATTTTGAATAAATTTATCCTCACACTTGTATGCTTTATAACTTTCAACAAAGCTGAAGTGAGACCAAACTGTTCTGACATTCTTGCATGGGACTGTGTGGGACTTTACTTCAAAGTAAGCCAAAATATATCACAATTAATTTCCAAATCACATAGTACTGGTACATAACTTTGTAACTCAAACTCAAGAAAGCATTCCACTAACCTGTAGATGAGAAACAAACAGCCCATTCAGGCAACAGAAAATAAGTTCAACCCTGAAACATATTTTACATAATGTCTACCTATCCAAACCAGCAGCGTTTGCATTTGAACAACCTATATGGAGCAATTTGGGAATCTGAGTGAGGGGGTTGGAAGACTAATTTAGATCATCCCAAAAGCAAGCACAGAATTCAATAAACAACTAACTTGCATTGAGTGATCACAAGGCAGGCAGCTGCATAATTTAGTGGTGTGGAATTATATTTCCTTCATCATCCATCTATCAATAGTGCAGTTCATCCTAATTTGATGTATTACCAGAGGGCCAATATCATCAGTGGCTGATCTCAGTTAAGGTTACTCACATTGCTTAGACCTTACCTGCACCCCTTCGAAAACAGGAGAATGTCAACTTATAGAAGACCCCACCAGAAACATTCAAAAGGCAGCGGAAGCCGAAGTCACAGCAGCCACTGCCATAAGCTGAGCCCAGTAAACTTGAACATTATGCTGCAACTTCAGTGATCTTGCACAATTGATTATTGCCTGCGACTCCATCTTCAAACATCATATCCCAACATTACTAGCCTGATACACCCAATCAATCGCCTACCAGCATTTTATCATTCAGGATCCATGGCTAATATCTATCTTAAAATTCCATTACGTCACACTTGTGTACAATGCTCCCCATTTTGGGGGTGTGAATTTTAGGAAAACACATTTCTTGAAAAATTCCCAGTCTTATAAACTGCTTTTTACTCCACATGACAAAAAGCAGGTCACTTTGCAACCAGTGAACAATACGAGATAACCTGCTGTTCAGAATACAAGGTTTGCAAGGCAAAGCTTGAAACCAGTCTCCTTACCTATTGTCCATGATTAGTGAAGGTCTTTTCTGCACTGATGATGCAGCGGGAATGTACACACCAAGAAATAATCCTTTCTCCCTTTAGATATCCAAGAATTGAAACTCAGATAATCCAGGTTGAAATATTGTCATTAACAATGAAAACACAGTCACTTGATTCCTCATACTCAGTAATCAGCTCAGACACTGATATGCTTTGTTAATGAGAGCTATAGAATGGAGATGTATCATGAGGGGTACAAATACTCTGCCACCAGGGCAGCAGGTAGGATAATCCATTCAGAAGGGCACCTGTAAAATCGTTTACCACAGAAAACTCATGTGCACGTTACAGAGGAAGATGCAATGAAATGACCGGTGCATTGGGGAACCTATCAGAAAGCCCAAGTTCAATGTCTAGAACCATGGAAGAATCCAGCACCAAAGTAGCATTGGACCTTGTGCAGAGCTTGGCTCCCATCTTTCTAGGATAGGAGGGGTAGTCAACTCCACGATGGTTGATGTTACAGTTTCAATTTAGCATAAGCAGTAAGTATCCAACAGAGGGCTGCCATGCAAGGCTAGTCACGCAACACGAGGGCAGCCTTGCTATTTTCATGTTGTTAACATTACATGAGATTCATAGCATTCCAGCAATTTTGCACTCCAACTAATTAAGAGAATTTCCAAAACTCTCGCCCAAGGTAGCAACAACTATGAATTCCATTGATCGTGAACCTCCTGTCTTCTCTCAGAAAAGAGCATTCATCCTTCAAAAACTGACATTTTGTATGTGCCTTTGCAGTTGCCTGTCAGCTAGCTGCTGCTCCATGTCAGAATGTGCGGACTGCAGAATGGCTTTTAGACCAAAGCTACTCAAGATAGTCTCCACAACATTCTGTTGTCTTCTTCACTGGGAGTTAGCAGTCTTCCACAAACCATGTTGCAACCGCTGTGGTAACAATCCATTGAAACAGAGGAGCAGCAGTGGTAGTTCATCTGGCCCTTGTAGCCTGCACTCAGCATCATGGTTGATCTTGCATCTCAATACCATATTCCCACTCTCCCTCCATACCCTTTGATACCTTTTGTGCCCTGCTCTCATTCTTCAAAACGCTAGTAAATACAGGCCTAGCCTCCACATACAATAGTAATAGCATCCCAGGAATTAATCCAGTGAACCTCCAGTACACTGTTGAAGCACAGAAAGACAGGCACTTAAAGAATGCACAAGGGCAATTGCTTGACTTTTGTTTGGAATACAACACAAATGACATTTAGATGTTTTGCTTACAATGCTTATTTTGTGTTCTCTTATTTATGTATGTGGCTATACAATCACTGTGATCTTCAGTAAATAAAAGATAAAGAGTGAGACCAGAGGTGATGGGGAAATTTAGATTGTTATTATTGCAGCACAGTCATGGACAACACAAGAGTAAAGGGTCATCTTGTTTTGTCTCCTCCACGAAGGTTGCGAACTGTGTACCAGGGATCATGACAGCATGGTAGCATTTTCCACAATGTAGCAGGGCTCCAGAAGCACTTTTATGGCATGCAATCATATTTTGTGCAGCAGCACTGTTTCAGTTTATGTTTTGTAAACAGACCAGAATCAGCAATGCTTCCAGAAGATAGCCCAGGAACCACGATTTGGTTTCCTGCTGGAGCTTAAATGCAGCTGGCATGGTGGACTGCTGCAAAATCAAGACATCACTGCTGCCAAGTCACCAGGTACTGAACTGCACAATTTGGTTGCCACCAGAGAAGTGTTGTTTTGCCTTGCTGAGAGACTGTAGCTGTGGAAGCTGATTTTGGTGAGAATCCCCTTATTGGTGCGCAGAGGCCTGACATGTAAACTTCTGAGTTTTGAGTACGAAAATTAACCCCTGAACACCTTGCATAGATATAGCCTCCATTCAAACATCTGCCTTGTACTCCATTCTCTTTCCAGTTTGTCCTGCTCTGCATGCCCTCTGCTCACACTCCCAATCAAGCTTTTATTGCAAGGGGAATGCTGACTCATACATTCAAGTGGAAGCAACTGATTTGCGCAGAGCTGAAAGGTCAGCAAGATGTCCTTTGGCATTTACTCTGTGAAATATGCAATTTGAAACATCCATGGAATATACCCAACACTTGCAGAATAAATCACAAAGAGCAGAGAATAAAATGCAACCAAACTCCAAATAGTGCATAGAGACAGAACAGACGGCAGATGCTGTAATCTGGAGCAAAAAACAGACTGCAGGAGGAACTCAGCAGGGCAAGAGGCATCTGTGGAGACAAAGGGATAGTCAATGTTTTGGGTCAAGACCCTGCATCCAGAACATCAACACCTCCTTTCTCCTCCCAGTTGGTGCTTGACCACTGAATTCTTCTAGCAGTTTGATTTTTTCTCCTTGCTCCAGATTACAGCATCTACAGTTTCTCATCTCCACAAAATAAATTTAGTTCAGTCTCTTCTTGTCAATGTAAGACTGGGCAATCTAATATTAGCCAAGAAACAGAAACTTCATAATGTATAATACAAGACCATTACCAGGACACATCTCGCACCAAAAACAAAATACAGACTTTATATTATCAGATCTTAAATGCAATTTTCAGACTCCACTAATTTGTTAATAAAGGTCATGTATAACTGTAAATAAAGTGTTCAATTGATGGTGTGTAATGAAAAACCTCACAGCATCCAGGAAGCAATAGGGTTGCTTGACTCAAAAGGGGGAAAAGAAAATAAACCCATGATTTCTACTGCCAGATGTTCTCATAAAACAGGACAGGAACAGGCCCTTCAGCCCATGATGTCTGAGCCAAACATGATGCCAAATTAAGCTTATCCCTCATGCCTGCACAATCCAGATCAGTCCATTCCTGCATATTCGTGTGCCATATAAAACACCACTATTGGATCTACTTCCACCACTATCCCTGGCAGCCCATTCCAGGCACCTGTCACTCTCTGCAAATAAACTTGCCATGCACATCTCCTTTAAACTACCCCCTCTCACCTTAAAGCTATGCCCTCTGGTATTTGGCATTCCTACCCTGAGAAAAATATTCTGACAGTTTACCCCATCTATACCTCTCATAATCTTATAAACTTCTATGAAGTCTCCCATCAGCCTCTGAAAATATCACAATACTTATGTGACTATTCTTGAAATTGCTCTTTACTTCATTTTTGTCTACCCTTACGTCTACACTGTGCAACTTCTACGTGAAAAAGACTGTACAAGTAACTGGGGAGTTGATGTATTTCGGGTGATAGCAAAACGGAATAAAAGGAAAGCAGTTAGGTTAAAAAAAAACTTAAATACGCATAAGACTTCTCCAATAAACTGCTTGAAAAGTTAAGTGACAGTTACTGCAGTACATTAATACCTTGTTCCATTGCAAAAGAAACAAGATACAAGTTTCCAATATCAGGCATTCTATAGGAAATGCAAGGGTCAGAATTTAGCTCCATCAATGCTGTTTTCACACATCCAACAGGCATCTGGAGACATCAATTACATACTGAAGCATAGCCAACTTACTCAAAAACAGTCAAAGGAAATCAGAAATAAACATTCCATAGCTGCAAGACAACAACCAGGAAAATGTCTAAAAAGTGTCAATAGAAATAAGAGCAGAAACTTATCAGTCCCGTCCATCAAAAACATCTAGTTTTATCCATCTTCACATCCACACCCCTGCCTTATGAATAATACAATGGCTAAAGATTTGTGATGACAAAATTGCACCTTTCTATTTTAATGGGGGAAACTTGACAGCCAGATCATGTTAAGTTAATCATGAAAAACCAATACAAGTGACCCCTGCATTACAGCTGTTCAGGTAATGGAAATTCGCCCTTACAGAATTCTCAAATTATTACCCAAAAATTTGAGATACGGAGTAAAATTTGCTCTCATGGAACTCGTGAGAAAAACAAACATTTTTTTCCACCTCACATTTCTTGATGCATGCGCAGATAATGCTGTTTCACATTACAGAAAATAACATTATGGGGAGTTTTCTAGGAATGCAACAACCGAATGTGGGAGTCTCCTGTAGGTGCTATTAGCCTTGTCAAGGAGTAAAGCAGACAGAATATTCATGGTAAAGTGTAAAAGGTTTGGAGTACAACATGCCATGACTTGGAGCGAGTCAAAAATTCACAATTGGAAAATTGCAGATAGTCTCCACTCCACCAGACCCACTCTCCAGTCCTGGCCTCGGCACCACCACTCCCCAACTTCCTGAAACATGCATACTTCGTTCCAACACGTGGAAGCATGACTTTTTACCTCCATCCCCTCAACTGCATTTTAGAAAGTGCCAAGTACAAAGACTATGCATATTACACAATAAAAATTGAAGCATTCAAATGGCCATTGGTTATTTGTTTACATGGCAAAGCATATAGGATACTCAGATAAAATTCAGAATCCTACAAAATGAAAGTGAAATTGAGATCTCTTCAGTTACTGTTAACCATTGACAAATTATGAAGAAATATTCTTAAAATATGACCAATACAACATGCAGTTTTGTAACTGACTTCAAATTGTCAACTCAGTCACATTATAAATAAAAGCAGCAGAACTTTGCCATACAAGTGCTTCCACTGCTACCTCAAAGTCACTGACAAATTCAAAGTGCAACACTATAGCATTCTAAACAAAATATTGGAAAAAATTTCTTTACATCTGTTCAATCTTTGTAAAATTTCAAATGGTATCACCATTATTTAACAGGTAAATAAATAGTCAAATATATCAGTCTGCTAGAACAACTTTTAAAAAAAATGCACAAAAATAAAATACCTGGGCACCAGGTACAGAGCTGAAGGGGTTAGAAGGTCTCATGACTGGCTGAGTGTACATCATCGTTGGTTGTGTCATCAAAGGCATAGTTCCCATTGGAGGTGGCTAGAGAAGTAAACACCACAAAAATTACACCTCCTACAAACGGATTATAAGATTACAGGTGATCCCTGCATTACGGCCATTCAGGTAATGGAAATGAGCCCTTACAGAATTCACAAATCACTACCCAAAAATATATGTAATACAATTCACTCCCAAGAATTTGTGTGAAAAAAAACTAAGTAAGTGTTTTTTTTAAAATCAACTTGAATTCCTTGAAGCACATACAGATGATGCAGCTTCGTGTTATGGAAAATCGCGATACAAACCACTTTCAGCGAACACTATTTCCCTGAAATGCAGGTCTTGCTTGAACTTAGAGCAGTGTTTAAGTTTTACACTGCTTAGTTTAATTACAAAATATACAAAGTACACCAAATATTTTAGCAGATTCAAAGAATGGTTTCCAATCGTTAAAAGTAATCACCCTGTACTATTTTGTTGAATATTGAAGGAAATGACATCCCACTGATTTTCTCAGGAAATAATAAGGATCTTCAAAGAAAGGATATGTACAAGCAAATTCTTATATATAATGAGAAAAGTTTAATGACTCGATTATGATAGTAAAAGACATAGGTTCCACCTGAAAATATTGCCCTTTTATAACAGGTAGGAATACTTTGGTAATACAATGATCACTGTAAAGCTTTTGGCCAACACAGATGAATAGAGGAACCACCAACATTTGAGAACTGAAAATCAAAATTACAAGGTAGCTTTATATGCAGTGTAGGCAAGTTACAACCTGTTTTTAAATAGCATTTTCCTCAGATGAACTGAAGAATGTTTTAAAACTTTTTTTTAAAACACACATCTGCTCAGTATAAAAATAGTTTGTGCAATGAGAAGCAAAAGATCAAATAAAAACTAAAAACTTACCATGCCATATCCCATCACTGCTGTTGGCGTTGTGGCTGGGTAAGCCATAATGGGAGGAGCCTAGATCAGAATCATTTGATTACAAGATAGCAAAAAAATTTAACCACAATTACAAATATACATTTAAAGATAACCTCCAAACCCAAAACAATATGCTATGTAATTATCCAGTCAACTATGGTGTCATTTGCAAAATAGTGCAATGCACAGAAAATGAGAATGCGCTGATGTTGCATTTCCTCAAAGTTCCCCAAAATACAAAGTAATTCACATACGTTTTACATTGAAGTGTGGTCAATTACCTAATACACAGAATTGCAGCCAAAGTTATACAATTGGTTAATCATACTAGAATGTGAAATTTTCTTAAATTTCACAACAGATTTGAAATTGCAAAAATATCCCCTGAAACTTCATTTCAACAAAACATAGGATTAGAATCACAAAATAGTTACATAATGGCTGTGCTACTAGACTGGTAGACCAGAGACCCAGACCAATCATCTGATAATGAGTTCAAATTTTATCAAACCACTACAACTAGTGACAGAAGGTGAGAAAACTAGTGACAGGAGGTGAGAAAACCAACACAGCAAGAAAAGGCTTCTTGAATTTGCTTATGTTAATTTATCTTTCACAGCCCATGACTGTATGGTAGGAGTGACTGAAAACTGTGTGCAGGAAGTCCCAACATTATAATGCATCATTGTATGGGATTTACTGTGGCAGATTAACAACAATCTTGCTCCTCAAAATAGGGCTGCAGTTTGGGTCAGCAGCAGCAGTAGAATTATAGTTCAATGCATTCCACTCTACCATTAACATCAAGCTAAGAGATTAACTCTGGCTAAATGAAGATATAAAAAACATGCCCCAGGACCTGTTACACCCAATAATGAGATGCCAACTTGGTGAAGCTACACCATTGGGCTAAGCTACATGCATACTTACCAACTATAGCAACATGTTATAGAGAGATATAGATATAGATATAGAGAGAGAGAGATATAGATATAGCTATAGAGAGAGAGAGAGAGAGAGAGAGAAACTATATAGCAACATGTTATAGAGAGAGAGAGAGAGAGAGATAAACTATATAGCAACGTGTTATAGAGAGAGAGATAAACTATATAGCAACGTGTTATAGAGAGAGATAAACTATACAGCAACGTGTTAGAGAGAGAGAGATAAACTATACAGCAACATGTTAGAGAGAGAGAAACTATACAGCAACATGTTAGAGAGAGAGAGATAAACTATACAGCAACATGTTAGAGAGAGAGATAAACTATACAGCAACATGTTAGAGAGAGAGAGAGATAAACTATATAGCAACATGTTAGAGAGAGAGAGAGAGATAAACTATATAGCAACATGTTAGAGAGAGAGAGATAAACTATATAGCAACATGTTAGAGAGAGAGAGAGATAAACTATATAGCAACATGTTAGAGAGAGAGAGAGATAAACTATATAGCAACATGTTAGAGAGAGAGAGATAAACTATATAGCAACATGTTAGAGAGAGAGAGAGAGAGAGAGAGAGAGAGAGAGAGAGAGAGATAAACTATATAGCAACATGTTATAGAGAGACAGAGAGAGATAAACTAAAAGGATCAAAACAAATATCACCAGGTTTGCCACATCCAGTTATGAATGGAAGTGACATAACAGTGAGAACTACAGCTACACAGCACCAGGGACCCGGGTTTGATCCAGAACTTGGATGTTGTACGTGTGGAGTTTGCATGCTTCACCAATGATTTTGTGGGTTTACCCGTGGATGTTCTGATTTCCTCCTGCATCTCAAAAAAACAGTAGATTAGTTACCTACTGTAAAATGGCCCTTGTGTCGTTGGGTGATAGAAGTTGGTGAGTTAATGGGCATGTGAGAGAGGTTACAGGGAAACAAGTTAGGGATTGGGAATGACATGAATGCTCAGAGCTGACTTAGATTCCTACAGGAAAATGAGGAAGTTTCATTTCTAGCTCCACACTCAATGACAGAGCCCAGTATAAAAGACAAAGATTTTTTTGGCCTTCCACAGCCAGAAGCACTTCATGAATGATCCACGCATTTCTACTCCAGAGGACCCTATTATTACAGAACTAATTCAATTCACTCTGCATGATATCAAGAAACAAAGGAAAACATTGGCTAGATCAAGGGTCACAAGTCTCTGACAACATCCTAGTTGTGGTGCTGAAACCTTGTGCCAGAAATAGCAATGCTTCCAGCCAAACTATCCTTGTACACCAACAGCATTCAGATCCAACCAACAAAATGGTGTAGGTACGCACCGTGCCCAAAAATCATAACCCCAATCGAGTTAGTTTATTTTCCATATTCAGCACAGTATCTTTGAGAGCATTAATCAAGCAGCACTTATTCACCAAGCTCACTGATGTTCAAGTTAAGTTCTGTTGGGACCACTTGAATAAGGAACTATTACAGCTTTCCTTCAAAAATAAACAAAAAGGAACCAAACTCCAGATGTGTGATGGAAATATCTACACATAAAAAGTAATGCAACATTCGCCAGAATGGGATCAATAAAAACTTACTCAATATTGAGGCAAGTCAATAACCAAGTGCAGCAAACCCAGGACTGGTAAGTGACAAGTGCGATTTGCACCCTACAAGTGCCAGGCAATAACCATTGCCAAAAGTCTCAACTCCTGCCTTTAGTATTCAATACCACTAACATCACAAGTTCTGCTTCACTTTGAGAGTGAATACTAAACAGGAACATAACTGAACCAGGCTTGTCCTGTGTTAATAGAACAGTTCAGAACCTCTTCACTTTTGCACCCTGTAAAGCATGTACATTATTATGAAATACTCTCTACTTGCCTAAATGAGTGCAGTTTTGATGATGCTCTGGAGCTTGATACTATCAAGGACAAAGCAACTCTCTTAACTGGCATTCCATTCATGTTAACTACTTGCTCCTCCACTGGAAGAGAGAAGGTGCTAGGAAAACTAAATGGGCTAAAGACTGATAAGTCTCCTGGACCGGATGAGGTGCATCCCCGGGTTCTGAAGGTGGCGGCTTTAGAGATAGTAGAGGTATTGGTGATAATTTTCCAGAATCGATAGACTCCGGCATGGTTCCAGAGGACTGGAGGGTCGCAAATGTAGTTCTGCTGTATAAAAAAGGTGGGAGGCAGCAATAAAGGAAATTACAGACCTATTAGTCTGACGTCGGTGGTGGGAAAGTTATTGGAATCGATCCTCAAGGATGAGGTTATGGAAGACCTAGAGGTGCAAGGCAAGATAGGTCCTAGCCAACATGGTTTCGTGAAGGGAAGATCCTGCCTGACCAACCTATTGGAGTTTTTTGAAGAAATCACAGGTAGGGTGGATAAGGGAGAGGCAGTAGATGTTGTGTATTTAGACTTTCAAAAGGCCTTCGACGAGGTGCCGCACAAGAGACTGATTAATAAGATGAGAGGTCATGGAATTACAGGTAGGATAACAGAATGGGTGGAGCATTGGCTAGTTGGCAGGAAGCAAAGGGTGGGAATAAAAGGATCTCCTTCTGGTTGGTTACCGGTTACTAGTGGTGTTCTGCAGGGGTCGGTGTTGGGGCCGCTTCTTTTTACCTTGTACGTTAACAATTTGGATGATGGAGTAAATGGTTTTGTGGCTAAGTTTGCGGATGACACCAAGATAGGTGGAGGAGTAGAGAGTATTGAGGAGACAGGAAGGTTGCAGAGAGACCTAGATAGTTCAGGAGAATGGGCAAGGAAATGGCAGATGAGATTCAATGTTGAGAAATGTGCAGTTGTACACTTTGGAAACAGAAATAAACGGGCAGATTATTATCTAGAAGAAGAGAAAATTCAAAGTACAGAAGTACAAAGGGACTTGGGGGTACTCGTGCAGGATACCTTAATGGTTAACCACCAGGTCGGATCGGTGGTAAAGAAATCAGATGCTATGTTGGCATCCATTTCGAGAGGTATAGTGTATAAAAGTAAGGAAGTGTTGATGAGGCTGTACGGGGCACTAGTGAGGCCTCATTTGGAATACTGTGCACAGTCTTGGGCCCCATATCTTAGGAAGGATGTGCTGATGTTGGAGAGGGTTCAGAGGAGATTTACAAGGATGATCCCCAGAATGAAAGGGCTTACCTATGATGAGTGTTTGTCAGCTCTTGGACTGTACTCACTGGAGTACAGAAGAATGAAAGGGGACCTCATAGAAACATTTAAAATGTTGAAAGGACTGGACAGAGTAGATGTGGTCAAGCTGTTTCCCTTGGTGGGTGAGTCCAGGACCAGAGGGCACAATCTTAGAATTAGAGGGTACAGGTTTAAAACAGAGATGAGGAGAAATTTCTTTAGCCAGAGGGTGGTGAATTTGTGGAATTCCTTGCCACGTACAGCAGTGGAGGCCAGATCATTGGAGGCGTTTAAGGAAGAGATAGATAGATATCTAATTAGTCGGGGTATCAAGGGATACGGGGATAAGGCCGGAAATTGGGGTTAAAATAGTTTTTTTTTGCCCCCCCAATTTCTCATTTCTTTTTCCCTTTTCTTTGGAGCAGACTCGATGGGCCGAATGGCCTACTTCTGCTCCCTTGTCTTGTGAACCCATCATGGCTACGATGCAATTTAAAAAGAAATACTACAGCAACTCACAAATGCATCATTCATATAACCAAACAAACCCATGAACTTTAATACCCAAAAAGAGAACGGGAACAGGGCCATAGGTCCACTTCAAATCACACATCATTTTGAGTGGGAAGTGTATCATTGCTCCTGCAGGAAAAGTTCTGCAACTCCCTAATGATACTCATTATATGAGCTTCTGTGATTTAAGGTAGCTCACCACTGCCATCTCAAAGCCAATCATCAGGTTCAGCAAATAAATGCTGAAATTTTAAGTAGTGCCCGTTACATATGCACAGAGCAAGAACGACAATGGTGCGATAGAATAAACATCTTTACTGATTCATATTAATCAAAATACAGAAACTGAGCAAATAACAATTGTGGATCCCCAAAGTCTGCAGAGACCTAAAAGTGCGTGACTCCCCTAAGTCCCGCGCCAAGAGTGAAGTTGCGCACATCAAAGGTCATCGTTGCTCCACCGAGCAATCAGCCAGCCAGTGCACATATGTGAACAGGTGTACACATGCGTACTGCCACATTCTTGCCATCGATCCACCAACTGGCATGTGCGTATGCACAGGTATGTGCTAGCGTATTCACCGCATTCTGCGTACGGTTCATCCCTCCCCCTTATAGGAGGGGACTGCAGGAGAAGAAAACAGGTTAAGAGAGCATCCAGAAACACTGAGAAGATTTTTCCACCACTATTCTGCCTGGTATCGGTTGACCGGCTGAGACACCTCGTGGACTGCTGCAGGGGGGCGGCTTCTCTCTGTCTTCCTGATTAGCCGATGCAGAGGTTAGTGGGCTGTGAAGGTCCTCCCCTCTTGATGAAGTGTCCATTGGTTCATTTACTTGAACGATAGCTTCATCGGCAGGGGATGCTTCTGTGGCTCTGCCAGGTCCTCCGTTGCTTCGCTGGTGTACGTGATCCAAATGTCGCCTGACAATTCGTCCATCTCGCAGTTCAAGTCCTGCAACTTGACTATTACAATGTTAGACGATGGCTGTTGCCAGTTTTCTTCATGCGCGAGTCGAGTGTAGACCTTGTCCACCACTTTCAGCCACCACACATAGCTTCTCGCAAGTGCCTCCATTCTGACCACCCCAGGGTGAGTGTCATGCACCTTGCCGAGTATGCACTTGTGGCCTTGAGAGGGAACCACTACTCGACTAGCCCATAATCCTGTAGGCTCAGTTCACATTGGTGATTTGTAAATGGTTGAAATTCGGGTGAAAGGCCAGCGGGCCAACCAACCTGTAGTGCTCTTTTTACCTGGGATAGGAGTGGATCGTGGGCTGTCCACTGCCTAATGAGGTGACTTTTGATTGGTGTTTCACCTGGGCTTTGTAACAGGTGAACAGAAGGGTGCCGGACACTGTACCCCCAACAATTCGTAATCTGCTTAAGGCATCAGCAGTGACATTTTTGTTTCCAGGGGTATACTTCATTGTGTAGGAGTAAGCAGATAAGGTCAATGCCCATCATTGCATTCTCGGTGGTGACATTTGTTGGATACCTCATCTCCCTCATTAAGCCCAAAATCTGTGGGGATTTTGAGAGGCCACCTAAACATGTACAAGTGGAAGTGCTTGATGCCAAACATAATAGCTAGGGCTTCTCGGTCAAGCTGTGGATAATTCGTCTCCACCTGAGACAATGTCCTTCAAGCAAAAGCAGTGCATCTCTGTTCCGAAAGGCATTCGATGTAGGAGGACGGCCCCAACTCCATACAGTGAGGCATCATGTTTCTTGACTATAGGCTTTTTAGGATCATAATGCACCAACAAGGACAAAGAACTGAGGGCAGTTTTTATTTATTCAAATGCATGTTGCTCCATTCTTGACCATTCCCAGTGTTGGTCCTTCTGGAGTAGTCAGTATAAGGGCTTTAACACTGCAGCTGATTGATTTAAAAGCAGTTCTAATGCGTGTCACGTTTCCTGGACGTGGATCCTCTTTTAAGGCTTTGATTTTGTGCTTCTGTGGATGGAGACCTATTTTGCTGCCTTCAAAGCCCAGGTAATCGACTGAATCAGCCAAAAATGTGCATTCCCCTTCTTTACAGTAAAGCCAGCTTCCTCTAAACAAGCGAGTACTCTGTCTGGTGTCTCAAGATGATGGGACTCTGATGTATCGGTTGCTAAAATAGTAAGCACAGACGCGAGGAATATCCTTCAATACATCATTAATAAGGCATTGGAATATCCTAGGTGCAGAACTCACTCCAAATGGCAGCCGCTTGTACTGAAACAGGCATCTGTGTGTATTGATTGTCATAACATTCCAAAAATCTTCATTCAGGGTGACCTGATTGTAGGCGTGTTTCAGGTCTAACATTGAGAACTGTTGGCCTCTGAACAAGGTTGCATACAAGTCCTCAATCTGTGGCAGTGGATATGCATTCAGTCTTGCGGGGTTTGAGGTCAGTTTGTAGTCGCTGCAGAAGCGCACTGATCCATCAGACTGGAGGATGGGTACTATCAGAGCCACCCATTGAGTACTGCAGCAGATCTATCACATCAACTTTCTGTAGGCTGTCTAGTTCTTCTTCTATCTTTGGGCCCACAGCATACAGCACTGGGCGGGCCTTGTGAAACTTCAGCTGGCAGTTCTCCTTAAACAGGAACTTAGCCACTGGACCATGGTATTGACCTGAAGCCTCTGCTTGGAATACACACAGGTGCTTTCGTAGTACAGTATTCAATGCAGGGCTTCCCCCAACACGATTGATGTAGGATAGCACTGATGGAATGTTTTTAATCCAGTTTCTGCCCAGCAAATTATGCCATTAGCCTCCCCTGACAACATGCACCAGTAAGTGGAACAGGTCTCCATGGTGGACAACTTCTGCCGTGAACACGCCCCGTACGTCGACGCTGTCTCCTGTGTAGCTGTGAAACACTGAACTTGGAGGTTATAGTTCTGGAATCCGGCGTAAAGATGATTCGCTTACGAAGTGATGGCTGACCCGGTATCCAGCTCAAATTTCACAGGCTGGTTGTCTACTGTAAGCATAACCAAGTATGGAGGCTGGTTCTGATGGTCCAGTTCATGGGTTTGGAAAATAGTGTCCACTTCTTCGCAGCAGCCATCTCCTTGTGTGGAGTTGATGGTCGAATTCTGTTTCATGCAGCACGTTGCTTTGCGAAGCACACCTTCGAGGTGGCGCACCTTCTGACAGAACCAGCAGATGGTCTTTTGATGCTTGCAGTCGGACCACTGGACATAACTTTCACCAGATGGCACCTCTGTGAAGGCTGACGTGATTTTGACTGGAAGCTGCGGGTCTACAAAACGCTGGCAAACACTGAAGTTTTCAGGAGGGGGCTCTCGCTCTAATACTGCCTGAATAAGTGGTGCTGGGAGCAGTTGAATCTGTGCAAGGCCTCTCTTGACTGCCTCCGTGACAAGCTATGGAGCACGCTTTGTCCCAAGACAAGTCATGCTTTTCAGACAGGAAGTCGTTTCTTCTCATCAGAGACTCCAATAATCAACGCTTGGATAAAGCATCACTTCTTTGAATTTGTTCAGTTGGATGTCTTTGTATCTGCATTCCTGCACAGCCAGAGTTAATCTTGTGTTGAAATCATCTATGTTCTCATCGGGGGTCTGTCACAGCTGCAAGAACCTGAAGCATGCCGTAAAGAAATTGTCCTGCATCCCCTAAACATTGTCTGAAACCTCAAACACACTGGCCAATTCAGCTTTGTTCTACCAGTGCAGAACACCAAAGTATTTCTGCCCAATTTCTCCCAAGTGCACACAAAGCAGCTTGAGTTTGGTAGCTTCCTGCAGCTCCACCGTTGGTGTTAAAACTGGTAGAAGTTGGATGTAGTCCTGGAAGGTTTTCTTCCATTGTAGCCAGGTTTCTGATGTTGGTTTTGCCATAGTTGTGGCCCAAAATGGATTGTGTGCTTTAAGTAGAGAGGCCATCTTGTTTTGATCCTCGTCGCCAATTGTTACGTATGCATGGTGCAAGAACGACAACGGTGCAGTAGAATAAACGTCTTTACTGATTCATATTAATCAAAATGCACAAACTGAGCAACTTACAATTATAGATCCCCGAGGTTTGTGGAGACCTAAAGGTGCACCAGTCCCCGAAATCCCGCAGCAAAAGTGAAGTCGCACTCGTCAGAGGGCGTCATCGCTCCACCGAGCGATCAGCCAGTCAGTGCACTCATGCGTATAGGTGCGCGCATGCATACTGCCACATTCGTGCCATTGATCCACTGGATGATTGACTGACCGGCATGTGCACAGGTGTGTACGTGCACATTCGCCACATTCTCTGTACAGTTCATCTGCACTGTTCAATAGCCAGTATCCAATGAACAAATAAAAAGTTTGTACTGGTCATTACAGAATCGCAGTAAAATCAGCCAGAACTTAAGGGAAACAAGATGCCCAAATCTAGATTCTCAAGAATTCAACAGCAGCAGTTTGGTTAAACAAATGTGGTACAAAAACTCTCCAGTATGAACAATTGCATGTATACTTGTAAATTAAATGCATATTAAAAATTAAAATAAACAATATCAGGAGAAGCTTTGAAGCCATCTCTGTCAATAATTTAAAGGGGCACTTTATTTTGAATAGTTTGATAATCATTTCAAATAAGCAACCTCATTAGAATTTAATAATCAGGCAGGTGATAAAATGTAATTCAATGTTCACCAATTCCTGCATGTGAAATATTCCCTTTTTACCTTGATATTTACCTTGATGATAAGGCACAACTATTTTTTTCCCCCCAGCTTATCATCATGACCTCTTCAGAAATGGATCATGACCATGGTACAAATACATAGACAAGACATGGTTCACGAACCATGCCATGTCATTCTTGGACTTTTCTCAACAAGAGAATTTAAAAAAAACTTCAATCAAAATATTGGGGAAACCAAAAATGGGGTTAAGTATTTATTGCACCCACTGCCCAAAGTAATAAAGATACCAATTACCTGCACCTATCTTTTTACTTAAATTCAGTAATCCATTAGAATGAATGGCTCAGGTCAGTACATTAGCACATAGTCACTGGTCTCTGTGGCAAGTCCTGCTCATCTGATTTCCATGTTTCATTACAAATGGAAGTCAGAGATGAGCCAATTTGCAAGGATGACATAGCCAGTGTTTCTTCATGGAGCTGTTGGTCATAGTAAGCATGATCTGTCCCATTAAACAAGTCCATTATTATCAAATCTATTTTTAAAACTTATCCTGAAAATAATGAGTGTTTTCATTTTCTTCCTTTAAGAGAGGTTTTGCAATTTGTGATACTTTGGTTGTGTGGTTCATCAAGCTAAAATCTAACCACATTTCTTCCTTCCCCACATATTGCAACTAAATGATTTACACAAGACAGTCAAGAATACAAAAACACAAGAGCAGCAGGAAAAGGCCACTGAACCTTTCAAGCCCGCCCTGCCATTCAATATAATTAAGGCTGTTCTATCCCAAGCCTTGGTTTCTTCTCTGTGCTAGATCCCCATAGCCCTCAATTCCCAGTCTACCTCCACTTTAAATAGTTCTAATGAGCTACCCTCAACAACTCTCTGGGGCAGAGAATTACAGAGATCCACCAGTTTCTTTGAGAAGAAATTTCTACATACCTCAGGTTTTAAATGACCGACCCCTCACCTTGAAACTATGTCCCCTTGCTCGACATTCTCCCACTAGTGAAAACATCTCAACATCTACTCTGTCATGCTACCTTAGGATCTTATATATTTCAATAAGATCACCACTCATTCTTCCAAAATCCCAAAGAATACAGTCCCAACTCATTTAAATTCTCTTGATGGGACTATTGTCTTGTATCGTAATTAGCCTGGTTTATCCCTCCTAGATTGCCTCCAATGCTGCTTTATCCTTTCTTAGGTAAGGGACCAGAAATGTGCACAGTACACCAAGTGTGGCCTCGCCAACACCCTGTACAAAAGTACCAAAGGCAATCTATGATTTGCTTCAGTTTTTGGTTTTAGAGTACTATCTTCATTTCTGGTTTTCCATGGATAGAAACGTGCCGTGTATTTGCTTAGGGAAGGCTAGATAGATTTTGGTTATAGTAACAGAAAATGGAAATGGAGACCAAGATTGTTGGTGCCATCTCAAAGTGGATGATGAATATTTGTTGATCAAAGCTGATCAGTCTGGAGGAGTGATAATGGAGGGAGATGAATTGAAGCAGTAAATATGGAATTATGATGCACAGAACACAGCAGTTTCTGGAAATTTGAAATACACAGTAGATCAGGTAACATGGAGAAAACAATATAGAGTTAATGTTACAAATGGATAACATGCATCTCAGTTCCAGTGGTCTTTTTTTTTCCTTCTGTCCCCTTTCTCTCACTCTATTTGTACACCTCCAATCCTACCTGACCTGAGTATTTGCTGAGATCCAGCATTCTTTTTTATTTCAGATTTCCTGCAATCGCTGTGTTCTGCATCTCAATTCCATTCTTTCAGAAAGGTCAGCTATGGTTAACAAATGTTCATCGCCTCTTTCAGATAGCATTAACAATTTGTCTTACATGTGAAAAATCTTGGTCTTCGGCCAATCACAGCCATTTCCAATGCTCACTCCACCCTTCCTTCTTTCTGTAACTTGAAGCATGCCTACATTCTCACTATTCCATTACTGATGAAGGTCATTGACGCAAAATGTTAAATCTATTTCTCCCTCCACAGATGCTGCCTGACCTAAGTATCTTCTGCTCAGTTTTTATTTCAGATTTCCAGCACCTTCAGTTCCTTTTCTTTTGATTTTAGTTATGATAGCTTCATGAAGGGCCTACCCATCTCTCATTTAAAAGGGCAGTGCAGTGTGCAAGAAGAAATGCTCAAGTTCCAGAACAAACTTGGGAAAATATGATTAACAGCAGTGTTAATTCATAGTGCTATTTAGTGCTGCTTCAGGCTATCACTTGTAAAAGTCAAATGAAACTATTCCATAAACATTTGCTATCTGCTACAAGAATATTTGACAAATCACAAGAAGTTCTCCTAGTTTATCAGTAAGGGATAACTTACTCCACATTGTTTTAATATAGCTAAAGTTAAATAGAACTAGAAATTCTCCAAGGCAAATCATGCTTTAAACAGAGGTGTAGTTTTGATTTTTAGGCACATCAGCCACAGGTGGTGTATGCTTCACAAATTAACATATGCAACCATTCATATTCAGTGTCAGACCACTGCCAAAGTAGACGACTAAAAGAAACTGGAGAACTCATGCATTACAGGCTACTTTGGCAATTTCTTCACACATGAAGAGTTCATGAAACCACAGGCATACACACCACATCTGACTGGAAGAACAAGAAGAAAAAAAGTGTGTGGGGGGGGTGGGGGAAGAAGAGTGGGGAACAATAAAAGATTCCATATATCAATTTATATGGAAGTTTTCTTGAACAGATTTGTTTTCATGCTGTCATCAGGGTGACATTTAGAAGAAAGACTTAGGCAATGGCAGCAGCAAGTTTTGAACAGCAAGTTCCCAGCAGATGAAAAACATAACAGCTGCAAGTAGTTTTCAGATCAGTAGCGATTGACAACAGCATGCAGCTTAAAGTAAAATGATTTCACTTACGTATTGAGGGAAATGCATGCCATTCTGCTTTTCAAAGGAAACAATTGCATAAACCATCAAATATTTAGTCAGACTGTACTCTTACAATCAGTTCATACATTGCTCATATTAAAAGGGCAAAACGACACACTAAATTTTAACTCATTCTTTCAAAAATAATCCAAGTCAAAAATAATTTAGCCTTAAACTACATTTAATTTTTAAAGCTGCTTGATCTCCTGTACGAGCTCTCAGACAAAAAATACAAATATGTCACACACACTTCCTCACCTTTTCCCCTTTATACACTGTTACTCCATCTATCTAATTCCCAGGTTTTGTTGGTACTTCTAAGCAGTACGGACTTTGGTTTCTCTCTGTCAAATGACCAAGGAAACCCATCACTGGTTACCAAGTACTCCACACTTGTTTCTTTGCTAAATCTCTGCCCATTCACACAAAACCCACTTTTCCAGTAGTAGGCAACTTACTTATAAATCAAGCGATTTTATAAGGCTATAATCTACTAGATAACAATCTAAAACTAAAAAGAGTATTACAATACCTATCAAGGCATTATTTTGAGTGTTACTTTAACCAAGCAAGAATCCAGGTCCTCAGTAATAAGTCTAATCTCCTCAATCAGGTATAAGCAACTGATTCATGCATCAATTGCAATCCACGTCTGAGCTCCAGTTCTTGAGGGAGGTTTGCCAATTAATTGACACCACTGACAGAAGCCTTTAAGGAACATTGAACTTATATTAGTTTCAGTTGTAGTTATACTATGGTGGAAATGAATCTCTCACATTCAGTGATGGCAACTGTGACATTCCTGTGAAAGGGTTAGAGTTGTTGGGAGATGATTTATACCATGAGTACTTGGAACCTTCCACTATGGCTCACCCATCTACCTACCACAATGCTGAAATGAAGCACAAGGCAGGATACTACTACACCAGGAATGACACACCACAGACCCAGTTCCAGTGTCAAAAGAAATTCAATGACCTTACTCAGCTGGTTAAGGTTAGCAGTTACTGACAAAACCACCAGAGCTTCGATTTTCATTCTCATCACAACTCCAGCACTCACATACGTTTGTGAGTGTGTCTACACCTGTTGCAAACATCTCTTAAACTTTTTGAGATACACTCACTAATTTCTCATCTAGGAGGTGGAGGCCAGGAATCAGTGCCTCTGACCCCTGTCCATCCCACTAGATTTTATACTTCATCATTAGTAAGTCTCATAAGCACCCTCTTCCCTTCACTCTTTTGGCATGATCATGCTCATTTGATTTTTGATAATCAATACAGAATCACCAGAGACCCCACCTGCCCAACGTGCACACCCCACTGAGGAGGCCAACTTTGACAAGCAGGTGGATGAAGATGCAGTGTCAATGTATTTGAAATTCTCATGCACCAACTCAAACTGTGGCAACTCACAGAATGTGGAGGGTAGTGCAAAGGCAGAAATTTAACCAGGAGGTTGCAGCCAAGCTCGAGGATTACTAGAGCTAATGTTGCATTGTCCTAGAGGGAGAGACTACACAACGGTTCTGCTCCAAGAAAACAACCTACAGGAGAAGCCTGATGCAGATACACGTGGAGAGGCTTGACATTTTGTCTGATTTGGCAGAAAGCCCGTCAAAAGAAATTTGCACTGCTTTGTGGAGTCCAGTGCCCATCCTTGCCAGTCAGGGAGTGGTGGATGCCATGTCAGAAATGTGGACTCGGCCTTGGGATAGCAGGTGATGACAGAGCTATCAGCTTCCACAGCAGCACATGCAAAGGCTGCCTATCAGAGTTCCGCAGTGGAAATTTAGACCAGTGCCATCATGGCCCCAAATTCAACTGTTGGCATAAACCTCAGTGTAATCTGTGATAGACTGAAAGGCCACCTGTCTTCGGAAGTACCAGTGAATACATGTTGATGCAAAACAAAAATCTACTGCTTCTCTCTGGGCCACAATAACTGTGCTCCAACCATTGCCAATGCAACAGTACCTTCACATTTGGCTTTCAGCTCAGCCGACCTAGGTTAAAGCTGTTCATGCTGAGATGGTACAGTCTGAAACTGGGCCATTAGCCCAGAGCTGCTTGAGGTTCCCCTCTACAGCGAGGGAGCAATCTTCCAGTGGTTCGATTGCAACCATGTAGGAAGCACTGTGCAGCGGCAGCAGGTCAGACAGTATCACAAAAGGAAAGCAAACACAAAAGGGCAAGCACAAGAGGTAATTAAGTAAATGTGATCAAAGTGTTTGTGTTCGTTTTATCAGTGCTCTTATCATTTAAAAAGATCCTTCTTTTATCAATCACTTTGCCTTGAATCCATGGGCTTGTGCTTTCCTTGTCATGTGGCACTTCATCAAAGCCTAACTAAAATCAATGCAGACTACATCAAATGCACTATCTTTGTCAATTGAGGTGCACAAAATTATGAAAAGCCTACAGTAAGTGAACAGGAAAGGACGTACTTCTCTTGGGAAAGCTAAGGGTGGATAACTAGCTGACATTGCTTTAAGTTAGATGGTACAAAGTTTAGAGGAGAATGGAGGAAGGAAAAGTACGAAGACCAGTTGGGGGTCTGAAATCCACCATCCGAGACTGAAAACCCTGTCAAATTTTTAAAAAGTACATAGATGAATATTTGAAGAGATAAAGTGTACTGACAAAGCTATGCAAGCTAAGAGTTATGCTGTTAAAAAAATAGTTGTAAATAATTTTACAAGGGAAAGGAGCCAAATTCTCTGCTAACAGGAGCATTGTATTGTACGTGGAATGCTGCCACTTGACTGGCATAGTGGAGGAGAAAGAACTGCAAATTCTATTGGAAATTGCATACAAATTCACAATTGTGTATTCAGAATTCAAACAAAACAAAAACTGCTAACATGACAAAACAGTAAAAGCAGCTCATTTTTGTAGAAATATGAATTAATCTTCAGTGAGTTGATTTACATTTCAGTACAACCAGTAGTGTGCTCAACTTGAGACATTTCATAAATGTCACCCCTTACTCAAAACAGGAATATTCCTCAAAACTAGCTGTAAAAAAAAATTAACTTACCAGTGTAGCAGGATTCCAGGTTGTAGTAGGAGCAACCTTAGGTTGCCAGTTGGTTCCTCCAGTTAGTTTCTTTTCCCCAGGCTGGTTCCAATGAAGATCACTTCTTAGGCAAAGGATTATTTAATTAATAATTCTGTATGCCAATGCCAAACAGCACATCTGTCACTATGCTGTTCAACTGAGCCAAATGTTAACAAACCAAACTGAAATATAGCCACAGACCCTCAGACAAAAGAAATTGTAATTGCTGAACTAAACTGAAGCCAGATTATGCAGTTATAATAAACTGCATTTTACTAAAGACTTTGGTGTCTTCACATTCAATCATTAAGTTCATCTGCCAAAACAATAAAGACCACTGATGCAGATTTGTATTTAAAAAGTTCTAAAACTTCATCACTACTGATCTGTAATTCATGGATAGATTATGAACTATGGCCAGAGGAAGCACTGCACCATAACACAATAGCCTTTGAGTGATCCACTTCATGGCATCCTTTGGACATTTATGATAGCAAATTTAATTCTGCAAATAGGCATTCAAGTAATGATTGCTTATTTGCAGAAATAAGCAAATCACATGATTCAAATTGTCAGAATTAATATGGCAGGAAAAGGTTTAAAAAAAAATGCCCAATGAGAATCTTAGACACTCTCATGTTTTAAGTATAATGAAAGCAAGACTAAATTACTGTATTTTATATCACTTGTTTTTAGTTGTTTCTTAAATGTTACTATACATGCAAGTGAAAATTTAACATCCAGATTCAAAAACATAGTGAAAGCAACAACAAAAAAATCTGAATTCATATGGAAGTGGTGTAGTTACATCCCGCAATAAAAAGTGTTATTATCCATGTAATGTGTTGAAATTTGGGTCAGTAAACACATTAAATCAAAAGAGACCAAATTCCGATTTTCTGACACATTCTTTCACATTAGTTGTATTATCACCTGAACTTTAAAAAAAAAAATCAGCATTAATTTTTATTCCAGGAGAGATCAAATACCGTGACAATTACAAGTCATGTCTGGAGCTCATGTTTTATGAGACATTCTACAACATAATTCCCATGAACCAAAAGATCCAAGTTTAAAGATTTAAGATTGACAAAATTTTGCTATCATCAAATTTCTCATTTTAATACACAGTACAATTTTGGGCAGGAAAATATGCCATAATTTCTGTTGAATATATAGGAAGAAGGGGCCCGTAGAGAAAATAAAGTATTAGCCATTTCAATAAATATGCATAAATGACTGGTCCTTACTTTTTAGCAGATCCATTTCCAATTCCCAAGTCTGAAATACATGAAATTGACTTGCATTACTTGATCAGCACTGAGAAATAAACATTTTTAAAAAACACAACCACACCTGTTAGTTACTTACTGCCAACGAGATTAGCCAATGATGAATCCAAATCCTCTCCTACTAGCTTGTTTGGCTGCGGCTTTGAAGATTGTTGGGTCTGACTCTGCAAAGCTACAGTTGGTTTCAGGAGTCCACCTAATCCATCAAAGTCTTTGGAGGTCAGTAATGCATTACAATTAGAGCAATAAAAAACAAAAATTTTGCAGGGACACTACTTATATTTTGCCAATAAAGATCAAGATGTTAAAATCCCAACTCACCCATTCAAGCATGCCAAGCAAAGCCAAGGACCCATAGGTATGGATTGTGGAAAAAAATTAGAATAATATGTTTATAGAACAAGCCAGAAATGTAATTAAAGCACTGCAATTTTACTGAGTACATATCAACTGAACGATGAGCCAGAAAGTATTAACCAACATTATGTTTCTGCTTTCAATTATACCTTAAAAAAAACAGAATATCAACATGCAAGAATGAGCTAACATTGCTGCATGCAAGAAACAAACTGTCTAGCTAAAAAAAATTGATAACTCTTAAATAATTTTGTGAGCAACATGTCAAATACAAATATATTTGAAATACAATTGCAAAAAATGTCCCAGATGCTTTGAAAGTTTAGGACTGTCCAATGTTTAAAAAATAAAATTGAGAAATGATATAAGTTATTGCTGGAAACAGATTTTAGCTTGGCTTGTAAAAATATCTGTTGCGGACAATTGTCACACGATATGCTGCTTCTATTTTGTCAATGCACTGAGCAATTGCCACAGTGCCTTTATTCTGCATGCTAAACTCATTGCAATTTATGTGCATGCCTGCAGGGAAGCTAATTCAAGAATATCAATCATGGCCTTCATGAAAGAACACATCATTCATGGTGACATGGAAGGGAAATCACCCAGGAATATCAACTCCAAGAAATGCATTGCTATATCCAGTCAGATCAGTTTCCTCTAGTCTCCCATTTTAAACTGCAACCTTTATCCATAAGAGGCCAACACTGACAATGCAAAATGCCAAATATTTAAAACAACACAAATCTAAAAGGACCAACTGAGCAGTTGATTAAACATTTTAATACAATATTAAGTTATTTCACTTTGACTCCATTTTTAGCATCAAATACGGAACTTACTTCTATGCTAATAACTGGTACATGCAACCAAGACTGGTCATACCCAGACCAATACTACACTAACCTAACTGGTTTGTTAATATGGTCCACTGCATCAGTCACTGGATAATCCAACCTTAAAACCTCTCAAAAGTCAGAACGGCAGTTCAGACATTGGAGTTCCATATTCAGGAAAGGGGAAGATAAAAACAGTAGTGCAAAGTACAAATCTCTTCAAAGAGGTGGGCTCCCTCCTCCATATATGAAAGTAAAGACAATTTATTAGAGGGACTGAACAAATATGGGGAACTTTTGATCACTGCTTGAAATGTGCCACAGTATTAAATTTCATTGGCATATAAATACAAGATCTGAATACCCTGTAACATTCCAAATGAAGTGGTTATTTTTCAGTGACCTCTTCTCCAATGGAAGGGAATATTCTTACCACCAGAATCCATAATGCTATTGGCTGTGGAAGTTGATTTAGTCCCAAATACAGACTCGAAGTCAACATTAAGGCTTGCTGAAGATAGTGCCTGAGTAGCTGGTGAAGGAGTGAACCCTAAAAATACAGAAAAGCATGGCTACATTCAATAATGCATCAAGAGAGGGGAAAAAACTCTTCTACCAATCAGAATACAGTTTTAAAATCAGTGCACAATCCAAAAAGTGAATATTTCATTTGGCTACATTATTTCCAGCAGTAATGAGGATTAAACAATACTTTCTACAAAATCTTAATCTTTTAATTAGAAAACAACTTGAATATTTATTGTAAAAGTATTCTCTTTAACAAAGAGTTTCATTTTTGAAGAAAAATGTCTCCATATTATTCATCTCATGTTTATCTACCCCATGTTTCTTCCTTTCATCACACTTTGCCCCCCACCACCCAAATGAAGCAATGTTTCTGACTTTTCACCACTCAGTCCCCTCCCTAAGCTACTGTTTCCAGCTCCTCCCTATTCTTCCCCTTCAAAAGTTGTGTTGTTATTCAAAAAATTAGTAGGCCCACTGCATACTGGGGGAAAAAAAAAACTTCTATTCAGAATCTCCATCTCCTGTATACGGCAAGTAAAATCGATTCAAACAGAAGCAAAATTAATGAGGCTTCTGACACAGGAAGTCCTCAAAAACTGTACTGTCAGTATACATGCAATTTATTGGCAGTAAGTATATTACTATCACGAGTAAAAAGCCTAAACAAAGCTAGTGATAACTGAAAATGATACCTGCATATGTTCTCCGAGTATGACTAGTAAAACTGCACCAGTCTCCCCATGCTTAAGGGAAGGGCAGCTTGCGGTAGAAATCCTTAAAATGCATTTGCTCAACTTTCACGATGGTTGAGTCTGATATCTCTCAGGCAGTTACTATTGACTTGCACTGTCTTTGTAAATAACACATCTGATTCTGCCTGATGTGAAATTTACTACAGCATAATGTAACTTTAAGTGAATAGCTTAGAGGAGCCAAGTACATCAGGCAGCAAGGAAAAGATATGAAAGTTAGGCAAAAACAGGGTTTTGGGTTGAGCCAGTGGGAAAAATCTACATGGGACATAAACGTTAGCATGGACTAGCTAGGCCAGATGTCACGGTGCTATGCGCCAACTTCTAGACAGATGCAATATTCTATTAGCAAGAGCTTTTCTCACTGCAATAATAATTGCTAACTTAAGTCGCTTTATGCCAGTCAGCGTCAGAGATACAGCATGAAAACTGGTCCCTCAGACCGTCAGCAACCTACTCTTACACTAATCCTACCCTAACCCTTCTATCCTCCACATATGCTCATCAACACCCTGCATTTCTACCACTCATCTATACACCAGGGATAATTTATAACAACCAATTAACCTACTAAACTGCACACTTTTGGAATGCGAGGGGAAACTGGAGCATCTGAGAAGAAACCCATGTGGTCATGGAGAGAACGTGCAAACTGCACTCAGACAGCACCAAAGGTCAGGATTGAACATAGATTGCTGGATCTGAGAGGCAGCAGCTGTATTAGCTGTGCCACTCTAATTGGGGAAGATTAATTACTCTGAATGCTTACAAACCAAAATATTTCAACTATTAATGCAAGAAAGAAAATTCTTAATTCTTACCCGTCAATTCTAGAAATAGGGGCACTATCCAGTCAAGTCCCAAACAGCAGGTCTGTCATCGCCAATATCTCATAATTGCTCCCCTTATACAATGAGATGGACTATGACCTCACGATCTACCTTGTTTTGACCTTGCACCTTATTGCACTGCACTTTCTCTGTAGCTGTGACACTTTACTCTGTACTGTTATTGTTTTTACCGGTACTACATCAATGCACACTGTACTAACTCAATGTAACTGCACTGTGTAATGAATTGACCTGTACAATCGGTATGCAAGACAAGTTTTTCACTGTACCTTGGTACAAGTGACAATAATAAACCAAAGTCACTACAGTGGCTTACAGCAGAAATAGACATTCAACACCTTACAGTCTTTTACAACTGGTGAGGGCAATCAACTGGAAACCTAATTTGAGCTATTGTTTCACTTCCATCTCAACCATACTTCAGTTTCTGCCTAATTGAAATTGTTTAATGCTATGACTGAAACATTGACTTAAAAAAAATCTGAACAGCATTTCAAATTTATCGCAGTATAGAATTGGCAGCTATGAAAGAAAATGCAGAAATTTCACAATGCAAACTTTTCCAAAAATGTCATTTTGTGCTTCAATTACCTCAAAATATCAGTTGGGTATCGACACAAAATACGTTTGTAAGGAAAACCCCCAACGATCACAAGGTGTCATTTTTGCAGAACTTTCACCTGAACTTCTATAGAAATCACGCTACATACAGTATACTCAGGTTTTGCAAGTACCAAAAAGAATTATATACAGGAGGAAATTTCCCATTATCACAGGAAAAGCAGCTTTGCACATTAAGTGGAAATGGTGTGAACAGTTTAACGAACATATTACCACTTGCACATTTATATGGTGACCCATCCAGTACTGTTTAACCCTTTTGGTCAAGCACATTACTTGAATAAATCGCTGACAATATCACGTGGGAGAATGGATGACTTACACTGAATTAAGTACAGACTAGATGATTTTTTTGTAGGTAAAATAATGCAACCTCTGGCCTGGTAGACAACATAATTAGCAACATTGTTACAATCAGAATGCTGAATGTACTGCAATATTTAGGAAATGGGGAAGTATATTCCATGAAATACTGGGACAGTATTTGATTACACATTTTCCAAAGATTAGATAGTAAATCTGCGCACTTTAACCTATTTCACATGCAAAGGAGAGAATGCCCAGCAATTCAGTGCACAGCAACAAACACTAGACTTGACTAACAGCACTTTCAGAAGAAACCAGATGATAACCTACCTGCAAATAGACCAGCTACAGCAGGGGACTCTGTTCTAAACTGGGAAGCATTAGAATAGGCTGGAGGACCACAGAAGGAATCTGACAGATAAATTGTGCAAAGAGAAGATCAGAAAGATAAGCAGCAGTTCCTGAGCCAAGGACTGAAGGTTAAACAGAAATAGTATACAAAAAGTTAATTTCATTAAACTAAAATACACAAGTTTATTCTCAATTTTTAAAAAAATAATCACTTACTATCCCATAACTACAACATGCTTCAAGGATAATCATATTGATGACCAATTCTTAAAACATTACCTCCAGTACTTTAATTGGATTATCAAATTTAAGACCATTTAGCTTAACTCAGCTGAGCATCTTCTATCATTTAGTCTTTAGCATCATATATCTTCTGCTAGATTAAACCCACTGAAGCCCAATGATGCATACCAAATGCATCAATAAAGCAGATATTTCTAATAGATTAAAAGCAAACAGAAGCCAATAGTCCAGTGTTGAAAGAATTGACCTATACTAGGTGATAACCAATTGTTGATGAAAAAAATTGATGAAAATGGAATATCTAAAATGGAAGGGAACAGTGCAACCTTCTTGTGTGTACTGTGGAAAACAAATGAGATACTAGAGGAAGAAAAAGACACAACTGACTATTGCATTTTAATATATGATAAATTACATATTTCAGTCTTTTTGCAAAGAGATTAGGCAACCATTATGAGATGCAAGGTTAATTAATGCTCTCCTTTTGCAAGAATGGTAGGGGGAATAATGTTGAAATACAAAGCTGTTGTTTCTTTCCAAATTGAATTTTTAATAATAGTTTACTTGTACAACTATACTAATATGACAAACATTACAGTGTACCTCACAAATAAGCAGGGTAAAAAGGGAAAGCAAACCACAAGGGAAATTAAGTGAGGTGATCAAATGTAGGTCAAAGAATAAAAGATAGTGCAAAGTCATGGAGAATTTATTAACAAATCCAGAACTGGATGTGACACTAGTCTAAAAGAATTAATTAAACACAAAATAACCAGGCATGAAGCATGTTTGTGACAGTCAACATCCTTCCTTTCAGTGAGATCATCCGCAGGCATAGTGGAAAAGAAAGATGTGGATAAGAAAGATGGATGCTGACAAGATCCTGGAGGTAACAATGCAGGAGGCAGAGGAGAAGCTACTGCTACAGAAGAACCAACTGTGTTCAAATCAGTAGCAAAGACAGTTTCATGGAACAACAGTAAGAGGGCTAAATACATAAACAAATTTGGCCAATAAGCCACTTTTAAATCTTATAAAGAGAATTGGCACTGCATGAAGCTTTTTCATGACCCTGGTGACCTGTGTTCAATCCTGACCTCGGGTGCCGTCTGTGAGAGTTTGCACATTCACTGACCACATGGTTTCCTTTCACATCCCAGAAACATGTGGGTTGGTAGATTAATTGCCACTAGTCTAGGTGGATGGTTAGACTGGTAGTGTTACTGGGTATGTGTGAGAGAATAGGTTACAGGGAAATAAGTGGGGGAAATGGGACATAAGGGAATGATCAGAGCTGCCAAAGACTCAATGGGCCACATGGTCACTGCATCCAAAGGGAACATGGAAAAAGTACGATGAATTTTAGAGGGCAAAATGCTCCTTGAAAATGGCAGTATATACAGAATAAAAAGGCTATAAATGTTTCCTAAGTATGAGCACAGACTATTCAAGAGAAAATATCAGTATATTTTATAGTTGGATCATTTAAGGTTTTGAATACAGGAAATGACAGATATCTTATCCTTTTTCTCTCCTCTTCCACATTATGATACCGAAGTGATAAATTTTCCTAACTTCCAATTCTTGTTGGAGAGCGAGATCTTCTGACTGCTCTCTTAATACTCTGGATGGCCTTTTGCTGTCCATCTATTTCTCCTTTTGTCGTATGCTCCATTCTTCCTTCCTTACCACGAGGTGCCAAAAATCAAATAATATTAGGTAATGTAGAATTGGTTGACAACCTATTATTGGACTGTTGATATTGTGGTCTCTTCCCATCACCCCAATGCTCTTATCAGACACTTCAGTAAGTTTGTCACTGGTTTCCTTCAGTGCTTTATGTTGAGGTCCAAGTCTCACATAGTGGCAAGCTATTAGGAAGATCATCTGTATGAAGTTATTCTAGGTGCTGATGGGTATTGATTGATGTTGCCGAATTGGTGACATCTGATTTATTATACATCTTTGCATAACTCACTTCCATTTCTCTCTCCATTCTTCAGTAATTGGTGGTGGTCCCGGGTACTTGAACATTTTCTAAAATAAATGTGAACTGCAGATTCTTCTCTTCCAACTGACATTGTTTCTGTTATCTCAGAAGTTCATGTATGTTGCAGTTTTCACATGCTTCATTCAGCCTGGAGATGTTCTCTTGTAGTTGATCTTCACTATCTGCAAATAAGACTTGATTATCAGCAAAATAAGTTCATTTGATGTGCTGTCTTCCTCCATGGGGCGCTCCTTTATAAACGTCATCAATATTTGCAATGAATAGAGAAGGATGATAAAGCACATCCTATCTGTGCACAGTTGCAAAACTTGAAACTCCCGTTTTCATTCTTATAACACAGCAATTCTCTTTATAATAGCTTTGATGTATAATGGATCATTTGATGACTGACACCATTGAAACCAGAGCACAAATTCAATGGAACAACAAATCATTGCTATTTCAAGAAATTTGAGATACTGGTACAATTTTCTTTGTAGCAAAAAGAGGCTAATGGGAAATTTAGAGATTTTAACAATAAAAAATTTCAGACTTCGAAACAGGGGAAAAAGGATTCCCTTTTGGTTCTAGAGTCTATGAGTTTGATTGGGATTATGTGAAATTTCTTTATGCACCACTGCTTTGCATAGGAAGTATTGCAATAGATATTATTGTATCTTTTAAAGCAAGAACATTTGAAATTGAGGAAGGTACAAGCTATGAAGAGAGAACTTGGAAGTGAGACGAGAACAGAGTTGTTCTAGCAAGGTGTGGGTACATAAACAACTGACCAAGTGGTTTTCTTCCCTGCTTCAGACTTCTACATTTATTTCACGAAGCAGCAGAATGAAGGGCAACCAGGCTTAGCTAACAATAATGAACATGCACAAAAGCTGCATTTTAGACCATGGAAAAAGCAATAGTAGTGACTTCATTGGGGTTCATTTGGCACCCTAAAAAGAGAAGAAACTTGACACATAAGAAAATATTGAAAGTTTGGACTGGAAACAGAGCCAAAGTGACATTGCCAATTACATTTTTATTTTACATTCCTATCCTGGCTGCACAAGCCTTTAGATCAACATAGCTTCAAAATCAGAAGAAATATACTTTTGCTTGCTCTTCTTCAGAGTGGAGAAATATGGTATTCCTGCTTATTACGTCTTCCTGATTATTATAACACTTTTCACTTACTAGTTGAAGGTTCAACGTTATTGGCTTGCTTTTACCGCCTGGAGGTGCACTGAATAAGAGGTTAAACTGAGTGAGTATCCAAATGGAAGCAAGAACTGTATTAATATGCAAATGAGACAATTTTCCAGAAATGAGAGTCCAATCATGTTTCTTCATATGTCAATAAGAATAGTTAAAAGTGCTGGTCAAACTACAAGCGCAAAGGCCATTCATTAAATCAGGATGGAATGCGACTTGTGCAGAAGTAGTTATTCATGATGTGGTCCAGAGTGGGAGGTCACGCAATTTGATGGAGACGATACTCAGATGCAGCTATTGCAGTTCATTACTTAAGTTAACATATCAGACTAATGTTAATTTCAAGTCTTTTCCTGCAGAAGTCATGTCAATCAAATGAAGCTTTAACAACTCAAAACACACAAAAACTGTTTCAGGGTGAAATGTAGGAGACTGATCAATAAATTAATGATAAATTTATGATTAATGAATTAATAATCTAATGCAAATACAGTGGATAAATTCTTAAGGTGAGCTACCAGCCAAATAATTTTTTTTTCTTACCCGCATCCTACCTGGTGTATTATTAATTTAACACAAAGAATATTCACTCACTAGTGAGGAACAAGCCTTATTCAACTACTTTATGTATGTTTTATTTTCCTTCCAATTATAATTTATTATAAAAGTGTGCTATGTTTTCCAAGTTGGGAAACATAGGTACGATAGTGGAAAACCTTTCCATCGGAGTACCTGAGACAAAATGGTCTATCCGAGGAGTGTATTCATATTTTGTGGCAACAGAAGAACTTGGCTCAGTAAAAGGATTGAAATGATCTGGAGAATCAAGAAATTACATGTGTTCATAGATTAAAATTTCTTGGAGCATTGAAATAAGTTTCAATAATCAAGGATATTTTAAAAACTTCCTAACAGAAAATATAAAGAGTTAACTTTTTACCAAACATTTCATGGCTATGCGTCCTAGAAGTAAAGATCACACCATCTGAGAAGGCGACAGTGGTATTTACAACTTCATCAGCTTTCGTAAGAAAAGGATTTAAGCTTGGAATGGCTTCATCAGCAGCATCAGAAGTGGAGAAAGGATCTATAAACAGCAACAGTAAATAAAGCAGAAAGAAAAACAAGAAAAAATGCAAAGAAACATCAGGTCAAAAGACAAAATTGCTCAATTAAGGGACTTTCATTTAACTAAAATGATCAGTTCAAGTAGCTCATTGCTGATTCTATGTTCTGCCTGCTAAATTTGTAAAATTATTTATTTGCCACGAGAGTCAAATTCTTTTCCCCACAGTAATCACCCCAATGGGTGTGTTCTGCTGTATAGAAAACCTGCTCTGTGGCCTTTGTAAACATTTTATTTTTTCTTCCAAGAAACAAAATATTTCTGCAAATAAATCAAGGTCCTTTTAGTTTTATGCAATGCCTAGACAGAGAGAGAGGGGCAGATTTAACACTAACATGACATGCTAAAATCTGGCTCTTATATTGAATCTACACAATCAATAATGTAAACCTTAGAATCTTGCACATAGCAAACAATTTGCAAGAAATGTATTTTGTGTTTTTATTAATATCAATTCATTATGTAGTCTATAGTGAATTAATCATTCTGCAAATAGCAAGCTGCATCTACTGCAGTGAAGGCCAGAGACACGGCATTTGGATGATCAATCCACCAAAACAGAAGCTGGCTTTATAAACAGATCATAAATAGTGAAATGATGAGTAGCAGCAAAGTACACACATATGCAATCAATCCATTAATATTTCTTATGCCTTAACTTTGCATTCCAGTTCTTTTGGTTAAGCTTTCCTTTGAATGTTGGTCAGTTTCCATTTATCTTGAAAGACCCTGATGAATTTCCAGCCAGAGCTACATCTCCAAGTGTCTAATGCACAGCTCAAAGTTCCAATGATTTATTGCAAAAGAAATTTAGGTGACCAACAACGGTTAGGATATTAAATAAAAGCCTCTGCATTATCAATTCATCACTGGTATTTAACCAAGGCAATCAAGGTTACAGAATACAGTACGACTACATCTTCCTGGGCCAACAGGAGTTCCATTCTGGATTCTCGTCCAAATTACTGCTCTCTTGAAAACTGGGTAGCAAAGATTGACACAGTTGGTAGTTTCATCATCTATTAAGTTTTATAATTAATAAGAAAGCTTTAATATAAGCAGCAAGCAATGCCTTTTATGGAATGTTTAATTATAACCAGTATTCCCAATACCAAATGCTTATCTTGATTTTCCTGGTCCCATTTGCACCGATTCTGAAGTCATTTTTGCTTCAATAGCTGATAACATCTGACACTGCTCAGGCAGTTACTACTGTTACAGCCAATAATTTATACATTGGAAAGTGGGCAGATGAGCAGACTCTGTTACAGATTGTCAACTTTTTGTTCACTGGTGCAGCTGGGAACTGAATCTACATGCCACAAAGTCAACTGGTGGGCTCCTCTTGCAGTGATCCAAGCTCCACTGTCAATTTTTTGCCAATCCTGGATAGCTTAATTGTGGGAGAACACTAGCTTAATGAGACTCTGCAAAGGAACAGGGAATCTGGGATTGGGGGCAATAGGGATGCAGGATAGCGTGTGGAAAGCCTTTGGTATCAAAGGTTAAATGATGTTTCAAAGCTGCTTCAAGTTTGATGATTTTTCATAAAGACTTGCAATAAAGGGTCATCAATCTGAAACTTCCTCACCTGTATTTTCTGTTTTTCAAAGCCCAATGTTGACATCGTTTTTCTTAAAAAAAACTAGAGTGGTTTTCAGAGGCTATGCCATCAGCCTCCACTAATTGCTAGATTGCTTTTGCATGATGAGCTCCCTAATAAAATTATGCAGCATTTGCTGAAACAAGAACCACCAGTGGGTACCTGTGGCCCTAATAAAGTAATATGACTCAGTAAATCCTCTATTGCACTGGATTCTCATCATTTTTGGCATCTCCCTTATTCAAAATGAGAGGCACAAAGCATGAAACTACTAGCCAGTTAGTTTATGATCTGACACAAGGAAAACATTAGAAGCTATAATTAAAGATGATACAATAGAGGACTTAGAAAAATTCAAGGTAATCAGACAAAGTCAGCATAGCTGTGTGAAAAGGAAATGATCTTTGACCAATTTATTGGAGTTCATTAAAGTAAAACAAGCTGTGGATAAAAAGGGAACCAGTGGATGTATTAATTTTTGTTATCCAGAAAGCAATGATGAGGTGCTGCATCAAAGGTTCTTGCAGAATATAAAAGTTAATTGTGTAGGAGGCAATATTTTGACATGGATTAAATATTGGCCGGCTAACTAGAAACTTATTTTTCTCTTTGGCAATATGTAATGACAGGCATAGCATACATATCGGTACTGGGATCTTAACTTTTTACAGTTTATGTAAATAACTTGGATGAATGATATGGTTGTACATTTCCTGTAGACAGATCATAAATTGTGAAGAGGACCATGGGATTTAGATACATTAAGAAGGTGGGGAAAGATCTGACAAAAGGACTATGTGGGAAAATGTGAAATTAAACATTTTTGCAAGAAACAAGTTATCTAAATGGTGAGAAATTACAATGCTCAAATGCAGAGGGATCTTAGTACTCTAATGCATGGTCAATGTAATAATAATAATGCACAAGGTCAGTATGCTGGTGCAGCAAGTAATTAGGAAAGCTAACAGAACGTCATTTATTGCTCAGACAATGTAATACAAAAAGCAGGGAGGTTATAATTTAGTTACATCGGGCATTGGTGAGACTGCAACTGACTTCCTTATGCAAGAAAGGATATCAATGTGTTGGAAGCAATTCTGAGAAGGCTTTATTAGACAAATAACTGGAATGAGCAGATTGTCTTACAAGTTCAGATGGTTTGTACTATAATCCACTAGAGTTGAGAGAAATGAGTCACGACTTGATTTAAACAGAAGATCCTGAACAATTGACGAGGAGAGGGTGTGTTGCGGTTGAATCTAGAACCAGGGATCTCTGTTTAAAAATATGGAATCACCCATTTAAGGCAAGTACAAGGTAAAATTTCTATTGAGGGTTGAATGTCTTTGGAATGGTCATCCTCAATGGGCAGTGGCAACAGAGTCTTTGGGCATTAAGGCAGAAGTGGTCAGATACTTGATAAGCAAGTGTGAAAGGTTACTGTAGGTAGACAGAATGCAAAGATGAGATTACTATCAGATCAGCCATAACCTTTTTAAATGGCAAAGCAGGCTTGAGGGACCATGGCAAACTCCTGCTCCTAATTCATATGTTCACACCTCAATTCAATACAATTCCTTTCCCACAATTTTGCCAACACCTAGAAGGCTTTTTTGAGATTTTTTTTTAAAAACTCTTATGTACATTAAGACTCCAATGATCCATTTTCCAGTCATTCGGAAATCTTGACTGCTTGACAACAGGACCACTCGGAGATGTTTACTCTTTCCATTCACCGGGTCCCTAATACCTGTGCTTTCTGACCACCTACCAAGGACCCAGCTCCCAGCTCACTTTAAACTCCACTGGTTCTGTTGGTCAACGCACAAAACACTGGAGGAACTCAGCAGTTCAGGCAGCAGCTATGCAGGGAAATGAACAGTCGATGGTTCGGGTCGAGACCCTTCATCTGGACTTATAGATAGCAGGGAGGTAGCCAGGATAAGCCCCCTTCCCTCCACCATTTTATACTGGCTACCTCCCCTCCATCTTTCAGTCCAGATGAAGCATCTCACCCCAAAATGTTAACTGTCCATTTCCCTCCATAGATGCTGCCTGAACTGCTGAGTTCCCCCAGAAGTCCTGATGGCCATCTTTCCATGAAACTTACCTTGTTCTATTTATTGTGCTCCGTTTAAGTTTACTGGATTCATTGAAGTGTTACTGTTTAATGTTTAAAAGAGTAAATTAGAAGTATATTGGAGTATTAATAAGTAACATCCAATAGCATGGAAAACCTCCTAGTCTGGCACCAAAGTCCCATGCATGTCTGATTAATGGAGTTTTACTGTATATATTATGAAAATCTAGCTTTACTTGTAAATAAAAATTACAGTAAGGATCAAACTTGATATTTGATTGAACTTTGAACAACAAGATTGCTCTACTGTATGAATCTACATTTCAACAGTTCTAACAACAGTTATAACAGGGAAAAGCAGCAAGCATATTCAATACCAGTTTACTATACCTGACGCAAGTTCTTTAAGGTTTAAAGGGGACATAGGAGAGAACTTAAAAGAAATTAGGAGGACAAAAAGGGGCCATGAAATTACCTTGGCAAATAGGATCAAGGAGAATCCCAAAATGTTTTATATTAACATTTTAAGTATATTAGAAGCAAGGCGGCAGTTATGGAAAGAGTAAGTCCCTTCAGGGACCAAAGGGATAATCTACGTGTTGAGCAGGGAATATATGCAAGGTCCTAAAGGAATACTCATCAGTATTCACCAGGGAAAAGGATGTGGAGACTGGAGCATTAAAGGAGGGGTAAGCTGATATTGTGGAGCACATCTATATCAGGAAGGGTTAGAAATATTAGTGCACATTAGGGTGGATAAATCCCCAGGACATGACAGGGTCTATCGCAAGATTCTAGGGTACATTCCTTTAAGATTAAAGTGAAATAAAATTGCTTTTTTTAAAAAAATACTTAGGGTTGCTTCATGTCCAAAGTCAAATATTAGTCTAGCATTATTCACTGCTGTTATCATTTCTGATTTTTTCAATTAAATACAACTTTTGATAAAGTTGTTTATTACACCTTCCTCACATTTAGCTCTTCTTTTTGTCATGTGTTAGTGACGCATTGATTTTCCACAAGTGTCAACAACGTCCTATTGTGTTCCATCCAAGTTATTTCATTCTCCTTTCTATTTCCCTTGTGCATAAAGAAATGCCTATCAAAACTGAAAACAAAACACTTTTGGGATGTAATTTACAGGGTGGCATCACCAGTATGCACAAAAGCTGGTCACATGAACTCCCGCATGCAGCAATCAAACCAGCTCAGTGCAGCATTCACCAGTGATGCCCCAAAAAAGGTTGCTGAGGCTTCAGTGAGCACCGAGTATTGCTCTATTACTCTCAGGTAGAAAGCCAGTCACACATTCCAGCCTTAAATGTTCCACTACCACAGTCTCTTTTGTCAGTTAAACACTCCCACCTTCCACCCTATTCACAGGCTTTCCTTTTTGTCCTTTCCCTCCTCCAGCCTGTTTCTTTGTCTTTCAATCCTATGGAAGTCATCAAATTGAACACCAGTTGTTATTTTCACTTCTAATGTCATCTGACATAAATGATTCCAGCAGTTTAGGTATGTTAGTGGTTGTGTCCTTAATGTTGTATCGATGGCCAGTGAATCGACACTCTATACGTGTAGTAAACTGGTAGCCTCTTCCAATATCCACACGTCTATCATTAAACATGGGAAATTGGAAATTGCCATCAGTGATATCCTGCTCCTTAAAAGGTGCAATGTTTTGGTCTTCCCAAGTACAATCAAATCATGAATATGAGCTTCAACATTTTAAATGCATTGTTTTTTTTCTGTAATTAAAACAATGAACATGTCCAAAAAAACCAAATTCTGGAAATAACTAGATCAGGGAGCGAAACAGAATGAACACAATAAACTACAATTGCCTCAATTGCCCAGGATAACAAGAGGGAAACATTGTTGTAGCTAATTCAGAAAAACCAAAATGCAAAGGGTAATGCAAAATATATTAAAAAGGGCAAAGTAGTTATCTTATTGCTTATTACAGCACTCAAGTCACTTGTGTGAGAATTGCACTAGTGGTACTGTTTTCCACCTTCAAGATTTCCAAACTTCTTTCCAAATGGCTAAAAAACTTCCATTCACAAGAGCATGCAGACCTATTCACAATACTGTACAACTCTAGAATATGGGACTGCTTTGTCAATAATCTTCAAGCAGCTTGAATGATTTACTCACTTTTCAATGCATTATTATACTTACTGTAGTTAATGTACCCTTTCTGTATTTTACATACGAACAGCCTGTACGTACAAACGAGCACCCAAATATATTTTCAGGAAGCAGGCCTTTGAAAAATGGCAGTTAATTTTTTAAAGGTCATTGTTGTGAACTCAAGAGCCCACTGCATTTTCAGTCAGGAGTAAATGAGTTTCGAACAGCATACTCGGTCATAATCACAGCAGATTAATCTCTGGCCCAAAGCTGCTGGTCAGCTAAACCATAAAAACTGTAAACAATATTCAAGCAGTTTAAAAATATGTACTCCATATTTACTTTAAATCAGGCAAAAGCCTTACTGAATCTTGACAAAATTGAACTTTCATGGTATAAACTGTTGAAAGAAAATAACAAGATTCATCAAAATAAAATAGTACTCTACACCTGACAGTCCAAACCATCTTTAAATCTCTCCTGTACATTTGGCAAACAGCTTTTCCATAAACAGTAGATGAAAGATGGTCAAATATCTCATTTTTAAAAGTATAGCTATTGAACATTTTTGAACAAAACTCTTCTAGATGTAAAAAAAACTCACTGACATTTGAATTTTTTTTCCCCCAAAATAGCTTAAAGGCAACCCCAGGTTATAGCTGTTCAGGTTACAAAAATTCACCCTTGCAGAATCCATAAATCACAACTCAAAAATTTGAGATACAGAATATAATTCACTCTTATGGAATTTATGTGGGGCAAAAATAAATAAGTGAACACTAAATGCAAAAGATTAAAAGATTGTCAATTTTTATTTTTAGTCAATTAATAGTGTGGGGCAATAAGCTTTGGATATGACATCAGCGCATCGATTAGGTTGGAAGACACAGCCAAGTCCTTTGTTTACCATGCCCTCTCCAGTCCTAGGACCTGTGAACGGACATCTCAGAGTGCAATGCTGCTGTGCTATTCATCTGAGAGGCATTTCCCCTGATGCACTGCATTGTGGGGAGCTGCAGTAGCCATGACAAAGTACTCTTGGCCTTTACTCCACTTCCATTCTCACCATGCTTTAAGCCATTACCACCACCCATGAGCCCCACCCCCGAGCACCTTTCTCTCACAAATCACAATCTTCGAATCCCATCCCTTCCCCCGATATCCCCACTTCCTAACCTCTTTCCCAATCCACAGCCTTGCAAGTCAAAGAAAAGGCCCCACAGCACTGCGCTCTGAGACGTCTGTTCATGTGTCCTCAGACCGGATCTTTCAACCCAAGCGATGTGGTGACATTATATCCAAATCTTTTTGCCTCACAGCATTGAGTGACTAAAAATAAAATTTGTTGTTCCTTTCGCACAAGCCGTGTCCATCCCCTAAGTTAACATTGGCTTCAGCTGTTAAATAACAGTGGTAGGTTACTTTGTTATCACCAATAACATGGCTTAATAGGAGAGAAAAACATCCTGTAGGAAAGCATCTCTGTTTATAACATGCAATTCAATGAGACAAGGGGGTTCGCGTTACATACAGTTTGAGGAACCCAACCCCTCCATAAAGCTGGGGTTCTCTGTAAATATAATGCCCTTCATCCCAAGCTAAGGGTAGAGCTAAGTTTAACCATCTGGTTGAAAACATATCATAAACTTCAAAAGATTATGTAACACACTTTACTGCTTAGAAACATTTTATTATCCTTTTGCTTCCTTTTGTCTGAAGGTTACTGCAGATTCCCATGGAAATTATCATCACGATAGATCAAAGTTTGAAATATATTTGGCATACTCACAATAACAAGGGAACTAGGTTTCCCTTACTAATAGCTTTACTTCCCACAAAGAAAATAATTAGAAATAATAAATTAAAATACACTCTATTTAAGATATTTAAATGACCTGTTGCAGGCCTTTTGACCTACCCGTGCTCCTACTTCTTATGTTCAAACACAGGGTTCAAAGCTAAGGACTGAACAGCTTAGCTGCAAGCAGTCTGGTTTAGCATACAAAGTTATCAAGACCATAAATAGAATTGGTGGCAAAGTAACTCCAGATTTGAAGCAATAACTTCAACCTCTGAAGTTTAGGTACAGGAAATTGCAGATCCAGAACACAATGCCAGATATTTTAGGTGTGGCAATATAAAAGCCGTAGGTGTTGAAAGAGGTGACAAGCTAGAGCTCAGTGTCAGTGCAGATGTGGAAGTTGACCCAATGTACACTGGCAATCTTGCCCAGGAGCAGCATTTAGATGACAAACGCAGGAGTAAAAGCCAAACATTAGAATGTCACTGATGAGATTCACATTGATAACTTCCATAAACAATTCTTAAAACTTCAAAAAACTCTAAATCTAAAAATAAAGGTTGAATTTGGAACTTTACTCCAATTAACCTGGAAATGACCCACTTTCAATTTTGAAGGAGCTGGGGCCAAAGGATAGCAAGTCACCCATCTATTCTCAGGAAGCAAGCTACGAACAGCTTCTGGTTTAATTTTAAATGCAGTCTGCTGTGCCTCCCTGCCCTCAGGAAACTCGGAAGATAAAGAGGTGCAAGGAATCATTAAGTACCTTGAGTGCATGGCTCTGCATCAGGAATGGCAATGTTTAGTTCCAGTCCAGAGAGAGATCCTCTAAGCCTACCACACCCCATGATGTACTTCTCTCTAACCCAATCTGAAATATATTCCATTCATCCTCAAACCACATTCCCCAAGCCCACAAAAAACCTGATCTTTCCCAACTAGAATGCAGGCTTTTCTACCCAACACCCAGGTGAACATCAGGTGGGAAATGTCAACAAATTGGTAAAACACCAACCTGCAGTGTAAAAGTATCAGACATTGCTTCTATTTCCTCCCCAGATTTGACCTCTATATTTTAGCTATAGAATACAAATTCTTCAAACTTTACATAACTTAATGGCATGAAACCTTAGCATACCTTTGATTTTGAAGCTAAAGTCATCAATAACAATTTTTAGAGCCATCTTACATTCTGATCAAATAATCCAACTTCTGTATATGGAAACAATGCACATCAACAGATGCTGTGAAGCTGCTGCAAGCAAGTTTTTCACTGCATCTGTGCCTACATGTATTTGTGCATATGACAATAAACTCAACTTTGACTTTTGATTTATTTAAAATGATCAATACTTTCTTTTGCTACCTGAAGATCTTTGAAGTATCTTACCTCCCCATGTATTAGCTGCCAGGGGTACTGCTGGAACAGAGTGCATGGATGGTTGAAATGTTGGCTGAAGATCAAGCAAGTCATTTGGCAGTTTGGACGTACTGTAGGGAAAAATTAAAACAGAATTTACATCTTGTACTCTAAATGAATGTACACAATGTGAAGTATTTAAACTTTTAAATCATACTTGATTTTTACAAAATGATCCAATAAGATAATTTGTTTTTTCAATAAATCTCTAAACCTATCTAGCATTTTATTTCAATTTATGGTTAGAAAATTTGCTTCAGATCAGATGAGATGGCAATCAATAAGCATGTTTCAGTGGAAAAAGGTTGGAGGTCAGGTGTTCCTGGTCAGAAGAGAGTTGGAGAAAACTAAAACATAATAGGAGTAATCAGTTCAGAAGTATTTCAAGCTTACCACTCACCCCAACATGCATTTCACTGAAAAGAAATTCAAATAACCTCTTGAAAATTAGTGTGTAAACAAATGGTAAAACAGTCCTTGATGAAATTGCATCGTCAGATCAACATGAATGAATGTGGAGACCACTAATCTACCTCCAACAGCCAATTAATTGAAGATGAGAATGGAAACTTTTCCATTTCACGATACCAATCCTAATAGCGAATACAAATGGCAAAACATAGAAGTAATTTAAATTATGGAACAATAGCACTGGGATGTGTTATGGAACAGTAGCACAATGAAACCAATGTGCAGTGCAGATTTTTCTGCAGATGGGGCAAAAGGTGGCTGAGAAGGCAGGTGGATGTGTAGTTTGCAAGGTGACACACTCCTTCTGGAGGGTTTCTGCATGCTCCAAGTGCATAACCACGATTCTCAATATCATCTGGAATGTTTCTTCTCCACTTCAAGCCGATAAGGGCCAGAGATTCCCTGAATTCAATGAGTCGTTGCACTTCAAGGAAACTTCAAGCATATCCTTGAATCTTTTTCTCTGTCCGAGGTAAATCTCTCCTATGACATAGTTCTGATTACAGCACCCATCTTGAGAGTTTGATGTCAACTATGTGAACCACAGACTGTCCAACATAGCCAACTGAGTGTGTGATTTGGGCATCAATGCTGGGGATATTGGCCTTGGACATTGATTCGCTTACCCTTTCAGCAAATTGAGAATTTTGCCATGATAGCAATGGTGATATTTTTCCAGTGCCATTATACTTCACTCTAGAGAACATTTCTCACATGCAAACCATCACAGTGGTCTGACCACAAGGATGCAAGTTTCACAACCAAGCCAGATAACATCTCTACCCAGCACCAGAGTTGAAGATCCAATAAGTGCCATGGGAAGAAGATCAGAAGCCCTGGACAGTTCTCTTATACCCAAATCAAGGAGACAGTGCCCAAACAAATGGAATTATTGCCAGTATTAGGAGGAAGGTGATACTTCAAAGTACTCCTCCTCCCCATGAAGAATGTTCCTACATCAGTGTAAAACAAACTGCTGTCACAGAGCTTATTTAACATTATCAACGTGCTTCTAGAATACTTCATCGTTGTTTTGTCAATGTATTTTTGGGTGATTATAGGTCTTCCCCAGCTTACAAATGCCCAAGTTATGTACAGTCTTACATACAAACAAGCATTTGGGAGACCAGCTGTATGAACTTGCCAGCTGCTGCAGGGCTACAGGTATTTTCCACCTGGGAAACTGTTCGGGCGATGAACAGTTCACAGGAATGAATCCTGGGTACCACCTGTTCTAAAAAAAATAGGGGGCTATGTGGGAAGAAAGGGTTAGATAGATCTTAGAGCAGGATAAAATGTCAGCACAACATTGTGGGCTGAAGGGTCTGTACTGTGCTGTAGTGTTCTACGTTCTTTTAAAACCATCTCAAAGTGGTCCGGATAGAAAGTGAAGAGCATATGAAATCTGCATTGTCTACAGTTAAATAGGTACGTTGCTATTTCCTGACAGAAACAGCAAATCAAAATATTAATAAGGAGCAATCTTTAACATGCGTGTGTACACAAAGAGCAATATATTAGGCAAATCACTGGCATATTACCCACCACAGTCTCATGCTCCAAGACAATGGTTTCAGGATTATACCATTGCTAATTTGAGGAATCAGTCTTTTACTGATTAAGAAACGCAAGTTAAAAAAAAAACAAAATTACATGTTCAAATTCCTGATCTTCTTCACTCTCTGTAACCTCTGCTGGAACTTGATTTGTACCATAAACTGAGGACAGTGTTAGCCTTTTTGTCCCACAGAACATGCATTTCCATCTTGACTATTCTTTCTGCCCTTGTCCAGCTTCTTTCCACAATACCTTCTCTGCCACTGGCAGAGTATCAAAAGGTATTGTGGAAAGGTCCCAACTTACCTCCACAACTGACATTCAATTCCCCTACCAGGATGGCCTGAGGATATTTCGGCCCTTCCTTGAATGGAAGGCCAACCAGTCTCCCTCCACCACCACCACCTCTTTCACCTGGCTGTACTCCTTCTTACATTGAGTGGAGTTATTCTAAGCTTTCAGGAAAGCTTAAAATAACTCCACTCACTTTCTCCAAATTAAGGGTACAGCTGTGGGTTGAAGCTATACCTGTCTCTTTGAAGATGTGTGGAAACATCCTACTCAAAACCTCCACCTCACCTCTTTTGTAGTACATTAAATGACCGTACTAGTGCTGCTATCTGTACTTGTAAAGGAAGTTTCACCATTTCTCCTATTAGCTTCCACCCTGCTCTCATTGTCGCATGACCCATTTCTCACTCAATAAAATATCCAATACAAGTCCACAAACTCCTATAGATATTTTACCTACACTTCCTCCCACTCCAAGGACTCCATTTCATTCTACTGCCATCTCAGCCTTCATCATATCTGTTCTGGCAACACTTTTCACAACAGTGATTCTTAGATGTTGCCTTTATCCTTTACTGTGGCTTCCCTTCTACTACAGTTTGGCAGGGATCTCAACCATTGTCATTCAATTTCTTGGACTTCTGCTCTTGCTGCCGCTCCTGCTTCCCACCCAAGAATTGAACAAATCTAATCTTCACCTTCATTCACATTCAATAGGTCTCGCTTTGTAATTTCTACCTCTTTCGACAGGATGACACCACCAGACACATTGCTTTCCCTCCCCCTTCAGCAATGCAAGAGGAATCTTCCCTTGTGCAACTTCCTGGTTCACTTTTCCTTCTCCACCAACAATCACTCACCTTCTTGCAGCACTTTGCCATGCAACCACAAGAGCTGCAACAACTGCCCCTTTATCTCTTTTGTTTTTTTGCATTTCAGGGACCCAAACTGTTTCAGATCAATTCACAGAACAATTCGTTTTTATTTCACTATTTGCCCAATTTAGTGTACTGCATTTTGTGCTCATGAAGTGGTCTTCTCTGCATTGGCAAAGCCAAACACAGATTGGGTGACCACTTCAAGAAACAGCTCCATACACACTGCAAGGTTGACCAAGTTTCCAGTTATGCATCACTTTAATTCTCAGTCCGACCCATCTTTGGCCTCCTACTCTGTTCCAACGAAGTCCCACACAAGAACGGGAAACAGCAACTTGTGTCAAGGCACATTGAACTCTCTGGACTTTTTAAAAATAGAATGCAACAAACTCTGATAACAGGCCTTCAGCTGTCTGGATCAGAACTGCCCAGTTCTGATGCAAGGTCATCAACTTGTAACATTATGAAAAACACCAAGGTGCTGGAGGAACTCAGCAGGCCAGGCAGCATCTGTGGAGAAAAGCAGGCGGTCAACGTCTCGGGTCAGGACCCCTCTTCAGGAGACCACAGATGCTGTCTGGCCTACTGAGTTTCTCCAGTATCATAGTGTTTTTCATCTTGATTCCAGCATCTGCAGTCCTGTGTTTCTCTAGTAACCTGTAACATTGATTCAGTTTATTTTCTCTCTCCACGGAAGCTTCCTGATCTGCTTTGTATTTCTAGCATTCTATTTTATTTCAGATTTCCATCACCTGGGTTCTAGATATTACACTTCAGCATTTCTCTCCCCCACACCCCCCACTTCCCTCATTTACCTCCCTGTTTAAAATTTTTCCACCAACTTGATTTCTCGTTTTTTCCAGTTATGATGAAAGGTCATCAACATGAAATGCTAACTGTTTCTCACACCACAAATTCAGTCTGCGCTGCTGAGTAATTAAGCACCATTTTTATTTCAGTCTGCCAGCATCAGCAATATTTTTGCTTTTACAATATTAAGTTCTGTTATGAACCTTACTTCCTTGGTCAAATTCAGCAGCCACCTTCAAACTTCTAAGAAAAAGCAGCTGCTAGTTTCATACCTGTTGGAAGAGCTAGGGGTAGAGAAGAGGTCTATGGCTGCTGTGGTGTTAATACTTCCACCCGAAGTAGAACTGGGTGATGCTGCTGTAGTTCCAGAAGATGGATAGGATTTCTTTGCAAGTTCCCTCAAACGCTGCTCCTGTTAGAAAACAACTCTAACTATTTAACAAACATAAGAAAATAGTTTTAATCAGCCACAAATCATCTCAAATACCAGCTGTTTCACGTAGGGCTTAAATTTAATTGGACAACAGGAAATTATTTTTCAGAACAGTTCATTATATTAAACATATGGGTGTTAATGTGTCTTTTACATTTTCACAACAATTCATATCAACATGAAGTAATTCACTTATATCTTGATTTTATGATGATACTTCACAGCTTTTAAATGAAAAAAAAGTGCAAGAGTCTCTGGAAAGTCTCAGTATAGATTATGACCAAATGAGGCACTGGAATGAAGTTTGGACAATCCCACTAATGTGGATACAAAGGGTCCTGAAGGACTATACCAAAAGGCTGCACTAAGGTGCAGATGGATGGCAAAACATTATTGTCAAAATCATTGAGGATTCAGCACTGTATCTTGGGGCAAATTCAGTATCATGGCCTGGTCAGAAATTCAAAACAGAGCTGCAAAGATCAGCATGGATCTGGGAGATACTCATGGAATTGACAGAGAGAGGGCAGCTGACAATGAAGTAGCAGAAGCTCTCAAAAACAGTGGCCAAGAATTGGCTTTTGAAGAAGGTTTGGTGATGGATTTGAAACGAAGGATGACAAGTTGAGAAGAGGGAACCACTTACTATGACATGCACACATAGGCTAGGCAAGGCAAGGAAGGAGGATTTATTCAGTTGTCTGTAGTTTCATGAGATGGGTGTCAGGGAGTAGCAATAGATCTCGTGGAGAATAAACGGAGGACACAAGGAGAGAAGGGACTGAAACACAAGAAATGCACTAGTCAGGTAGAGCCTGGTGGTGGGGACAAGGGACTCAGCCTGGCAAACAAAAGCAAAGAAAATCAGCAGATTGAATTGAAATGATTGTACAAAGGATTCATGAAATGCAAAACATCATCCTCATATCGGAACATCACCAACGCGTACACGAGTCCTAAGTAACACGGCCTTGAAATTTAATTCGACTTGGACAATATGAAAGAGGAAGAAAAACAAAAACACAACACACCACCTTGAGTGCTTTCAATCTGGCCTGCTCTTCCTCCAAAGCAGCTTGTTTTTCCCTTTCATCTACTCTGCTAAGTGACATGCCAGTGTTAGAAAGAGATGAGACTGCATTTGAAAGGGTGCTAGCCCTGAAGAAAAAAGAGAAAGTACAAAAATGAGTAGCTTAAAATATTGATACAAAACATACACAAATAGCAGGCTTCAGATTCAACAAAACCAACATAACTTTCATATTTTGTACAATTAAAAAAAATTACCTTTTATGACTGAATCCTTCAAATCCTCTTTTTGGAAAAAAAACTTGCCCAATTTTGATGAATCTTAGTTTCTCAGAATTCAAAGAAACAGCTAAAGTTAATGAGTGAATGTAACAAATCAATATATGCCTTCTTAAATTCTGATCTTACAGAAGTCTAGCCAATTCCAACAAAAATGTGGATCAAAAATCTGGAGATTTTTGTTAATTCAAATTCTATTTGGGAAATTTTGGCATGAGCAGATATCATGTGCCAAGTGTAACAAAAAGTTACACATATTGTTACATTCACTTATTAACTTTAGCTGTTTCTTTGAATTGTGAGAAACTAAAATTCATCTTAATTGAATAAGTTTCCCTCCTCACCCTCAACATTCTTGTGCACCTCCCTGTTAACAGATGTGGCAATTCTTAAAAGCCCAGACTAGAGGCTAGGTAGTCTAGCGAGTGGCTCTCATCTCTCGAAGTTTCTCTGCCACCTACAAGTACAAAGTGATGGAATACTCTACACGAGCCTATAAGGATGCAGCTTGAACATTACAAACAGAAACTGGTCAAAGTAATCTGTATGATCAGCACTTCAATCATTATCTCAAACATCTACATATGGATACAACATTTTCCCCTATAACTCTCTGCAGCATTTTTCTTAGTAAGAGAGCATAACATTTTGCATTCAGACAAAACACAGAATTGTGTCTGAACCTTTCTAATGCTTTTCTATAAAGCTCAAGTTACAGCTACATATGCAATGATGCACTTTGTTTATATTTTAGGCATAGAAGATGCAAATTATGTACTTCATCAAAATCAGTCTGCTCCACTATTGAGACAGTTTACTGCATCACCGAAGCAGTGCATGCAGAGGGTTCTTCAAAAATGTAAACTAACCAGGTGACATGGCTTTGAAGTATTCACATACCCCAATACAAGCATAGCAAGTGAACTTGAAAACCTCTCTTTCAATAATGATTCTGAGACACTGCAAGTTTTCAAAACCAAATAATGACTTGAACAGAATTTTCCGCTTTTCTTCCTATCCCAGTTTATTGTTAGGAAACAACACTGGACTCAAGTTTTTGTTTAGGAAGTATTAACTTCAGGATGCTAGATCGCCACAGAAAAACTAAAGTGAGAACTGATCCACAAAATGCACTTTCAACAAGGTCTCTAGTTGTATCCACACAACTATTTTAGTAAATGCCACGTGTTACTTCAATACCCATTTTTCTTCACATTTTTTTTTGCACTGGAGATCATCATTTCATTACCTTTTCAATATGTTATACATACAGTGAATTCAACATTCATTTACACCATAGCTGATGTAGATTTCAATGGCAAAACTCAAACAAAAAGTTTAAGGACAAATGACGGGGTAGAATTTGAGAAATAAGCAAGTTACTTCAAGATAATTATATTTGTAATACCTTACTACACTTAATTGATGAATGCTTCCTTCAGAAGGCTAGGCAAGTTTGTTCAAAGTTTTTTTTCCCCCCCAAAAAAAGAGTGCAGGAACTATTAGTCACTGCATCATGAGCTGCGAACTTTGAGGTCCCAAGGAAATTCCCATCCAGTCCTTCTGCATCAGTTTTGGGATAAGATTGTTCAAAGATATCAGTATTTTTATGAATTTGCATTGCTATTCAATGACAATTCTGGTCTTTTGGATACAAACAATAGCTTTCATTTGTACATGGCTTAAATAGAATATGCTTCAAAGTAATTGGAAGTTTTTGATGTTGAAAGCAAATAGCAAGCCAAAAGGACTCAGTTCAAGTAGAATTAGAATGGCTAAAGCCTCTGCCATTGCTGATAAAGCAGGAAGTGAGAGAAAACTGGATACAAACTGGGAGACGAATACAGCATGCAAGCTTACTAACAAAACATCCCAACAGCCTAATGGCCTTTTTCATTATTGAGGATCAGCTACATTTGCGGTGCCAATGGAGGCAAAGGCTAAGAACCTCACATTTCAACTCATTGACAGTCTCTTTTAAGTCAAAGGGTCCCTTTCTGCACAACTCACAGTAGCTCCCAGACCTTCATCACGAAGGTAGATGCAATGAATCCTGATAAATGGTTTGTCATATTCACGTTCATTGTGTGTTTTGTTTTTCTCCCCCCACACAAGTTGACAGTACAAACATTTAGCTCAATGCAACTTACCTGCTAGCAGCTGTTGAAGAGTCTTTAACTTTCTTTCCTTCCAATGAAGCTAGATGCTGTTCTAATGCATCAAGGAGGCTACTTGGTGCCTATGATGTAAAGAAAAAACTGCAATATCATGGAAATAGCTAAGATTTTGTTAAAAACTGTACCAGATTTTATGAAATTACTAAGCAGAATCTCCAAACCTAAGCGATTGCCTTCAGTTCTCAGAAATTTAAACAAAGCAAGACTCTTTGAATGAAAATACGATAGCTTCTGCATAGTTAAATTTGCACATTCCAATTCACTCAGGCAGACGAAATGCTCTCAAAGAACATTTTAAAAGAAGTCCATTCTATTAGGATGGTAGCCCTTATAAACTGGTCATGAAAACTACTCAAGTTCTGCCACTGGCTGTGCCAAATAAATTTGTTCTTTTCACCTAGTCCCATGTCATTGGTTTAATATTGTTAGTTCATAATTGCAAAACAGGATTTTTTTTCTGACTTTATTCATTTAATTTTATTCATTAAAGTAAATGTAATGAAAATAAATCCTGTTTTGCAATTATACATTGACAATATTAAACCAGTATTTTTTCTTTGAAAAGATGCTCAGCTCTCCTGTTAATTGTAGATTTCAAGCATAAGTTGACAGAGATTGGCAATAACTCAAGTACAGAATTGAATATTTTCAATACACCACTGCCGAAGACATTTGGCTCAATGGACAAACTTTATATGGAAATGTCAAATGGAAGCAGACATTTTAAAAATGAAAAATCCAAGGAAAATAATATCTTGGAGGAAATATTTCCAACTTCAAAACAAAATGAAAGAAAACAAAAATTTTTGTCCTTGATACTGACTTTAAATATACAGCACCTTCCATTTTTACAAATGCCAACAAGTCAGAAAATATATTCAATGATAACCATACATCCACAGTACTGCAATGAATGGCATCAAAAACACACGCATAACTTACAGGAAGGAACAATTACAGTGAGAGCGCGAAAATAGTTCTGCCATTTGGAGGCACGAGTATTTTTTGAAATTACTTTTCTAGGAACTCATTTGTATGTAGGGGATATCCATAAGTCGGGCATTCAAAACCCACGGAGGGCTTTTATGACTCTTTAAAAAAAATTGTGTTCACGTGACCTGAAAAATCAGTTTTCATTATTTCAGTTGCTGCAATTCCAAATAGAAAGCAACATTAATGATGAATCGTGTAAACATGCTACTACAACATAGAATAAAAATTTGACTATAAATTTAATCTCTGAAATCTATCATTTTAGGATCAATTACCATCTCCTGGTCAAATTCAAAGCAAATGTGTCAACTTTTGGTTTCCCTTATCAAAGTACTGTATTTGCAAATCTCTCTAGTTTTGCGATTACAATGATGTTCAAATGGGGTTAGATGAGAGCTGAGACCAAATTTGAAGACATAACCAAATCAGAATATATAAAAAGAAATGAAGGGGACATTGATGGAGTGATACAAGTGGCAGATGAACAAAACTTTCAAACTGGAGAAAAATTAGCATTTACTTCAGCCAGCATGCTCAAAAGGAACATTTTTGTTGCAAGGGATACGAAAAAGGCTTTTCAGCATAAGCAAATATACTCAAAAAAGCAAAGAAATTTATATAGTGGAAATCTGAAATAAAAACAGAAAACCTTGGAAATTTTCAGCACATGGGAAAAGGAACAAAGCTACCCTACTTTAGAAGATCAGTGACCAGAAATGTTTTTCTCTTCACAGATGTTGCCTGACCAACTCAGTATTTCCAATGTTTTCCTGTTCTGAAATGGGCAAATACATTCAATCTCCAGAAGGTTAAATGAATCCAAGAGTCTGTAATGATTTTCCAGAATAATGATGATTACATTTCAAAATAGCAGCAACCACTAATAATTTACAATAGTGAATCTTTTCTCACCTGCATCTTCAGTCAATTCCTGGGATGAAGGGGTTACCTTATGAGCAAAATGGTACTATACTAATTGGAGGTCAAAAGAGATAGTTTTATTGAAAGATAATATTTTCAGCAGGGGTACTAAAAAGAAGTTTACTCTTGTTGGGAAAACTGCAGCTCATGGGTATAAGTTCAAAACAGAGGATGACAAAATTAAGCTGTTGATGAGGAAGGATTTCTTTTCACAGAAGGTTGGGAATCTTTGGCATTCTTTACTCAAGAGAACTATGGACACAGAATCACAGAGTACATTCAAAGCCGAGATAGACAGATTGTTGGCCTGTAATGGATACGGCAAAGTGGCAGGAAAGTGGAGCTCAGACCAGATCAGAATAGTCATGATCTTACAAGCTGGCTCAAGGAGCGATATAGTCTCTCTCCCAATTCTTATGCTCTTATGTTCCAAGCGTAAAATCTGCTAAGAACCAGTCCAAAGGGGTTGTGATGTAAAACTTATTTTAAAAATGCTTTAAATGTTCCTTTATGTAGTGTTTAACAATGGTAACTGGGAATAAAATTCATCAAGCTTGATACAGTTGAAAATGGATTTATCATTAAAAAAAATCTTAAAACAGTGTCAACTTAACACCTGATTACCCAGTTTTACGTTACTTAAAATAGCTTAACAAACATACAGATCTATGTTCTGGTTGAATCAGGGTATATCAGTTCCATCAATTGCATACCTATTAGGTCCTTGCATACAAAAGACCCAGTATAAAGTTTTGAAGCTACCTTGAAGCCCAGCAAAACAGTGCAATTAGCAGAAACTCTCAATGGTTGTCAATTCATCCAAGGATACGGTATCTTTTGTAGGCAGGACCTGCTCATAGCAGGTTGCTTTTTAAACTAGAATACAACTTGTCAAAAACCCAAACTGTGTTGAATACAAATTCTCCGCTTAAATTCTTTACTCTTTTGTGGAATGTCACAGGAATTTCCCCAAGGCCAAGGATAAACTGCACTTACTGCACTTCTCATCAATTAAACGTGAAACATCACCATGAGTTCAATGGCTAAATATAGGCAACCCCCACATTATGGTAATTCGAGTATGCTCTTACAGAAATCTCATATCACTAACCAAAAAATTTTGAGATATGGAATAAAATTTGCTCTCACGGAATTTGTGTGGAAAAACAACAAGTTTTTTTTAAAATCAACTTGTGATTCTTGTGTAGATGGTGCATCTTCACATTACAGAGAGTCGTGATACAGACCATTTTCTATGAACGCAAACAGCCCCCTCCCCCCCAAAACATGAGGGTCATTAGAACACTTCAGACGTTAGCAAGTGCATCCAATTCATTGAAAGATGCCTACCTGAGAAAGATCTGGTATGTCACCCCTGTCAATTCCAACTTGCTGTGTTTAACAAAGAATACACATAGTTAACAACAAATAATTTGCATATTTAAAAAATCTCTTAATATCTTAGGATATAATTTACCACGTAGAAAACCTTACTTCAGCAACTTTAAGGAATTCTGAGATCCTTGTCATTCTAGTAAGGAACTTCTTGTATATATCAAGAGCCTCCTTGCACTGGTTTTTCTTCATATCGAAGTATTTCTCTAGCAAATATTAAACATTTTGACAATTAAATGCATGTTCAACAGTTGGCTTTTGTAACTCCCTGCCATCCCATCATTCCAGACTCTGATCACAGGCCTGACAAGTACACATGCTAGGTATTGCTGTTTAACCTACTAAGTTATTAGATAGACAGACCTTCCACTGAGAAATCTTTAATCACAAATAAAAAGGGAACAACCAATTTTTTTTTGGACAACACAATCCTACATCCTATCAGCTGCAACCCAAGCACTGCAGATTCTCACTCATCTTTAACCATATTACAAATTTCTTCATTTTATAACCATAAGGACTGCACCACGAATTAGAGAAAAGGTAGGGCCAAAATAATTGTAAAGTGGCACTTATAAACAAGTTATATTGTCCCAAAGCAAGCAATAGAACAATTTTTTTTCCCAAACTGCAACTGTTATTACTTGGCATTAATACAAGAAAATTGTAATCACAAGACCAAACCTCGAATGAATTCGTCATCTAAATTCAAAGGCAAGATTTCCCACTATTATGATTTATTCCCAAATTGAAACTAAGGCCTAGATCCTACCAGATATTTCTGGCAGTTCCACATTGAACTGCTAGCATTCTTCACCTCCAAATGCTGGCAAGTTTCAGGACTCTTATGCAAAAGCAGAAATCCCAAGCTTACAGGCAAAGCTCCACCACTCATTTCTCACCAACATGCCACCACTGGAGTCCAATGACCGAGCAGAATGATGCTGAAAATTCTGCAAGGTTGAGGGCAGCACTTTGCTAGCTGTCAAAGACTTCCTGAGTTTCATGAGAAGGCTTTATTCTCGCTCACCCATGTCAATATGTTGTCTGAGGCCCAGTCATGAGCTGGCCACTGCACTTACTCTAACTGTTACACCACATTCTGTATTGTTATTGCTTTTCCCTTGTGCTACGAAAATGTACTTGTGTTTTCAAATGATCCATATGGATGGCATGCAATACTAAGTTGTTACACTGTATCTTGATACATATGACAATAAAATGAAACAATTCCACCATGAGATTGGTCAAACAAAACTGGCCTTCTAGATTTGGCAAAGTCTGAGGAAAAGCATTGATGACAAATTGGGATGTGGGAGAAAACCCAAGTGGTCAAGGGAGAATGGACAAACTCAATGGAACCTGGGTGTCTGACACTGCAAGGCAGTGGCTCCAATTGCTGCACCACTGTGCTATCCTGTGGTTTCATGCAAAAGTGCAGCAAGGACAGTTGGTATTGGAGGGGAATGACAAACAGACCAGTTTCACAGAGGAAAATATCCCCCTTAGAAATCCAAGGGAGGGGAACAGTGTTGCATTGGTGATATTGGAATTTAAAGAGGACGATCGATTGAATGCAAAGGCTGGTGGAGTGAAAGGCGAATCAAGAGAAACCCTGTTTTTGTTCTTGCTGGAATGAGAGATAGCAGAGGTGCAGAAAATGGAACAGATGCTAATTGATTGCTTTGGCAACTGTAGTGAAAGGAGAACAATGGTTAACAAAAAAAAAGACAAACATCAGAAGCACTGGTTTGGAAGGTGGAACTAATCAGAACAAAATGTGACACAAGCACAGAAACTGGAAGAATGGAGTCCTTACTGGGAAGGGGAAGTGGGGGAGCAAGAGTAATCAAAGTAGTATGGGAATCCATGAACTTGTGCTGGATGCAGGTCCCTCACCTATAAACCTTAATTGGAGATGGAAACATCAAGAAAGCAAACATAGAAATGGAGCATGTGAAAAATGAGGTCAATGTAGAAATGGGTAACGAAAGCATGGAAACTTGATGTTGCTTCCTGTTGGATCAAAATCAAGTCATTGATAAACCACAAAAATGATGAGCGAGAGGGCCTGAGTGATACTAAAGCAAGGAATTTTCCCACATATTTTCTACAGAGGCAGATACAGCTTGAGACCACAGCTTGATCTGGAGGAAATGGAGTTGGAAGTAGCTTAGTGTAATGACAAAAAGTCATTGATCTGGACCATTACTACTGTTTCTGTTTCAACAGATTCTGCCCAACCTGCTGAGTATTTCTACCATTTTATGTTTTTATTTCAGATTTCCAGCATTTGCAGTATTTTGCTTTGGGAGCTAGCAATAAAACTAAATGTTATGGATATCTTTATATCAATATCCATGAAAATCTAACAGATTTTTTTAAAAAATTGCCAAGCACCATCACAAGGTAATTTATCAGCAACTTTGTGCTTCTGAATTTATATAGTCATTGAACAGAACCTACAGACTCTCCCAAAAACTCCACCCAAGAAAAATTCAATACCTCTTATATAGATTTTGGCAAATAAGCTGTAATTGTGTGGTTAAAATGTGATTTACTACATTTTACAAACACATTGATCTTTATTCAATATCTGCAAAAAGAACAATACAATCACAATTTGAATTTTCACTCTATGAGCTGTGTGGCCATCTACAAATTAAACATGCCTGCATATCATGTACACTGACCAGGGAACTCTACACTTAGGGACAAAAGAGCACGAATCAAAGCTTGAAGCAAACTTTTGTTTGTCTCTTGTAGAATTTTCTTGCAAATGGAACAGCCTGTGATATTTCTGTAATGTGTTGGTTAAGACTCATCATTATGGAAACAAAATTCTAATTTTATCTTTGTCTCTTATCTTAACTTTAAAAGCAGTTTTAAAAATAAACTGGTATGAATTTCAAATATTGGAAATAATTCAGTACACAAATACTCAGTTTGTACTAGACAAGCAAATGATTGGAAATTCACATCTGAAATTCAATGCTGATGAGGTCTTTTTGAGAAAAGAATGTGCTGAATCACAGAAATGCATAGCTGAAACAAAGCTTTTCCCAAAAACAAACAATTGCTGCAAACATTAAAAAAATAACAGAATTGCCAGCTTTCTTTTTCTGGCCAATTCGTTCCCCCCACCCCATTCCTCTCCTGACAATATTGTGTTTTGCTATCTAACTTCTTTTCCAGCATGATGACCCCCAAATGGCTTTCCCCGAAAGCCTGCACAGCAATTGTCACAAAGGCGATTTAATCTCAGAGACTACTGATGGAATCATTGACCAATCCAAACCAAGTCAAGTAGCATCAACTGTTCATTTCCCTCCATAAATGCTGCCTAACCCATTGAGTTCCTCCAGCATCTCAGGTGTCAAACCTTTTCCTTGCCTGATAAGCACACTTCACCCCTGAAATAGTCATCAGAAATAAAGGGATGCCAATGCTGATTTGTACAAGAGTGGGCCAGTTCCTAGCAAAGAATGATGGAAGCAGTATTGTGGGACAGGTGTATCATTAAAATTCCATTGAAGTATTAGATGAATGATTGTAAACTTACACCCCAAGTAGGTTAAGTAATATCAGCAGAAAAACAACTACAAGGTTCAAGATCTAATACAAGTTTGAGGATGCAGAAAATCTCTGTAATAACTCAGTTATTGTGCAAGTTTTTTTTCTGTCAGTCTACAAACTCATTGTTTCTACTGTGCAGTGCTTGGACTAAGTAAATCAAATCTTATAGTATTCCTCATTTATAATTAAAGACCAAAAAGTTTTTTTTTTAAACCAAGTTGACACAACATTTTAATGAAGCTGTGGCAACGCTGAACAGTAGTTAGCATGGTTTAAAATCCAATAATGCTAACTAATCTGATCATGACAACATTGGGCAGCTACTCACTAATTTTTACATTACAATAGCCAAAACAGAATGAATTAAAATTATATAATGTAATGCAATTTACATATGAACAGATCAACTTTAAAAAAAAATTGTCTTACAGCCCCATCTCCAGCGGGAATCATATGCTCTTCCATAATAATACCATTCATTTCTGGTTGTTGTTAATTACGCAAAGAATTTACATTAAGGTTTACAAAAATAAATTAGAACAATAGTTTCACATGCACAGAACTGACTATTTTTCCATAGGGTAATAGATATTCCTGTGGGGGGGGGAAAATGTTTTTAAATTCAGAAGTTCAGTGGAGAGAAAACAATAATCTGGTTGGATAAACCCATTATCCTAAATTTTAGTCATTTCATAATCCATCAGTTTCCATCCAAATTGATAGTAGATTAAAATGTGCAGCAACCAAGAAATAGTTACATTACAGTATTTTCCCTTGATACAAATTTCAAACTATAGCAATACATACCTATCTGGTGATCTGATGCCAGTCATCTAGTGGCTCACTAATCAACAACTCAAATACATTTAATGCTTTTCAGCAAAGTTCAAGTTTCATTCACCATGTCTGCCTTATCCTGTCAAGTTAGCCAACCTCTTCTAGGGAGTGCCACAGGTACTATAGTTGGTGCTTCTGATTTAAGGAACAAATCATGCAAGCTTTCTGGTCCTAAACGTTAAGTACCTTCTACTGTAAATGCCTGAGTAACAAATGAGCAAAGAATCAGTTTCAGCTGTGACAAATAATCCTGCATAACTTTGTAACATAGCAAGTAGCCACTGCACCCATCCCAAATACCTGCTCTCAAAAGAACCAGACCTCCTTCCTCATTGCATTTAAAATTTCTCATCCTCAAAAATAAAATTTCATTTGTTAGTATCACAGCAGATCCTAGCCCCCAACATTAGTCATCCTTTTCAAACAAGCACACTTTTAGTTATTTGTCCATGTTTTTCTTAAACAACACTCAATATCACTAGACTCAATGTCAATGCTCACATTAATAACCACAAGGCTGATCTACCAAAAGTTACCATGGTATCTAGAAATGGAGAGAAAAAAAATGAGAGAAAAAAGGAAAACAGTATGGTACTGAGACATCAAATCTGTTTGTAGAATTTTTTAAAACTTAAAAAAAGCACTTAATACCATTATGTGAAAATTCCATTGGGAACAAAAATATTACCACATTCCTTTACGTATTCAAATGATGGTTAATAGATTACACTGTCAAATCTTTACTGAATCCATCCTTTTAAGCAAAGATTACCAAATCTGTAGATACCATCTTTTATAAATAGTGCTGTTGTTGCATTTTACTAGCACCATTGTCAAATTAAGGTGTTCTAGCATTTTTACCTTTCCTGCAATTCCCTGATTTGTCTTGTCAGCTCAGCTGCTATACATATTGCATGCTCCTTTAACTATGTACTCAAATCATTATATTTTTATCTATTTCAAGTGATACATGACACATGCATGGCAAAATACACCAGATAGGCACATGATGCTTCACACAATGAGAAGCAAAAGAGAGCTAATTACTTTTCTTGGAAATTTAGCTCATCACTTGTTAGATTCAGCTTCTTCTGATTACACTGTCAAATCTTTACTGAATTCATCCTTTTAAGCAATGATCACCAAATCTGTAGATACCATCTTTTATAATAGTGATGTTGCATTGTACATTTTATTAGCACCATTGTCTGCGATTTGAGCACATAATTGAGCCAAGATGCAAGTGTGCCAGTAACCCTGGATCTCAAATGATCACAACACTAATTAACTTTATTTCAAGACAAAGTCTCAGGCTGTGAAGGGGGAAAAATAATTTCACATTGGTACAGTACATCCAGCAGACTAATGGATAGTAATTTAAAAAATCATATTCTATTTGTTAAAAGTCATTTCTATAAAGTGCATTTATGAATAAAGTACCATCACAAGGCAGGTCTTTGGCTATTCCCCTCAAACCTATTATGATTTTGCCTTTACTGAAATTCTCAATAAATTTCATTAAAAATGCATTTAATAACCAAATGGCATTCTTGTGAAAAGAAAGTACACAAATCTTAAAATAATGGGTTAGAAATTAGAAACTGTATATTTCTAGAACATCTAGCATACACTGTAGAATAATAAATTTTCCAGTGAACCAGGAGAGTTGAAACAAGACATGGGAACTGGGGCCCTGGCAAGTGGGAAGGGAGCACAGGGAATATTTTCTGGTGAGCCAGACGATGACTATGAACCATCAGGATTTCTGAATAATCGGACAATGGTGAATGATAGAAAAATAGGGGGCTATGTGGGAGGGAAGGGTTAGATAGATCTTAGAGCAGGATAAAATGTCGGCACAACATTGTGGGCCGAAAGGCCTGTACTGTGCTGTAGTGTTCTAATGTTCACCACAGTTTTACTATATTAATTCTTGGAACAATCGGCAATGGTGGAAAGGCCACCACTTATTGCCCATCCCTCACTGCCCTCGAGAAGGTGACGGCAAGATCTTCTGAATGTATTCCCACAATTCTAGCGTAGGGAGTTCCAGGATTCATACACAACAACATAGCTGACATCATTAAACAAGATGCATTTGCACCTCTGAAACAAAAATAACCTACCCAAGAGGTTAATGATCCCTTCGTTGTATGCTGCAAAAAGTCTAATGGCATCTTTGAAGAGTAGCATGAAAGCTGCATTGATTACACCATTTGTGAGCTCATTGGCACTGACCTGTGACAAAGAAAACCAAAAAAAAGGTTAAACTGTAACCCTTTCAGACTTAAGATATTCATCTGGCTGTTACTCCAATTCTGAAGTGAATGTGGATATGACTCATGAGAAAGTTTTTTTTTGGTAACAATGCATTTTAGATGACGGCAGTGGAATGAGGCTAATAAATAATCCTCTTTAAGCTTTGGCAAGTGGAGAACAACACAAAAACTTACAAAAATAATTTATCCAAATCACACATGCATCATGAAGAATAGTTTGCACATGAAAATTATGAATTCTCTCAGTAACGCAAAAGTTATCGTGTATGACTTCAAAACTGCAATCACAAATCTTCCCCATTTTATTCTCAAAGCTATTCTTATATTCGCAACAAGTCAACTGATCAGTTCAAAACTATCATTTTCAGCAGGTATAAACTGATGTTTCATTGAAAACTGTTCCTGATGTGTATAACAAGTGTGATCCATACACTGAGCTCCCACAAATTCCTCAAAATGCTTCCTGAAAAATATTTGTATCTTCTTTTATCCTCACTAAACTTAACATTAAAAGCCAAGGGTTTTATGTTCCATGTACCTTATAATCCAATCTCATCATTAATTGGTCTCAATGAAAGTATTACTTTACCAGACCATATATGCACATAAAGATAGAGGGGAAAGAAAGAGGAACACCAAAGACTGAGACATCAAGGACAATGCAAAAGTAAAAGCAAAAGAGTGCATCATTGGGTGATAAACTATGGGGAACAAGCAGGTCAGTTGCCATCAACATATTTTATTGTGAAAGGTCTTGAGTGAAAGACAGAAATATAGAACAAAAAAAGGAAGAGGCACATTGATGTTTTAAAATGCAATTTTCAATCAGCTGCTTAAATTAAACAAAAAAATCACAAATAAGCTATATTGACAAATAACTAAAAAAAAATTCTTTTGTGTTTTCTAAAATTGAAGCAAACATTCTGAAACCGATTTTATGTTCTTACACGATATATGGCTCAATGGAGTTGATATTTCTTGTAGCCGACCATCTGAACAATTAAGTGTTGATACAATCTATATTGGAACACACGGTGTTATATTGCCAACATCCATAGTCTTGCATCCCATTGCAATAAAGTTTCTCCTGTTAAATGTCCTAAGTCTCTTAAAACAATCTTGCTTCCACATTGTTTAACCACTACAAGAACCTACAGATTAAATCCTATCATAAATCTAAACCTCTATGACAACAGCCCAAATTTTTCAGATTTTTCTTCAAATTGCCTCATACCAGGCATTATCCTAGTGTACGAGTGCTACCCCTTCTTTATTACTTCAATATATTTCCTAGAGTCATGCAAAACTGTACTCCCTATTAAGGTTCAATTCAAATCTTCCATTACACCTGAAAATTTGCATTTATTCATGAGCACAATCAATAACAGTTTCTTTTTCCCTCCAGTAGCTATATTCATTTCAACTGCTACTCTGCTGAGCTTGAATACACATTTTCCCTCTGCTCTTCCACAGAACCCAGCCTTCGCAAAACAACTACTAAACATTTCTTTTCTTAAGTGTACCAACTTACATTAACACAGAATTGTGCCATTTCACTACCCAAATTACTGTTTCATTTTGTACCTACTTTCAGTCCATAGAATTACTTACCATGTTTTTTCAGTTTTAGCACAATCTACAATGTTGTAGGCCCTGCCTTCCAGTCTACATCTGCTTACACTGCATAGTAGCAAAGCACAGCAGGTTACAAACATAATAAGTCATTTAAGCAGCACCCAACTTTATAAAGCAGGATAGCCCACAAGATATGAATTCATGGTACCATTTTCTCTCAGGAGACGTATACTGGTGTAATAGGAAATTTACCAGATGTCTGGGAAATAGCAATGTCCTGAAAAGTTAAATGAGAGAAAGATAGAAACAGGAACTAAAGCTGATGGGGCTCAAGGTCGATAACAGTTGCAAACTTAAACATTTTGTCAAGGTCATGGCCCAGTAAAAAATCTTCTGACCCATCCAGCCAGAAAAGTTCACCCCAATGCTGACTCTTCCACACTCTTTGAAAGACATTTTCAATATCTCTGTGTGCTTGCCAGCAGTGGACTCATTCATTGTACATGGGTGTTATTTACAAATGGTTTTAAGTATAAAATTCACATGCATTCAAGTTAACTCTGAAGGCCAGAAATACTGCATCCAAATGCACATTAATAAAAAGACACAACTCACATTGAAGTCCAGTAGTGCATCCATCTGATTCTGTATAAGGGGCATAGTCTTCAGCAATTTCTCTGTGCTCATTGTTCTCATCACACCATCAGCCCTGATAAAAATAAACTGTATTAAATGTACAATGTTTATGGTAAACAAATTTGAAGTAACTTATGGACAGGAAGGTTGATATACAACTAAACACATGACTCTATAGTTTTAGCAAAACTACTAACATAACAGTAAAAAAAAATGTTTATATTAACTGCAGATTGGAAATTTGTTGCCAAAACAACCTAGAGAGCACCTCTACATACCAAAGGCAGCGGCAAAATTTCTCTCAGGGGGTCAAGAATCTTTGGAATTTGCTTCCGTTGCCCTTTGAGGTAGAAGAGTCTTCAACTACTTTTTAAGGCCAAAGTGGATGGATTTTTGTTAAGCAAAAGATGCAAATGGTAATTAGGGATATGCAAGAAGGCAGAGAGGAGGTTAAAATCAAATCACCCATTTATCATATTGAATGGCAGAGCAGGCTTGAGGGGAAACTGGTCTTCAACACTTATTTGTGCATTTGTATGGCAAAGGTGTACAGTGAAATATTTCGAGATGAATGCAATGGTGTCCTCAATCTAGCAGGAAAATGTTAAAGTTTAATCAGTGTGATGCCTTTGCTCTCTCTTGGATACAATTAGGAACATTTGGGGAGTTTAGTATCTTAGGCCTAGGTCAATTAAGAACCCATGTAGGACAAACTCAATGCAAATATAGGCTTATATGCATATTATTCAAAGAAAAAAGTGATTAATGAATCTATATGTGATATCATCTGACCAATAGTGGCATTAATTGTGTATAATTCTGGACAGCCCATCATTGGAAAGTGTTGAATTCATGGAAAAAGTGAACATTATTGCTAGAACAGGAATAATAACACTGCAAAATACTTAAAACTTAGTATTCTTAGCACAATATAAAAGTGAATTAAGGGAATGTAACTTGACTGTTCAAGAACTGTTGAAAAAGGTTTGAACCTCTTGACAATTCCATTTTTATACTATTAGACTGCCAGTCTGACTTCCAAACTGGATAAGTAGAAACTTCTAAGTGAATACTAAGAACACTGAAGCCATAGTCTTTGGACCCAATCACAATCACATCCTCTCCCTAACTGAGAACTCCATTCCTACCTCAATTGCTTAAAACCATTTATAATCCTGGGTGTCATTTTATATCATTTCTGTGTGCCGTAACTAAGATAGCCTATTTCCATCTCGACAACATTAAATTCCATCCTTACCTCAGCTCACTGAATACCAAATCTTTAACCCATGCCTTCTTTGCCTCTGAACTTGACCATTTCTGGCAAGCCTCCCTTGTGGTCACCCTAAACTCTGTTGCAGATGACCTTCTGTACATCAAATATGTGTCACACTTTTGCTTGCTATTCTCAGGTCAACCCACAATCCAGTTTTAAAACTTGCGCCCTTGTTTTCACATCCTTCCATGATTTCAACCCTGTCATCTTCTCTAATACAAGCTCCATCAATTCTACCCTCTTACTCATACTCTAATTTAAAATAGTCACTCCAACAAGGGTAACCAGGCTTTCACTTGCCAACCCCTTAAGCTACAGCATTCCTCCACTAAACCTCTCTGCATCTCTTTCCTCGCGCAATTTGTGTCCTTTGTCCTAACATCATCATCTAATGCTCCATATCTACTTTAAAAGCAGGCTGGTTAAGCTCCTTGAGGAACTTGCCATTTAAAGGCTGCAAAACAATGGCAAGTGTAGCTGCTGTTTGATGCTGGAATACTATTTGCAGAGATTGGTGAATCTTCAGCATCAGTAATAGGATACATACATTAAACTTAATAACAGATGCATTTAAAGCAATTAATTTTAAGTACATGGAAGCAATTATGAGAGATTATAAAAGGATTACAAATGCAGAGGTCAGCAATGCATTACAAGGAAGCATTGATAATTGTCCTACATCTTCAAAAATACCACTCTTGGATACATGCAAGGTTACACAAGTCACTTTCTAGCTAAGATTTACAAATTATCAAATTCTAATTGTAAGAGGCCAGTCAGCTCAACATACCAATGCATTAAATTCCCACTTATTCCATACGTATTTTACTTGCTTGCATTCAGGCATGGTTTGACTTTGGTAGCCTCAATAACACTTTGTAATAGTGCTTTCCATTTTCTAAATAACCATTTACATGAAAACGTTCTTCAAACCAATATTAGTATCTCATTATACAATTGAAAATATTCCATTCTGTTCCACATGCCACAAAATGCTTTTAAATTCATCTGCTACAGTAAAGACAGAAATGCAAGGTCATTGGCTTTCTCTGTACCAGGGAAAGCTGAATCACTGATGCAATTATTGAAGATATCACTTCTAAAAACAAAAAGAATGCATTTCTACAGTGGTGATCTCTGCTTTCCTCATTTCCAAATCAACAGCTTTTTGTTTTAACAGAAGCCAATATTTATAAATCAAGATAAATCATTTTCTCAGTTATTGACCAAGTCTGATTTATACTCCCACCTCCCCCCGCACCACCACCAAAGGAACAGATTCTCCTACCAGCTTAATGAGAAAACACATGTAGCTGATAGCAAAAGGAGCTGCACATGGTCATTCTTTGGTATTCATTTACTTCGACTTTCTTTTTATTCATTTGTGGCATGTGGATGTTGCTTCCAGGTCAGCATGTAATACCCATCTCAAATTGTCCTTAGAAAGTAGTAAATATCAAAAGAAATAAAAGTAGCACACTAAAAATGCAATGAAAATCAATGCAAGCTGGAACCACGCGAAGAAATATAGCCAAAGTTTCTATGTGAATGCTGTTGGTTAAGCCAACCTATTCTTTAAGAAATAACAGCCAAGGGCAATTTTCTAACAGGCTGCTACAAAGCCCCAGGATGCTTTTTTTTGCCAAAAAAGAGCTCTTTCTGCAATGCAAGATGGACAAGCAGTGCTGCCCAAGGCAAAAATAGGTCAAATATAATAAAGAAACAAAAATTCCAGTTAATGTTCATTAAACAACGTCTATTTCACTTTTTGCAGCATCAAGTGCAGTTATAGAAGAAACTGACTATATTCAAAATGTTCTATTCTCTCTAGTTCCAGTAAATGAAATACGAAGTATTTGGTGGTTGCCTTTTCCTGGAAGTGGTTTGCAAATTCACAATAATCCATTGTTCAGCTTTTGTGCCCGATTTATTGAACTTCTGCTCTCAGGTTGCACAAAACTATTAAACAACTTTTTCTTCTTCTTCGGCTGTCCCTCAGTATCGGGGATGACTTGCTTCCACCCCTGTTTAATTGGTATTGGTTTATTATTGTCACTAGTACCGAGGTACCGTAAAAAAGTCTTACAAACCGATCGTACAGGTCAATTCATTACACAGTGCAGTTACATTGAGTTAGTACAGAGTGCATTGAGGTAGTACAGGTGAAAACAGTAACAGTAAAGTGTCACAGCTACAGAGAAAGTACAGTGCAATAAGGTGCAAGGTCACAACAAGGTAGATCGTGAGGTCATAGTCCATCTCATTGTATAAGGGAACCGTTCAATAGTCTTATCACAGTGGGATAGAAGCTGTCCTTAAACCTGGTGGTACGTGCCCTCAGGCTCCTGTATCTTCTGCCTGATGGAAGAGGAGAGAAGAGAGAATGACCCAGGTGGGTGGAGTTTTTGATTATGCTGGCTGCTTCACCAAGGCAGCGAGAGGTAAAGAGAGAGGAGTCCTAGGAGGAGAGGCTGGTTTCCACGATGCGCTGGGCTGTGTCCACAACTCTCTGCAGTTTCTTGCCATCCTGGGCAGAGCAGTTGCCATTCCAAGCCGTGATACATCCAGATATCGATGCACCATAGAAAGCATCCTAAGAGTTGGCGAGTGTCAAAAGGGACATACTGAATTTCTTTAGCCTCCTGAGGAAGTAGAGGTGCTGGTGAGCTTTCTTGGCTGTGACATCTACGTGATTTGACCAGGGCAAGCTACTGGTGATGTTCACTCCAAGGAACTTGAAGCTCTCAACCTCAGCACCATTAATGTAGACAGGTGCATGTACACCGCCCCCTTTCCTGAAGTCAATGACCAGCTCTTTTGTTTCGTTGACATTGAGGGAAAGGTTGTTGTCATGACACCATTCCACTAAGCTCTCTCTCTCCTTCCTGTACTCCTACTACGGCAGTATCATCTGCAAACTTGTAGATGGAGTTAGGGTAGAATCTGGCCACAAAGTCATAAGTATATAGGGAGTAGAGCAGAGGGCTGAGGACACAGCCTTGTGGGGCACCAGTGTTGAGAATAATCGTGCTGGAGGTATTGCTGGCTATCCTCACTGATTGCAGTCTGTTGGTCAAGAAGTCAAGGATCCAGTTACAGAGGGAGGTGTTGAGTCCTAGGTCTCAGAGTTTGGTGATGAGTTTGCTTGGGATTATAGTGTTGAAGGCAGAGCTGTAGTCAATAAACAACAGTCTAATGTACATGTCTTTAGGCTGTCCAGATGCTCCAGAGCTGAGTGGAGGGCCAGGGAGAAGGCATCTACTGTCGACCTGTTTCAGCGATAGGCGAATTGCAGTGGCAAATGAGGCCAACACAGAAATCACAGACAGAGGAAAGTGCTGACTCGGTAGGTGAGTGGGCAGTTTATGAGCTGGTGGGCTCCTTAAAATGCTCATGCAGAGCCCTCTTATGTTTGCCTGATGCACAGCCTCCAGGTTCTCAATACCATATGAATGCTCATTCTCCACTGAGCAGTCATGAGTCAGATTCCCAGGAGTCAGTGTGTTACAAGACTATTGAGTACATTCTTGAACCTTTCCCTCTGTCTGCCTGGTAATCTCTTCCCACAACAGAGCTTGGAATAGAGTGTCTGTCTCGGAAGTTTGGTATGATCAGGGAAGCGAATGATACGGCCTGTCCTATCCAGCCTTAATACTAGGGATTCTGACCTTGGTAAGGACACCAATGTTGATTCACTCATCCTTCCAGTGAATTGGAAGGATTTTGCAGAAACAGTATTAGTAATATTTAGGTTATGGCAGCACAGCAAGTACAGCCACTGTCTCACAGCACCAGAGACCTGGGATCAATTCCGTTATCAGGTCCTATCCATGTGGAGCTTGAATATTCTCCGTGATCATGCAAGTTTCCTCCTGGTCCTTCAGTTCTTCCCACATCCATATCAACAATTCCTCTTCCCTCCCACCCCCCCACACAGATGCTGCTCTCTCCACTGAGTTCCTCCAGCAAATTATTTGTTGCTCCAGATTCCACGATCTGTTGTCTCATGTCTCCACGAGCAATCACGTTACTAGCAAAGTGCTGTTTGACAGTGTCATTGAGGGGAATCACCCATTGCATCACTGATTTAATTAAGTTCAGGGGGTAATAGTTACCTGGATTAATTAAAAAACAGTAATTCCTTTGGCTAGCAAAAATCTATACAAAGACATGGAAACAAAGGTAGGTACAAAAGGTTGGCTCAGATCAGCTACAATTCCTTTGAATCACAGAAGTAGTTTATGTAACTAAGTGGGCTACTCCTGTTCCTGTGGGTTTGTCCTGATTTTTTGCAAACAAGAGACAATTTTCAACTGCTCGATAGATGCCAGTGTGGTAATGTTAGAAGAGCAGTGACTAGAAGTTCACTTGGTTTGGAACAAATCTTCAGCTTAATATTGTAATACTATTAAGGGCCACAGCCTTCATGATATCTAACACACCCATTTTCTAGTGGAGCATTGAAATGGATGGACTAGCTTCTGTAAGTGCAGGAATCTCAGAATGCAGCCATCCACCGGGCTCTTCTAAATGAAGATGGTTGAAAATGCCTTAGCTTTCTTTGTCACTCATGTACTGAGCTCTGCTATTGAAAAGGAGAGGGTGTTGATGAAGCTTCGTCCTCCTCCTGTTCTCTGTTAATTGTCCATCTTTATTCAAAGCTTTGACAGTCCATTGTCTGCAACATGCTTATGGTCTTTAGCAGTATACAGTCCACCAGATTTGCACCTTATATTCAAGGTATGTCTTGTCCCGCTTCTGGCAAGCTGCTTTGTAAATACTCTTCATTGTGCCAGGTTGCACCCTATGCTGGAAAACAATTCTGCTACTGGCTCACAGCACTACACTGATGCCCAGTTGATCCATTAGAATTTATTCCATTTAAAATAGTAGTATTGCACAGCAACCTCAGAAGTGCTGTGTGATGGCTACCACTACCAAAATTATCAAAGGCAGATGTATCTGCAACAGTTACAGGAATAAGACAAATTAGGCCATTTCAGAAAACAGTTACAAGTGTAATTACTGGATTCATATATGGACAATGCTGAGCAAGGATGGCAGATTTTGCTTCCTAAAATTACTGAACCAGTTGATTAAAAAAAACAATCCAGTGGGTTTTATGGTCACCAGTTGAGGAAGTAAAGACTTAAGAAATTGTGACCGTACATATAACTAATGAAAAAATACCACACACGCAAGCCCGACTCAAGACCAGGTGGTGATTACTGTGTCTGGAACTTGACTGTAAGCCAATTATACTAAACAGCGAGTGTGAGGTCAGTCCTGAACAATAAGTGTGAGGTTTGTCTTAAACAATGTGTGAATCTCAGGCTCCCCAATTGAAAAATCGGTGTCGTAGCATTGTTTAAGTGTGAGACCAGAACTGTATAAATTAATATCTGCCCCTCTGTATTGTGGAGACCTCCGATAAAGACTCTCATGCAGAGTCAGAGGAGAATTCTCCCTGGCAGCAAACTGCTAATAAATGCATTTTAACAGAATTAATCCGTGGCACTGTGTGATTTTGCAGCAGGCAGGAGTGGGAACTTAAAATTGGGATAACAATTTGGCGAGCCAGCCAGGAGTCCAAGACGAGGTCTCGGAAGCAGCATGAGCGATCGACGGGGATAACGACTACCTGAGACAGAAGGGCCCACAAGGTAAGATTCACCTTGATCCCTCTCAGGGAGTCAGACGCCTGATCGATCCCTTCGCTTATCAAATATCCTCTGACGGACTCCTCGTGAACCTGAGTGCCACAGGTAAGAGGAGGTTAGAGTCCTCCAGATATATTATCTGAGGTTGGAGTCCTCAGACTAATGACAGTAAGGGGTTTGAGTCCCCAGTTTTGGGTCAACGGTAAGGGGTTCGAGTCCCCAGTTTTGGGTTTTAAGGTTGCGAATTTTAAGGTTTTGAGTTTTAAGTTTTGAGATCGGTTCTCCAGTACTACCACCCTGCTTTAGACCTGTTCTTAAGAGGGGAAATCCCCCACGGAAAGATCAGGAACCTGAAGTGGGTGAAGGAAAGAGACCGATCTTATAGATAATCATAGCGATTTGTACCTTACAGTCGAAAAATGGGAATAACTTCCGTAAATTATCGGCATGCTTCAATAAGAAATTGGGAAATGAAATATGGCCATTAGGGGGAACTTGGGATGTGGATAAGTGTTTAAAGGCAGAAAAGGTGATTTGGGAACGCAATACAGGAGAAAAGTGGAAAATGTTGATGTCTACTTGGAGAAAAACAGCCGAAGACCTGACAATTAGATCTAAACAGAGTAGTTGGGAACATAATGCACGTAGAAGGGAGAGGGAAGGGGGAGACCAGGCAAAGAAGGAAAAACATAGGAATAAAAATAGAGAAAATAAGGATAAAGTGGAGATACCTCCCGACACGTCTGGTGTGCCCCTGTTGTTCCAAAGTCATGATATGGACGAAAATGAGGAGGATTGGATGGTCTGACCCACAGCCCCTATCTACCCCCCAATTTCACTGCCGCCCCCATATAATGTAACTAGTCCGCAAACCGTTCCACTCTCACCACCAATGACTGCTAGCCAAATCCCGTCCCAAGGACAATTCCATGGCCCTATTGTGTCCCAAACTGGAAATCAGCTTAGACGGAGAGGAAGTCCACATACGAATGGTTCCAAGGCCACAGTCAAGCGACGGAACTTTTTGGTAGGGGACAGACCTTTAGTAGATCCCCATTTTTCAGTCGGACACTGATTATGACTCCGATTCTACCACTGATAATGACAACCCTAAAGATCCCGACCCATCACTTATGTTGAATGAGGTAAAGGGAGCCAAGGCTGAAAGACAGTTCCCCAAAAGGAGTGTTCCCAATCCCGATCCAGCCCAAGCAAGCACTAATCCTACAATCCCAATATACACCCCTTGGAAGCCTCAGGAGATGTGACTAACCATGAGTCAGGCGTCCAACCGTAAAACCAACCCAGAGGATTTTACGTAACGCACTCCATTCTTGGGGATACATAATACCTCCACAGAAAGTAAAACGAACCCAGCGCCAGGTGAAATTTCTGGGCACCCTTTTAAGTGCAACTGAGCTGCAGCTCACTCCTGAACGTACTACACCCATTATTGCTACCCCACCGCCCGCTACCCCAAAGGGTATGCGCACCTTCTTAGGTTTAGTAAATTTCTGAAGACAATGGCTACCTAATGTGGCCCTCCTAACTAAGCACCTCTCACCCCTGGCTTCAAGCCAGTCCGTGGGACCTTTTGAACTTACGGAGGAACAAAAGGAGGCCTTTGATAAGCTCAAACAGGCCCTTGCCAGCGCCCCGGCCCTGGGACACCCTCTATATGATCGCCCATTTCAGCTTTTTGTGAATGTCCTGGAGGACTGTGCTACAGCCGTCCTTACTCAAACCCATGGGGATAGAAAAAGACCGGTGGCATATTACTCTACTCGGCTGGACTGGTTGCTAGGGGGCTCCCACCGTGCTCACAGATGCTTCCAGCGATCTACTCCCTGGTAAAAGCAGCCTCCAATAACCCTGCAACAGTCAGTGGTTGTTTATTCCTCCCATACCATAACGGCACTCCTGACCTCCCATCAGACGCAACACCTTACCCAGGCCCGCTTAAACAGATATGAGGTAGCACTCCTGAATAACCCACTCCTCACTTTTGCACACTGCACCACCATTAACCCTGCTACCTTTCTAGAGGCCCCACCTGAGGATCTTAAAGATCCACCACATGACTGTTTAATGCGAAACCACTTTTTGACTACACCCCGTCTGGACCTTTTGGATAAGGCCTTCCAGTCAGCAGACTTAAACCTGTATGTTGACAATAGTTCCTCCGTTTCTGAACAGGGAACCCGCCTTTGTGACTACGCCATAGTAAACGACTCCAACGTCATGGAGTCTGCGTCTTTGCAGCCCCCAGTCTCTGCCCAAAAAGCAGAACTCTTTGCCCTGACCAGAGCTTGTATTTTAGCCAAGGACAAAGTAGCTAATATCTTTACTGATTCCATAGTCGCCCGTGATTTTGGCCGACTATGGACGCCCAGGGGATTTCTGACCTCTACAGGTAGCCCCAAACAGAATGCGGCTTACGTAAAAAACCTCCTCCAAGCCATCCTCCTTCCTAATAAACTGGCCATCATTAAATGCTCAGCTCACCTCTCAGACACCTCCCTGGTAACACAGGGCATTAACAGGCCAGATGCAGAGGCTAAATTGGCAGCACACCAAGGAACTAATATCGTTTCAACTGTGGAAAAACAGGCGGTTGATTGTAAGCCAACAATAAAAAGGCAGGGCACCCCAGACATGGTCACTGTACAGCACTTACAGGGGGACACCCCGACTCAGAAAAACAAGCAGCACTTACAGGGGGACACCCCAACTCAGAAAAACAAGTATGGAAGCTGCACGGGTGTATGCACTCTGCGCCATATGGCCTCTGGACTACTCCAGTAGGTCAAGTATGTATACCTGATACCTTGTTACCAATGCATATTGACTGCCTGCATTCTGACACCCACCTTGGCAAGGAGGGAATGAGTAACATTTTACTACATACCTGGCGGCACCCCAGATTGGAGGAAGCAGCACGAGGCAAAATACGATCGTGTTTAATTTGCCAACAAGCCAATGCTGGGAAAGAGGGGAGGTGCACCCCAGGCAAAACCCCCTTGCCAGGTGGTCCTTTTGAATGTATGCAGCTTGATTTTATTGAATTACCGCGTGTACATTGCTATAAGCACTGTCTTATTATTGAAGTATTTAGTAGATGGATTGAAGCTTTTCCAACCACCAACAATAAGGCCTTAACGGTGGTCAAGTTATTGCTTACAGAGATCATACCAAGATTTGGAGTACCCCGACAGATAAGTTCAGACAATGGTCCCCACTTCATAGGGAAAATAAATAAGGAGTTGTGCAAGGCACTGCATATCGAACAACAGTTCCATTGCACCTACCACCCTCAGGCAGCAGGTATAGTAGAACGAGCCAACTAAATTAGTGTCAGAGACAGATCTAAATTGGCTGAATGTTCTCCCATTAGCTTTATACTACATGAGAATTACCTGCCACTCAGCCACCGGGATGTCGGCTGCCGAAATTATCTATGGATGCCCGGAAGAACCCCATGGGATGCTGACACCCAGCTCCCCACCCAGGTTGACCTTAACATCATGGGGGATTAACTACAAAAGGTATTTCAGACAGCTAACATCCTCTTTAAAATTTCTTCATTCACAGGTGAAGAGCGCCTTTAAACCATGGGAAGGACAGGATGCAGAGTTGCCTGACCTGGAAATGGGAGATTCAGTACTGATAAGAGATTGGGAGCGCCCTAAATTGGGACCTCAGTAGAAAGGCCCCTTCCAGATACTGCTCCAAACTCCTACAGCTGTGAAAGTACAGGGCCAAGAACGCTGGATTCATCTGAGTGACTGCAGACGATGGCCACCAGAAGGAAAATGATGGTTCTTGGATTTGGACTCCTTACCATTACCGGTACTCTTGCGTTGGCATCACAGGAAAATTTGTTTTATAAAACACATATGCAGCTACATGGAAATTGCACCGTTTGCTACTCCCTGGCAAAATCAGTGGAAGGTCTTTTTGTAGCCACACCAGGTCTCTCTTAAAATACAAATATTCAGAAACAAAGTGTATTGGGCAGAAGGGAACTTACGGGAGGGTGTTGCCAGGTAAATGTTTGTAAAGAACAATAGCAGATCCTAGTAGCACAACTAGCTACCAGTCCTTCCCCCACTGCTTTGACGGTAAAGGACGGGGTTGTGGGATAGCGATGAGAGAATGTGAATTTAGGGGAGGATGGTTTAGGTGTGAGTGTGCCACCACTGGGTGTGTTAAATTACTTGCAGGGGAGTGATGGGTTTGTGGGGAAGGGAATGGAACCCATGTGAAATTGCCTGATGTCTCTTTGGAATGGCTAACCAGGGAAAATTATCTAAAAAGTCATGGAAGGAATGTGACTGGATTCTCTTGGTATTCTCAGGTTCCCAGTCCACAGCAAATGGGTAATGTAACCTTTTACCGGGCCAAGAAAGGGTATGTGTTCCTTTTTAATGATACTTGTACTACTGCCACCCCCACTCTGCCAGCCTTGTTTGCAATAGGAACGATTGGGCCGGTCACGGTCCCCTGCCCCCAGAAGGCTCATGTCCAACGAAGACTTGTGGCGCGGTCAGTACGTGAGGAGTTCTGTGAAGAATGAAAGGATCCTGTTACGATGGGCTCCCCATTATCGTCATTAGGCTATGGGTTTCTGAGTACTCTCTCTGGGGGGCGGGGTTCGGCAGGAACTATAGCCGTTAAAAACTGGAACTACATTATTTGTGGACTGACCGTGCTGGGAAACAGTACCGTAAAAAGGGCCTGGAGGCAGTGAACCAGGAAATGGCAGAACTTCGACTTTATGCCCAACAGACCAGGTACGCTGTGGACTACCAGTTGGCTCAGCAAGGAGGAGTATGTGCCATAGTAGGGGACAAATGTATCACCAATGTTAGGGATGAGTCCTACAACATTTCCCATGCCATTCAGGACATTCAGAAACAAGTAGATAGCTTTAGGCAGGGACTTGCAGGAGGAGAGGATTGGTTGAGGTGGCTATTAGGAGGATCATTGACATCATACCTGCTGCATGGAGCAGTAGTGTTAATCGTTATTATTATTATAGTATGCTGTGTGGTGCTGACCTATTTACATAATTGTTGCAAGGTCTTTAATAATAAGCTCTCGACCCCGTTCTCGGCACCCCTCTAGGTTATCATGATATGATAAAAGGAGGGAATGAGGAAGTAAAGGATTAAGAAATTGTGATGTACATATAACTAATGAAAAAAATACCATGCACGCAAGCCCCTGACTCAAGACCAGGTGGTGATTACTGTGTCTGGAACTTGATTGTAAGCCAATTATATTAAACAGTGAGCGCGCGAGGTTCGTGCTAAACAGTGAGCGCGCGAGGTTCGTGCTAAACAGTGAGCGCGCGAGGTTCGTGCTAAACAGTGAGCGCGCGAGGTTCGTGCTAAACAGTGAGCGCGTGAATCTTAGACTCCCCAATTGAAATGGGTGCAGTAGCATTGTTTAAGTGTGTGACAAGGACTGTATAAATTAATATCTGCCCCTCTGTATTGTGCAGACTTCCGATAAAGACTCTCATGCAGAGTCAGAGGAGAATTCTCCCTGGCAGTGTACTGCTAATAAACGCGTTTTAACAGAATTAATCCGTGGCACTGTGTGATTTTGCAGCAGGCAGGAGTGGGAACTTAAAATTGAGATAACACAGTGAGGTGTTTATATACAGCCTTGGCATTCCTTGGATGGAATTTGGGGAGAGCAAGAGGTTTCACTACTGAACATTATCCATTGACGTCTGCTAGAAAGTGTGCAAAGCTCATCTGCCTGCAAAACCAGAAAGTTATTTCAACCGAGTCACGTTCCAGGTTCTGCACTGCTTTTAATTGCTGCCATCAATTTTCTACAATTGGTTGAGTCTGATTGGCTTCCCTAAAAAACCTCAATGTGCACTTCACTTGAGCGCAGTCTGAGATTGATGCCAAGGTCCACCAAAATCCTCAAACTAAAATAACTGGAACATGTGCCCTTGAATCTTACAATTAATAGTTTCTTAAAATTCTCACAAGATCAAAACCATAACATAGTACAGCACTTTTTATTTGGATGAAAGTGGAAGCAGCAAATACCTTGCTCTCAAGCTCCCACCGGCAAACTGCTTGATGACAATCCCTACAATAAGCAGCAACTTGGGCAAGCTGGCAAATGGTAAGAAACAATCATTGGGAGAAATTTGGCAGCTAAGCAGTACATCATGTTCTCCTTTCGCTATCATTTATATAATACTGAATTGTGATCACCGAGATATAGGCACCAGGAAGCATGACCTTCTTCCACAAGCCAGTGGATATTGAGCAAATGAAATACAATTCATGTTAGCCCTTAGTGAGCTACATCTACCCATATATACATTTAAAACAAAAGTTTGGTAATATCATAACCATTCACGATTGTTATTAGTCCTTACCCTCGTTTCACCTTTGTGAAGTCAAAAGCAACCTGCCTGTAGGAAACCGCCTTTTCATTAAGGTATCTACTATAGCGCCGGATGAATGTAGACATGTCATAACCTTAAACACAAGAACACAATGTTATGAAATAAAATCATACCCAATGCAAAATATTTACTTATTTGACTATTATTTATAAACAAGTGCCAAATATTTAGGTGGAAGTTTCTCTGTCCATACAATAAATTGGAGATCAGCAGCTGAAGTCAGTCTTCAGCCAGCAACACTAAATACACAATAAAGGCAGCAATGAATAATACATTCTCTTTCTGAAATGAACTTCAAAAGGACAAAAAAGTTTGGAATTGAGTCTCATGTACAACACCACATTACGTGTTAAGTGATTGCAACAGAGAAGAGGATTATTGGTGCAAATCCCAGGAAACAAATAATCCAAGTGGATTAATTCTAGTATAATCTAATTACCCAAATAGTCATCTTTCAGATAATACACTTAAAATCAGCAGAGCAAGACTCCATTAAAGTATTCAGCATCTTCAAAGCATGAACAATAGTCCTTGATCAATCTACACTTAGGAATCCCACATGATTTACCTTTCAATCTTTACCCCAAGAAACCCACTGAAACTTAAAGCCTCAGAACTTTCTGGTTGTGCAACCCATCTGGACGTGCCCCACTGAAAATCCAGAATCTTAATATGACTTTATTCATTGAGAAAGAGTATACAAAAAGGGTCACACTAACAAATGCTTGCTTTATATCAAAAATTATTCGGAAAAGTCATGAGGAAATGTGGCTGAACCACCATTTATCAGTAGCCTGACAAATTTCAAAATAAATTATCAATACCAGTGATCAATACTTCACAAAAGTAGTGAACTCATCCGAAACAGAATACTAAGGAAACATCATTTGCAGTGAAATTGCAAATCCACAACTTGAGAATAATGGACTGTAAGTATGTGTGTTGATAAAAAACGTTATTTTCCAAGAAATTTAACAAACTGTATCTGATGCACATTGGAAAAACAACCATGTGGAAAAGCAGGTTTCCTTGCCACCACAACATTCACATCTCCCTACTGGCAGAATTTCCTTGCAGACCAGAGAGCAAGCTTGTGTCTAACACCTGAACTCAAAGAAATAGCTCCCTAGTAACAATTGTGATTGGTGTGTAGGTCAGACTTCTATTTCGAAACAATTACTAATACTGGTGCTGAATTTTTAGATCAGTTGTGTATTTACTTTCTTTAAGTACTACTGTAGCAGGCTTACCTGAAGCTACAAACAATACTGTCTCTACATTTGGGGAGTATTATCCATCATTCCCTGTGCAACCTCAAATGACAAATCGACATTATTCTCCTCCAACCAATTTAGATTTAGAACAATACAGGCCCTTCAGCCCACAATGTTGTGCCGACCTTGAAGCCACACCTAAGACTATCGACCCCTTCCTCCCACATATCCCTCTATTTTAAATTCCTCCATATGTTTATCTAACAATCTCTTGAACTTGACCAACGTATCAGCCTCCACCACCACCCCAGGCAGTGCATTCCATGCGCCAACCACTCTCTGGGTGAAAAACCTCCCTCTGATATCTCCCTTGAACTTCCCACCCATTACCTTAAAGCCATGCCCTCTTGTATTGAGCATCGGTGCCCAGGGAAAGAGGCGCTGGCTGCCCACTCTATCTATTCCTCTTAATATTTTGTAACCCTCTATCATGTCACCCCTCATCCTCCTTCTCTCCAAAGACTAAAGCCCTAGCCCCCTTAGTCTCTCCTCACAATCCATACTCTCTAAACCAGACAGCATTCTGGTAAATCTCCTCCGCACCCTTTCCAACGCTTCCACATCCTTCCTATAGTGAGGCGACCAGAACTGGACACAGTATTCTAAGTATGGTCTAACCAGAGTTTTGAGGAGCTGCATCATTACTTCGCGGCTCTTAAGCTCGATCCCATGACTTATGAAAGCTAACATCCCATAAGCTTTCTTAACTACCCTATCCACCTGTGAAGCAACTTTCAGTGATCTGTGGATATGAACCCCCAGATCCCTCTGCTCTTCCACACTCCCCAGAATCCTGCCATTAACCTTGTACTCCGCCTTGGAGTTTGTCCTTCCAAAGTGTACCACCTCACACTTCTCCGGATTGAACTCCATCTACCACTTCTCAGCCCAGCTCTGCATCCTATCAATATCCCTCTGTAAGCTTCGACAGCCCTCCACACTATCCACAACACCACCGATCTTTGTGTCATCTGCAAACTTGCTAACCCACCCTTCCACCCCCTCATCTGTCATTAATAAATATCACAAAAAGTAGGAGGTCCCAGAACTGATTCCTGTGGGACACCACTAGTCACAGCCCTCTAATCTGAATGCACTCCATCCACCACAACCCTCTGCTTTCTACAGGCAAGCCAATTCTGAACCCACACGGCCAAGCCTCCCTGGATCCCTTGGCCTCTGACCTTCTGAAGAAGCCTACCATATGGAACATTGTCAAACACCTTACTAAAATCCATGTAGACCACATCTACTCCACTACCTTCATTAATCTTCCTGGTTGTTATTCAGCTTTGTTTTTTTAAAATCCCTTTGCTTAGTTCCATTCTTGGTTGTTTCACTGCAGCCCAAAACCTTTCCTGCAATGAATTAATCTTCCTTCAATGAACTAATTACCTAAAGAATCCCAAAGAATCTGTCTTTGTCTCTTTCTCAAATACAGTGAATCCCCATGTTACAGCAGTTCAGGTAATGAAAAATTGCCCTTATGGAATTTGCAAATCACTACCAAATAACTTGAGGTACAGAATTTATGGTTAAAAAAATAAACAAAACATCAGGAGGCCACCTAAGGATTTGCTTTAGAAACTGACAAGGCAGTCTCTTCTATTGATACTTCAACAACGATATTTATCAAACAACGTAACATCCATTTCTAGTTAATTAGAACAACTATCCTCTCTCTTTTGTAGTCAGAAATCCTTTGCCTATAGACTGCACAACCACAGGAGCATTATAGTTGCAAGAATAACTTGCTGTAGGATTGCATCTCCACATACAACATGGGATTCAATGGGAAAAATTGGTTCGCTTTATGGAAAAGCATGATATATATGGTTTTCTAGAAATGCAAGCCCTCTGTAATTATACACGGTAACCCCTGAACACAACACAGCAAGGGTAGTTAATAGTGTGTGGGTGAGGAAGCAAGATAATAATTACTAAATCCACAATGGATTAAATAAAGGCATTGTATTGGTTGCATGCATGTGAATGATGAATCATTTAATCCGAGAACTTTGCGCTTCAACAGTACAAAAAAAAATATTCTTGTACGATTACATAATTTGCCAAAATTAGACAACTAAAGAAAAATCAAATATTTCTGCACAATAACATTCTAGCTTAATTGAAACTAGAAACTGATGGTTGAATTAAGAGACTATTATTCTGATAATGTATTCCTACCATTGCATTCATATCTTAAAGCACAACACATCATCTTGATTTTACTATAATCCTTTAACTATACATCTCTCCCGAAGGGAATTTCTCTCAAGTTTAATATCACCCCCCAGATATCTTAACATTCTAACTTACATTTAACAACAGAAATTATATATACAATTACAGTGCCACCAGTTAAAGAAAGACCTAATATCCATATTCTTCAAGAGCTAAATGATATTAAGTAAATTAGTCTCACCACCAGGGCTCACACTGCAAGTTTCTCTTATTATCTAAGTTTTGCCAAAACATCTTACCTGGACGTTGATAAGAAATGTAACATACTTCACAACTGCAACATTATATGGTAATTTTAATTATAATTTGAACAGGAGCCAAAATTACTCTGGGGTAGGAGCATCTGTCACTTCAGAGAAATAACAACCAAAGTTGGAATCCACTTTGGACTGTTATTTTTTTCCCCCCACTCTGTTTAAATCAAACACACCAAGAGTAACACTCTGATAACCCACTAGCTGATTATTCGGAGAAAAGAGACTGCAGGTGCAGGAATATGGAGCAACAATCTGCTGGAGGAACTCAGTCCTAATGCAGGGTTTTCACCTGAAATGGCGACAATTCCTCACCGACCCTCCCCTACCATACAGATGCTGCTCAACCCACTGAGTTCCTCCAGCAGACTGCTTGTTGCAGCTGATTATTCAAATTCAGATGATTTGGCATATGGATCACCAGATGTTGGCCACGCTCTTTTCCCAGGGCCCTGGTTCCCACGTTCCCTTTGAACATACCTGGTTCACCACAGAAGTTATAATAATATAATAACATTTAAAAAGTTAATTAATAGCATTGAGATATTGATAGAAATAACATCTAATGTTCTAGAAAATCTGCCAATCCAGCACCAAAGTCCAGTGTGCCAGATTATCAGAGTTTTATTGCATACTGTTGCTTACAAATAATACAGAAAAAAATTTGTCAATTTTGAAGTGAAATTCACTCACCCTGCAATCCACTTTTATCTAAAAAATTGTTCAAGTTGAACAAGGTGTTTCTTGAAGCTAGGTACTGGATGAAACGCTAAACAAATAAAAAAAAATGCCTACATTAATAATTTTCTCCAAACAGAGCCATACATAAAAAAGGCTTTTCATATTATTACAAGTTTAAGAGTTATGAAATTATTACACGACTTCCCTAAATGTTGTACAAATATCTATACTCACTGCCGGGAGCCTTATCTATTCACAATCTATATTTACTCCTTAAATTAAAAGGACTGAATATGTTACACAAATTTTATAATACAATTAAAAGTAGAAAAGCAAGTAGAGGAGTTGGGAAAAGGATATAAATAAGCAGACTAAAATCTAGAGGACAGAGAATAAATGAGGTGAAGGTAACAGTATTTACTTTGGTGGGAAAAACAGAAAAGCAAAAGTGATGGTTAAATAGAGAAACTATTGCTGTACACAGATCCAGGTGATGTACAGGGTGATGTATAGGAAACACTGCATTAGCATGCAGACACAGGCAGCCCCCACATAAATTCCTCAAGAAGAAGAGGAAATTTTATTCTGTATCCTAACTTTTTGGGTAGCAATTTGTGAATTCTCTAAGTGCAAATTTCCACTACCTGAATGGCGAAAATGCAGAGTGGGGTCATCTGTATAGCAATTAACTCAGAAGGCAAAATGATTGCAATGTAAAAGTAGGGAAAACTTGCCACAATTGTACAAGCAGCTGGTGACAACACTCCTGCAGTATAGCATATAGTTTCAGTCCCTTTATTCAAGAGATGATATATTGACATTGGAGATATTTCAGAAAAAGTTTGAGGTTGAGCAGCTCTAGCAAAAATACATTTCCCCCATATAGGGCTGATGTGCTTTCTACAAAAAGTAACACCTTCAAATAAAATTCATGAGTTGTACTGTGCTTTGTAATGTCTCAGACATGAAAGGCACTATATTTGCCAGGATGAGAAGAGAAATGTGCAAGAAATAAACATTTCCAGCGTACAATGCTTCTGATGTTTCATGAGTCAAGAATAGCCTGGATGTTTTAATTACACAACTTAAGAAAACAGGAATTAAAAACAGAAGAAGATTTCACCATATATTCATTGTCTTATTTCCTAAAAATCTTGCCTCATTTCCATAAACCATCATTTGATGGGTTGTGATGAGAGACTTGAATACCACCACCCAGCTGCTGTTAGTAGTTCTTTCAAAAAGGCTATCCGCCAGCTGAGGTATGTTTACATTCATTTCATTTGTACACTGAATCAGATCTGTAAAAGAACAGAACAGTTAGTGAAGAGCATCTCAAAGCAAAATTCTGTAACATTAACGCCAAACATTGTACACACCTAATGCATTTCGATAGGTTTAAGATTAGAACGTAGAACAGTACAGTACAGAAACAGGCCTTCGGCCCATGACGTTGTACTGAACTAATTAAACTAGTAATTAAACATCCAACTAACCTAATCCCTTCTGCCTACACAAGGTTCATATCCCTCCATATTTATGTGCCTATCCAAGAGCATCTTGAATGCCTCCATCATATTTGCTTCCACTACCACCCCTGGCAGCACATTCCAGGCACCCACCACTGTGTAAAGAAAAACTTGCCCCACATATCTCCTTTGAACTTACCCCTCTTATCTTAAATGCATGCCCTCGATTATTAGACACTTCAACCCTGGGAAAAAGATAACAGCTGCTTATTCTATCTATGCCTCTCAACCTTTCAAACTTCCATAAGGTCTCCCCTCAGCCTCCACCACTCCATTGAGAGAACAACTCAAGTTTGTCCAGCCTCTCCTCATAGCACATGCCCTATAATCCAGGCAGCATCCTGGTAAACCTCATGCACCCTCCCCAAAGCCTCCACATCCTTCCTATAATGGGGCAACCAGAATTGAATGCAATATTCTAGAGGTGGCCTAACCAGAGTTTTATAAAGCTGCAATACAACTTCCTGATTCTTGAACTCAGTGCTTCAACCAATGAAGGCAAGCATGCTATACGCCTTCTTTACCACCCTACCAACCTGTGCAGCCACATTCAGGTAGCTATGAAATTATCCATAATCACAATGCCATATTGAAATCAAATTCACAATGAAATGCATACTTGCTTAAGCCAGTTATTTTCAAGCTCCAAATGAAAAATTCTCTTTTAAAATTGGTTATGGTCCAAAAACCAATTTGTTACTACCTTTAAGGAATAAGCTATTCATTACAAAATCCAAGGAGAGCAGATTTAGCTACAAAATTTCAAATTGCCCCAGTTGACAATAACTTTCTCAATGGTTACTGAAATCACCTAAACTCACTGACTGATCTGTGTTGTTTACCAACATTTATGCATCTAACTGCAAAGTGTCAACTTTGAATTGAGAACTTTAGCTTAAAAACATGCAAGCACTAAACCAAAGCAGAAATGCAGCTTCTGGGCAGTGAGAATTGAATGATCTTTTAAATAAAAGCAATAGAACACTGACCAGGCCCTTCAGCCCACCGTGTCTGTGCTGACCATGATGCCAATCTAAACAAACACCATCTGCCTGCACATGGTCCATGTCCCTCTATTCCCTGCCTGTTCATATGTCTGCCCAAATGCCTCTTAAATACCACTATTGTATCTGCTTCTGTCACCCCCACTAGCAGCACCTGCCACTCCATAAAAAAAGACACAAATCTCCTTTAAACTTTTCCCCTCTCAGGTTAAAGCTATTCCCTCTTGCATTTTACCTTTTCCTCCTCCAAAATATTCTATTTACCTTTTCTGTGCCTCTGATAACTCATATACTTTTAGCATTTGGCCCCTCAGCCTCCGACACTCCAGCCAAAACAATCCAAGTTTGTTCAACCTCTCCTTATAGCTAATACACTCCAATCCAGGCAATATCCTAGTAAACCTCTTCTGCACCTTTGCCAAAGCCTCCACATCTTTATCATAGTGTGGTGACCAGATCCATACACAATATTCCAAATGTGGCCTAACCAAATTTTTATACAGCTGCAACATGACTTCCCAATTTTTATATTCAATACCACAACTGATCAAGGCAAGCATGCCGTATGCCAACTTTATTACCCCATCATGTGTTGCCACTTTCAGGGAGCTATGGACTTGCACCCAAGATCCCCCTGTTCATCAATGTTCCTATGGATTCTGCCATTTACTATATACTTTCTTCTTGCATTTAACTTCCCTGCACAAAGGCATGCTAACTATCCTTAATAAATCTATAAGTTTCCAAATGCGAGTAAATCCTGCCCCAAAGAATCTTCTCCAATAATTTCCATGCCACTGATGCAAGGCTTACTGGCCTATAATTTCCTGGATTATCCCTGTTGTCCTGCTTGAACAAAGAAACATTGGCCATTCTCCAGTCTTCTGGGACCTCACAGTGGTTAAAGAGGATACAAAGATCTGTGAAGGCACTGGCAATCTCCTCCCTCAGATTCCTGGAATAGATCCCATTGGGCCCTGGGGACTTATCCACTTAGCTTTTCCAAGAGACCCAACACCACCTTCTTCTTAATATCAACATGCCCTAGAGTATCAACATACACGCCCGATTTCATCATCCATGTCCTTGGTGAATACTGATGCAAAGTACTCAAAAGGACCTCACCCACTTCTTCTGGCTCCATGCACAAATTCCCTTCTTTGTCCTCAAGTGGTCCTACCCTTTTCTTAGATACCCTCTTGCTCCCAATACATGTAAAAAAAAGTGTCTTGGGATTCTCCTTAATCCTAGTTGCAAGGACATTTCATGGCTCCTTTTAGGTCTCCCAATACCATTTAATTTATCCCGTTTCCTTTATTTTCCTCATGAGCCTTGTCTAATTTCAGTTTCTTAAACATTACATATGCTTCTTTTTGACTATATTTACAACATCTCTCATCATCCAAGATTCCTGAGCTTTGCCATCCTTATCTTTCATTCTGACAGGAACATGCTGATCCCAAATTCTAGCCAGCTGGCCTATAAAAGACTTGTACAACAGATGTGGACTTACCCCTAAAGGGCCAGTCTCAATCTACTCTCCACAGTTCCTACTTAATATTGTTGTAATTAGCCTTCCCACAATTTAGAATTCCCCTCCACCAAGGTCCAATCTTATTCTTATCCATAACTATCTGAAAACTTATGGAATTGTGATCACTCTTCCCAAAATGCTCTCCCACTGAAACTTCAATCACCTGCCCAGGCTCATTCTGCAGGCCTACAGTGCAACTACAGAACAGTGATTGCACCGTTCTTATTCCTGAGCTCTACCCATAAGGCCTCACTGGATGAGCCCTCCAAGATGTCCTCTCTATGTGCAACCATGACATACTTTAAAAGTAGCATTACACATTCTCAAAGACAATGTATACAAAAAAAAGGGAGCACTGCAATAATAGAATTGGAATTGGTTTATTACTGTCACATGTACTGAGATACAGAGAATAACTTTTGCATGCCATCCATACAGATCATTTCAAAACAAGTACAAGGGAAAAAGCAATAAGAATGCAGAATATAGTGTTAAAGTTACTGAAAAAATGCAGTGCAGGCAGACAATAAGGTGCAAGGCCATGACGAGGTAGATTCTGAGGTCAAGAGCTCATCTGAAACGTAAAGCAGATTGGTTCAACAGTCTTGTAACAGTGGCACAGAAGCGGTCCTTGAGCCTGGTGGTGAGTGTTTTCAAGATTTTGTATCCTCTGCGCAATAGAAGCAGGAAGGAGAGAGAACATCTGGGGTGGGAGGGTTCTTAGATTATGTAGAGCACTACACCACAGAAACAGGCCATTCGGTCCATCCAGTCTGTGCCAACCTGATCTACTGCCTAGTCCCATCTACCTGCACCTGGACCATAGTCCTCCAGACCTCTCTCTTCCATGCATCTATCCAAACTTCTCTTAAATGTTATAACTGAACTGCAGCCACCATTTCCACTGGCACCTCATTCCACACTCACTCCACCTTCTGAGTGTAGTTCCCCCTTAAATATTTCACCTTTCACCCTAAACCTATGACCTCTAGTTCTAATCTCACCCAACCTGAGGGGAAAAAGCCTGCATGCATTCACCCTATCTATACCCCTCAATTTTGTATATCTCTATGAGATCTCCCCTCATTCTCCTGCGCTCCAGGGAATAAAAATCCTAACCTATTCAACCTTTCCCTATAACTCAAGTCCTCAAATCCCAGCAACAAGCGTGAAAATTTTCTCTGCACTCTTTCAAGCTTATTGACATCTTTCCTGTAGGTAGGCGAGCAGAACTGCACACTATACTCCAAATTCAGCCCCACTAACGTCCCGCACAACCTCAACACAACATCCCAACTCCTGCACTCAATGCCCTGATCCATGAAGGCCAATGTGCCAAAAGCTCTCTTCACGACCCCATCTACCTGTGACGCCACTCTCAGGGAACCATGGACCCACATTCCCAGGTCCCTTCGTTCTACTGCACACCTCAGAGCCCTACCATTCACTGTAAGTCTTACCCTGGTTTGTCATCCCAAAGCGCATCACCTCACACTCGTCCGCATTAAATTCCATCAGCCATTTTTCAGCCCATTTTCCCAGCTGGTCAAGATCACGCTGCAAGCTTTAATAGCCTTCCTCACTGTCCACTGCACCCCCAATCTTGGTGTCATCCACAAATTTGCTAATGTTGACTGCTTTTCCAAGGCAGCAAGAAGTGTTGAGAGTCCACGGAGGGGAGGCTAGTTTTCACCATGGCCCAAGCAGTATCCTCAACTCTGCTATTTTGTGCAGACCTGTGCAGAGCAGTTGCCATACCTAGCTGTGATGCATCAGGATAGAATGCTTTCAATGGTACATCTATATTAAAAAAATTGCTGAGGGTCAATGGGGACATGCCAAATTTCCTTAGCCTTCTGAGGAAGTAGAGGCACCGGTGAGCTTTCTTGGCCAGTAGTGTCTATGTAGTTGGACTAGGATAATCTATTGGCAATGCTTACACCTAGGTACTTAAAGCTCTCAACCATCTCCACCTCAGCACCATTGATACATAGATGGGTGTGCTCTGCCCTACTTTCTGAAGTCAAGCACCAGCTCTTTTGTTTTGCTGACATTGAAAGGTTGTTGTCATGACACCATGCCACTAGGCTCTCTATCTCCTTCCTGAAGGAGAACTCGAGCAAAATGACACAAGAGATTCAGCAAAGATTGTCGCATTGCTTCCTACGAAAAAGGACCAAACTTTTGACTTAAATCTGCTCCTCCCCCTTGCAACTAACTCCAAAGAAAAATGCTGCCCATGATATACAATTCAGGGACATAAGCATACTAAATATGGTCAACTATTTTGTTCTACAGCCCAAATATATGCAAAGAAAAAAATTTGCACAAACACACTTGAAATCACCCAGTTTTGGGCCCCAGGAGGAATAAATGTACAGTACGCATGTATTTGTACTTCAATGTTCTCTCTGCCAAATGCTCTAAATTCACTGGAAGGGTACAGAAACCCAACATCAACATCCTTGTTCAGGCCAATATCCCCCGCACTGAGACCAAGTTTCTCTGTCAGCTCTGCTGGGTTGGCCATCTCACTTGCATGTCCAACACCAGTCTCCCTAAACAGACACTTCATTCCATTTCACGAGATGAAATCACCAGGTGGATAGAGAAGACACCTCTGCTCAAGGCTTCCTTGAGGATATGCAACATCCCCTCTGACTCTTTGGAACCTTTAGCCCATGACTCAACATGGTAAACAAGCATTCAGGCTGGCATTGAGAAGAGACCAAAGAAGCCCTGTATGACCATTAGAAGGAGTTACTACCTCACAAACTACTCAGCTGTCTGCTCCATCAGCCACTGCCTGCCCCCATTTGCGGGGGAGTCGACAGTTTCATTAGAGACACAGAGATTGCAGATGCTGAAAGCTGGAGCAAAAAAAAAAGAACAGCTAGAAGACTCAACATGTCAAGCAGCATCTATGGAGACAAGAGGATGGTTGACATTTTGAATTGAGACCTTGTATCAGAACGAGTGTAGAGAGAAGATTGCCAGTATAGAGGTGATAAGGAGGGGTGAGACAGGGGCTGATAGGTGACAGGTGGAATCAGGCAAGGGATGATGTGCAGATGGAACCAAGTGCAGGGAGGCAAGAGGAGAGGGTAAAGGTAGAGACAGAGGGTGGTGGGTGACAGATGGAACAAGATGAAAGAAAAAAAAGGGAAGAATGGGAGCCATTTCAGCCTCCATCTCAAGCTTCCTGCTCCCCTTTCTGGGAGCATCTGCTACCCCTTCATCTTCCCATTTTCCCCCTTCTGCTTCCAACTATCACCCACCAGCCTGTCTCTAAACTCCCCACCTTGCTCCACTTGCCCATCATCCCCCACCTCACCTAATTGCACCCATCACCTACCAGCCCTGCCTCACCCCTCCCTCTCATCTCTTTATACTAGCTATCTTCTCTCTACATTTAGTCCTAATGCTGGGTCTCGGCTCTAAACGCTAACTATCCCTGTCTCCATAGATGCTGCTTGACCTGCTGAGTTCCTCCAACAGTTTTTTTTTGCTACAGCTTCATTGGTCTCATTAGCCAGCTCACAATGCACAAAATTGCAAATCATCCTCATTATGTGGGACTGCTTCAGAAGAATTTTTCTTCCAGCAGAGTATCAAAGCAAACTCTGACAAGTCAGAATAGGGGTACAAAGTGTTGAGCAAGTAAAATACAGGAAAGTAAATAGTTTTTTTTAAATAAAGTTATGAAATTCTCAGCTTTCCCCAATGACTTTTCCCCCAATGTAATTTCCTCCAAACAACTAAACCTGGCCAGGATGGAAACTTGTTTTCTATCAGTGACACCCATTGTGCTCCCCAACTTGTACTCTGTTGCATTGACCAATAGCAGGATGCAAGTTAAATAAACAGGTAACACTTCAAACCTATTTTGTTTTTGTAATGCTAAAAAAGCAATTCTACCCCACTCCAACTCTCCTTTCTCTGGACTCTGGCCTCCAGTGCAACTCTTTCCTCTTCCCCCAAAATTTGTAGCTTTCCAATATGTCCTGAAAGACATGAAAGGTTCTATACAAGGATGGTGTACAAATCCAAGTTGCCGTTGTGGTTATCAATTTGTGGTAACATATGAAAACTTCCTATAACTTCATTCGCACATGATGCCAACCCAAAGGAGATGCTACAAAGATGGCTCAAGGAATTGGTCACAGCAGTATTTTTAAAGAAGCAGAATTGTTCAGGGTGTGTTTTCAGAAACTTGTCTAAATAGCTGAAGATAAACCTTCCAAATGATGGAACAAATTGAATGGAATAACCAAGAAACCAAACAGAAATATGTAGATTTTAGTGATGATCAATTATAGAGAACACTGAAGTATCAACACAAGATCCACGCATCTTGAGAATAAATGTTGAATACAAGGCACAGGAGGTACCTGAAAGAAATAAAAGTCAGCACAACCAGAGTAATGGATGAATGAAACTTGAAGCATTGTATTTTGAGAGATGTGGAAGAGCTTATATTTAATAAGGATGGCGTTTGAGAAGAACTGCCAAAATAGCATTAGAAAAGTTAAGTCAGAGTAGCCAATGCAGAGATGGGATTTTTAAAATCTAGGTACAGACAGAATCTATAAGAAATTTGTAGTCTTCATGAAGGACCAGAGCACAGCTGAAGAGTCAAACAGAATCCCAAGAACTGAGCAATCTGAGACAGTGAATTGCAGAAATGGAATTAATGGAATGGATGTATGGATATGTGCACTGGAGCTTAAGGAGAAAATGAAGACAACGGCCAAATAAATAAATGAAGTAAACTGAAAGGCAGAAGTGTAACTGACAGAACAGGTAGTGGTCGCGTCAAGAAGATAACAATGGTGTGCTAAAATAGATGCCACTACTCATGATTATCTGCTTATGATCAGAAGTGGCAGCTTCAAACTGGACATTGGAGGACAATGACAGAAGGACAATGGTTTGGAGAACTGTATTTAAGGCTGCAGAGAAGTAATAGTGTACAAGCAATACTTCACTATTACCACGGCACAGTTAGAGAATGCCACCTCTAGTCTGAAAAGCAGAGATAAGATTTTTTTTGTTGAGGAAGATGGTAAATAGCTTCGGAAGTATCTGAAAAGGGGAAATCATTTACAATGACAAATTATTTTAATTTCCTATAGTGACAGAGGAAATAGTGGTTGAGACTCAAGATTCAACTTGTTTGTGACCATCAGAATACAAACAATTTCAAACTGTCCACTGGGAAGCAGAGTATTTTAAATCAGAGCTACAAAATTCCACCAAAACACTAATCTTCCACATCAGTACTTGCTTTTACATCTTGTAAATATAGAATTGTTAAAAAACCAATTGGAATCAATCCTCCACACTAGTGTGATACCACTCACATATGCCATTATTTATTTCACAAACTGTATAGCTTAAAAGGTTTCACACCTACCTTCATTCTCCTTTCTCATAAATGGCTGTGGGAGAACAAAGTTAAGACAAACATTTCCCCATTTATTTCCTTAAGCAGAAACAGCTCCTCAAGCAGATTGAAGACAATCAAAATCATGAGGGGCATAGACAGGATGAATGCACAGAGTCTTTCTCCCCCCCCCAGGGTTGGGGAAATCAAGAACTAGAGGGCATAGGTTTAAGGTGAAAAGGGAGGGAGATTTAATAGAAACCTGAGAGGCAACCTGAGATTATTAGGAGGGTGATGAAAACTAAACAAATCTAATTATAGCTCAGTTGATGAAGGTACAGAAGATAAGCTGGAAATCTCTTCATTTGGCTGGCAACAGCAGCAAAGGTACATCAGCAAGGGAGATAAGCCAATCAGAATTCCTGGTGAAAGAGTAAATGTCAAACAAGAACAGGATCAGTCTCAATGTTACCTCCCCTCCATTTACCTTAGTGGTTCAAGCTCAGATACGAACAATATTCCTCAGCCCTTCCACTGCCTCCCCTCCCCCCAACACCACATATGCTGTTGAAAGAGGGGGTGTCAGAAAGAAGGAGAATACAAACTTCATACAGCAAGAATGTTACAGAAAAAGATCTTTCCAGAAGGAAATGAGCTTCAAATATGTTTTCCTTAATGAATTTTTGGCCTTTAACCACTAAAACACTGGAAGCTCTCTTAACAACATTGTTCTTTTATTAAACTATTCCAAGGCACTTTACAGAAATGGCAGACAAAATGCAACAGCATGCAAGGAGATAAGGTAAAAAGAAACAAACTGCTAGAGGAACTCAGCAGGTTAGGCAGCATCTGTGGAGGCAGAGAGATAGGCGACATTTCAGGTCAAGACCGAGTCAGGACTGAGAGTGTAACGGGGAGAAAGGCACTATAAAGAGGCGAGGGAGAGGGGTAAGGCAGGAAATAGGTGGGACCAGGTTTTGTTTTTAAAAAAAACTTTTCACACTATTTTCACCCAAGTTTGGCAAGGGGTGCAAGTTGGTTGTAATAGTGGAAATGGTTGTGAATGTCAAATCCCACAAACTGATTATAAAAATACTAAAATGATTAAATTTGATCCTTTATCCCTGCCCCTAAGGAAGCACCACACACAAATTTAGGCATAATGTACTCTTAAGCAGGGAAAATAACTTTGAAGAAATCAATCCTTCAAAAGGAAATTCATTACTGGGTGGCATTTGCTTAAAGAACTCTCAAGATCAGCTGTTTCAGTTCAAGTTTGAAGTGTACCTTTAAGTTACATGAAAATTATTAGATTTACAACTTGAAACTATTCTACGCCTTTAATTTAAAGGTCTGCAAGTGCTTCACAGACCCAAAATGGAAACAGGCAACTAAAAGGACAAAATGAGTATTTAAGAAAGGTCATTAAAAGGAGGAAGCTGTGGATATGGAAAAAATTCAGAAGGAACTTCCAAAGCCTGTGGCTTAAATCGAGTGACAGTAGAGCTGCCAATTTAAGAGAGAGACAGAGATGTGCATTCAAAGCCCAAAAGGAGCTCTAGATGGTGATAGGTCTGAAAAAGATTACAGAAATACCAAGCAATCCATGAGAAAGGAGGGAAAAATGTTTTAAACTGCAAAGCCCGAGGAATCAAGTGTCAGCCTAGACTGGCGAAGCGAATGATGATGGGGTTAGTATAGGACGAGTCAAAAAAAGAGCAGAATTTGGCCAAATTGTGGGCTTAGAGTATTGAATAGGAAGCGATCCAGGAAAATAACTGTGATAAGTCAAACATTTGAAAATGGAGGTAAAAAATAAATGTGCTAAGGTGAGCCAGAGGCAGAACTATTATGGAAGTGGCAGGAGACAGCCTTAAATTTTGATTGTAAGCTTAACTTGTAGGATCCCAAAGTCTCAAACAATTTACAACAGAACTCTGCTTGTCCATCAAGCTCAGGACTTTGGTAATGACAGATTGGCAGATTTTCTGGACTGTTAGGACATTAATAGTAATAATATCTAACACATTTTACATAGTTGAATAGCAAGTTCTCCTGCAAACCCATTAAGTTTCAAGGGAGTACAGCAGCCAGGACCCCCAGTGGTGAAAGGGAATACAGAATCAGCATGCAGTGAACCAGAGCCAAACCATCAGGATTTCCTAATAGAAGAATAGCAGAGTAACCGAGTTTTACTGCAGATCAACTTGAGACTGTGGACATTGAATAGGGTGGAGCTGTGCAGCAAGAATATAGAATTTATATTAAATCTCATCTTTGGTCCTTGCTGTTCCCAGTGGTTAGCCAGAGGAAACTATAGTTCATGCCATACATGTAGAAACAATGAAGGGATTAAGAGATGATGGGATAGGTTCTAATAAAAGGTTATCACCCAGAACATTAACACTGTTTCTCTCACCACAAATGCTTCCTAATCTGCTCAGCATCTCCAGCAGTTTGTTGCTTTTAATTTGATTTTCAACATCTGTAATTTATGCTGAACAAACAGGAGAGGTTGAAATGGGTGTCCATCAGTAACATGCAGAAGCTGACCCTGTGATTCTAAATGCAATAATTGCCCTTGGAAACACACTGGATGAGGAAAAGGAGCAGGTATGGCTCCCAGGGCGATTCCCAAGGTATTGATGCACAGGCTAAAAGAATCCACTAGTGGAGGTATAGCAGCCATGATGGATAGTAGCAGTGGGACTAATTCCATTGAGCTCGTCAGAGGTATAAGGGCATGAGAAGAAAACAATCTCAACAACTGTGCAAAGACTGCAGAAGGTCAGAAATAAAAAGCAACACTGCATGATTCATCACTTATAGAATTAGTAATTTTGATAATTGTTGTTGTGATGCTGTGGGGAGGTAGAAATCAGATTGAATGGATTCAAATGAGTTGTAGGAAAAATGACAATAGATATTGACGGTGGTGGAGCTACAACATACTGTCAAACACAGGAGAAGAAGCTGTTAGACACAAGGATAATTTGAAAATACAAGGATATTGAGTCAGAGCTTTATGGAATGATTTACAGTGCCAATAGCGCTACCAGCAGTCCTGCATTGTATAGGACTTTTCACATCTAAAAGGTTATCTATCCAGTATGTTACCTATGCTGGACACATCATATCCTGCAAAATCAGTGTGGTAGTAAGGCCAAGAATCCCCAACACAGGAAAATAAAAAGGAGTGAGCACTGATTCGTCACTCAGCTTACCCTAACATCCTGCAAAAGGACTGCAACAACAGGCCTAGGCCAGAATTTGACTGCACTTGCTGTCTACAGTTGGCAGGTCTTTTGCTGGCACTAATTGCAATATTATAAAGTTCTTTTAAAGAGCTATTACAGGCACATTGGGTTGTAAGATTTTTAAAATTGGAATCTCTGCCCAGCCTCCCTCCCAGATTTCAGTCTTGTTAGAGACGGGTGTATATATGAATTAAGACATGGCTAGATAAAGCTGACGCCGAAAAAGGACAGTGGATTTTGAGGGCGGAAGGGGAGGAAATACATTCAACTTTCTAATGGGGGAATGTTTTCTTTCTGTGATTGAAGTATAAACAACTAGTCATTTTTATAAACAATCTTAAATTAACATTAATGCAATACTCTGGAGTGTGTTACTTTTGGAGCCAAATGGTTAGACATCAGGAACAGGTCCTGCATCATACTTTCTTTCTCTTCTTACACTCATTTAATATGAAGGGTAACACCTACAGGAGACAGTGTGACACATTGAGCCTGGTGCCTCCTGGGACATAGCTTACAGTGGAGCTTGTTGTGGCCTGACCCACAAGCCCCTTATTGTTGGAATAAATGGAAGGCAACTTTGTGTGTCAACCAGAATATAGGCCAAGGAGCAAGCAGCCAGTCTCAGAGTGGATAACCATGAGATTCTTGGAGAAAACATGCCCACAGCATTCAAACTACAGACGAAATGCAGACTAAATGTTCCTCTAAGTGTCCTGTCAATTATATTCCTAATGCAGAGAAAACAAGATGTTAAATGAAGGGCAAAGTTCCCACCAAACCATCCCATCAAGCACTAGCAAGTACAAGTGGTTCAATTCAGAGAACAGCTCCATCAAAGCCTCCCAAAGTAATGTTTAGATGCAAAAACAAGGCTCACTCTATGCTGTCCGATTAAACTATCCCAGGGAAAGCACTGCACAAATTAGACCCTGAACAATGGTGGGACTGAGTGTAGGGTGGGTGTCAGCAAAGGTATAGCAAATGAGGGTTGGGAGGAACAGCAGTGGTCGTATTGGCCAAAATATGTTATTTATGTATGTATTATAAGTCCATTGCTGGACTCCATTGCCTCGGACTCCACTAATATTACCGCAGAACTTCAAGTGCTATGCAGAAGTGATCCATGCTGGCTGTATGCAACACATGCACATTTGAAAGTTACAGATGTCACTCCATGTCTATGCACCTCCATGCAAGGCCAAGATCCAAAAGGAACATTGAAGACTGCAATCCAAACCTGTGATTTTACATTACTATTCATTTTCAATGATAAACCATTTAGTGCACAAAAGCATGGCACTACTTAACCCAATTTCTTGCAATGTAGAGAAATCAATTGCTAATTATGCATATCCCACCCACTTGCTGAAAGCAGGCTAGCCCTTCCAGGAGAGAACACCATTGCATTAGTCCCAGTACAACTATATACCACTTCTACATATCATGGACAATTATTCCGGCAGATCACCAAGAAATTGATAGATACACCATTCAGGTTGTTTGGTGGGGAATAATAATTGCACTCTAAGAGACATTAGCAATAGCTCAATTCTCCTGCAAGGCTGGTTCAACTAAACAAGTGTTAAAAACACTTTCCTGATTAACAAACACTGATTACTTATGTGACAAGCATCTGGGTGCAGTGTGATCTTTTATGTTGTGAGATTACACTCCAATAATATTACAATAGAAACCACAAACCAAGATTACTCTCAAGTTAAAGCTTCTTCACCGTGTTTACTCAGGTTTTAACATTCACTTAAAATGGAATACAAAAACAGAAATAGCTACTCAGCCCCTCACACCTGGTGGGCCATTCAATAAGATCATGAATCTGATCTTCTACCACTGTGCCTCTTTCCAGTACTAATCCATGTGTCTCAATTCTCTTACCTTCCAAAAATCTGTCAATCCATCTTGAATGTAAACATCAAATGAGTCTTCGCAGCCCTCTTGCATGGAGAATTCCAAAGATTTACTACTGTCTAGATACAACAATTCCTCATCTCAGTCCTGAATGGCCAAATCCTTATTTTGAGACTGCAAAACCCCAATCAGACATCCCAAGCCAGAGGAAACACTATCCTTGCATCCATCCTTCCAAAATACCATAAGAATGAACCATAGAACAATACAGGCCCTTCGGCCCACCATGTTGTGCCGACCTTCAAACCACACCCAAGACTATCTAACCCCTTCCTCCCACATATCCCTCTCTTATATTCCCCATATGCTCATCTAACAATCTCTTGAACTTGACCAACGTATCAGGTTGTCAGGATCCTGATTGGGTCCACAGGATTCTGTGTAGTACAAGGAGTACAAGGTCAGGAGTGAAACCCATGTCTCTGGCTCTGAGAGGGCAGCATTTTCTATTAGCTGCACCAATGGGATGCCCTTTTTTCCCTTTTGTTTTTTCGAAAAGCTGGCTTAGCTGGAATCTAAATCACTTCTCCCCTTCCCAAATCTACTTAGCGATACATGCCTGATCAAGAAACAAAGTCACTAATGAACTCTTGCAATCAGGTTATAAAGTTCTTGACAACTAGGTACGATCTTTGACTGAGAACCCAAATGGAACTGGTTGAAGCTAAATCAAGCTTTTCCTCATACTAATATTGACATTTCACCAAAGTATTTTTTGGTAGTCGAGTGAAGGTAGCCATGCATTAACAAAAACTGCTGATGGAATTGCAAATGTCAATTTAAAAAACCTGACCTCATTTTCAATTTTAAAAAAACTGACCTCAGAATGCTGTACCTTTCAATGATATAACCTTTCATTCTTCTACACACTAGATAATATGTATACAGTCTGTTTAATTTCCTCTTTGGAAGGATATCCTTGTCCTGGAACCAACTGCACTTCGAAATCCAAGTATATTCTTTCTTGGGTGGGGAGACCAGACCTGTATAAAATATTCCGAGTGTGGTCTCAATAGGGCCCTATTTACTACTACAGGAAGATGCAAGTGAAAGAAAGGCCAACATATCTTTTACCTTCCTAATTGCTTGCTATACCTGCATGTTATCCAACACCAACTGCTGGATCCCCACACAATGCCTCCCTAATAGTCATACTCTGCAGTCCCTCTTGACTAACCAATTATGCAGCAGTTCATGTCAGAGATGTGATGGCTTCTTGGAACAGTGTCTGGGTAGCTTCCCCTTCTTTACCAATATATTGCAATGCCTGAACTTAAGACTCTAGTTCATCAACTCCAAGCCAAAGTTCATTAAGCTACTCATGCTGTAGATGAGGATCTCAGTGGTTTTGAAATCAGCTCCTATACACTACAACTGCAATACATTATAGTCCCACCCTGCCTATCGCAATGATTTGTTTATAAGTCATCAACTGTCTATTGTACTTCTGAATTATAATTATCAAGTTTCTAATATGGCATCAAAATACAAGTTTTAAACATTTTCAGCAGTTTACAGTATAGAGCACAAGTAGGTTAATGCTCAATAGTTTTCCCCAAGTGAAAAACTACATTATGAAACAAAAAACAAACCTAACTGAAGGCACAAGAATATTTAAAATATCCTTGCATAAAATATTAATCTATATTCAAGGATTATTCTAAATTCTATTAACTATCTTTCCAACAATTCAATGGAATACTGGCTACAGTTGTATTATTTAAACCACAAAATGCAACAGCTCCTTTACACTTGCAGTCAGAACGTTAATGTTATAGGTGTGCCATTGGAAAGGAACTTCCAACTTAGCCAAGTCTCATGGGTGCCATTTGCACGTGTCTAAAAAAGTTTAAGAAATTGGGTAACAAAATGCAAGCAACAAACTACTTCCCAGAACATTTTGTAACAACTAGGGACAAATCTTACTACAGGCTTGGCCTGCTTTCTCAAGGTATTACTGTTGATTTGCGTCAGCATAAATTGTGAAAACTGTACTTAGAATCAATAACAGAATACAAGATATTGACCATCTTATCAAGTCGAAAACATCCCATGGCAATACCCAAAGAAAAGGCAACATTAATATAAAAGAAAATCAAATTATCTGGTCATTTATTTAATTGCAATTTGAGAGTTGTAGTTGTGGATAAACTGACTACCTCACTTCAATATATGAAACTGTGATTACATATCAGAAGAATCCTCCATTGGGTGTAAAGTGCTATATTCTTGTATCATGAAAGGACAAGCCCTTAGTTTTGTAATGTTTGCACATTAAAAGGCATATTTTTGATTTAGGCAGGAAAGGAAAAGCAAATAAGATTACATGTACTAACTGGCTCTAATCAAATTCACAAATGATATTCCTTGTAATAGTGACATCTTTCCTCATTGCCTCTGGGCTCTCTGATATGAATGAACATTCTGTATTCCTCCTACACCAACTTTCCTCCAAAGCTTCAGAGATCAAGCATTTGTTTGGCTCAATTCTTTCCTATTCCATTGCACTGAAGAATCTATACTGCTTAGAATGTCATGGCTGCACTGCCCTCTTGGGATTTATCACTGGCCTTTCTAGTTCCTCACTTATACAATGTCCTTATCAAAACAGTCATATACAAACTTCTACACAGATACAGATGACACATTTCTTCCCCTGCCAGACCACTCATCTGACATTCAGTTTGAAGATGGCCCAATTCATCTTCCAACTCAACTCTGGAAATATCACGTGCAACATTTTCAGCTCCTGCCACAGCCTACAAACCCATGCCACCAGCTTCATTATCTTCCCACCCACAATATTAGAAGAACTAGATGGTTTAGAACTTTGCATCCAATCTCATATGCTCAGAAAACCCATGAAAAGAAAATGCTGAACACTCCAGCATCATCTATGGAAAGCAACATTAAAAGGTCATCAGTTCCCAGTTTTATTCAAACTCAAAAAAAGTTAAAGAAGCAAATACAGAACCATAGAAAGAAGAAAGTGAGCTAACAAAAAGCCATCGATGGTGTAGAATTTAGAAGCAATTGACACAAGTCAAAGTCAAAACAAGAAGAAAATGAGACAAATGAACAAACAAAAAAATTCAGGTAGTGTGAATGGGAACACCAGAATCACGATCTACAATTACTGTCTAGAAAAATGTGGGCAGTGTCACAATCTGAGATTGAAATCCCCAGATCAGAGGCCACAAGGTGCTAAACAACCCCAAAATCACTACGCAAAAGATGTATTTCACTGTGTGTTTCGACGTACATGTGACTAATAAAGATCTTATTTAAAAAAGGAAAAAAAGGACACATCATCGTTATAGCTGCAAGTCACACCAAAATAGTAGAGATAGAAAGGACAGCTTGCATAAACCAAGATGACAACCTGTTTAAGGGAACAATATAACAACAGTGAATTTGACAAAAATTGCAAATTCATAGCAGCACAGAAAAACCCAGTGATTTAAAACGTAGAAACAATCCATGAACCAACTACACCAATTTATCAACGAATGCATATACTCAGGAGTGTAAGGTTGACTTAGAATGGAGCAGAGGTAGATGAAACCCCACGCCAGGCCTTTCTGTACAGTGATCTATTTCTCCAGTTGAAAAAGGAAATTGTAACACAAGAACAATTTAACAAACCTAGATAAGCTTCTCAATGACTCCACTTCCAAGTAATTCATTGTATGTTAAGTGTTTTGCAATGACCTTACTATTATGATAAGGCACTAAACATTTGCAAGCTTTTTACTTACTAAAGATAGACTCATTACACAGACCAAGTCACTCCACAACAGTCACAGACTCGTAGGGTAGTAGCTTACTAAATTCCAAAAATACCTTTGCCAAATTGGCTGAGTGAAACTTAATTACCTATCTACTTATATTATGGATTTCCATGCATATGCAAAATACATTCTTTCCTCCCTTCAGATCTCCTTTTATCATGACCAAGATAAACAATGGGCATGCCCTAAAAAATAAACTATACAGTCAACTGCTGGCAATGCACAAGTTTTAGCTTGGTATCTAGCCATTTAATTTGCAATATCTAGTCTGAAGGACTAACTCCTAATGAACTGGCAAACAATACCCATGCACAATTTTTAACTAAAATCCTACATGCAACTTATAGCAGCAACTGCAACATTTGTTCTTGCAGTGGAGTGTGACTATTAACCTTGCCAGTTAACAGTCATATTCCACTGTATTATTCAAACAAAGTTCACAAGTAAATGTCAAAACCAAGTACAAGATGGTTAATAGATTTTGGTGCAAGTTAGTACATGAATAGAGTTTTGGATAACGTCAGGTTCACAAGGGGCAAAACACAATGATGCATTGGAATCACCAAGTCTAGAAATAATAAGACATAGATGAGGGCATCAGCAGCAGACAAACTAAAGAAGGGATGAGGTCAGACAACATTACAGGAGACTAAAATAAACACATTTGATAAGGTGGAAGTGTGGTCTGAAGTTTGTCATGGAGTCATAAGTTACTGCAAGCTGATAAACAATTTCCAACTCAGTCCCAGGCAGAGGAACAGAATTAGTAGCCAAGGAAAGAACTGTGAAAGGGATCAAACATTATGGCTTTGGCCTTTCTGTTCTTCCAGCACTGGATGTCAGAGAAGCATTCCAGTGGCCAGAGTGGAATGTGGAGAGAGAGGTGATGAAGAGTCAATGCTAGGTGGAATCAGCAACGGTTTGCATGCCATTACTTCCTATAAAGCGAAACCTAACAGCATAAATGGCAGCGATGCTTCACTCCCAGGATGAGCTCAATGCCTTTTATGCATGCTTTGAAGTGGAGAATAACACTACACCTATATATTTGCTGATGATGCCACTATAGAGAAAACCAGCTAGGTTAACATTCACATTCCAGAAGAAACCTGGAACAGTCACTTTATGAAATAGGAGTAGAACTCAATAGCTCCAAATCTGGTAACAAATAAGTAAAGCATTTGTTTGCCTTGATATTCAAATTTACATCCCTTGTCCTTAAAGCAGAGATAAAGGGAATAGATGAAGTACAATTTTAGTGGGAACTTACTGAGAGCAATTATTGTGCAGTTGAAGAGGTCAGGGGTATATTTACCTTGACGAAAGTAGGACTAGAGGTTAGCCAACTTGGACAAGTACCATAGATACAAGAGATTCAAAGCTAACAGCATATGAAAGTCATGTTGCCACGGCATTCACTTTAAGCATAAATAGCTGAGGCAGAAACCATCAATATTCAAGATAGATTGTAAAGTGGATTAACAGGGAATTAAGTGACAAGGCAAAAGAGTGGAGAAAACATGATTACAACTTTTCTCACGGAATGCAGATGCCACATGGATTGTTTGGGCTGTCAGGTCTTCGCTCCTCACCCCCTCCCTCTTTTGCAACTTCAATATTTCAATTTATTTCTATATTAATTTGACAGTAAGAAACTTCTGACTTTCCATAAAAAGGCAGTCGTGAGAATTTGATTAACAACAAGTGGAAAACCTTCATTACTAAAAACATTTAAAATCTGGTGAACTTTTTCCCCCCATTCTCCCCAGAAGGAACCTACCACTGCCAAAATTCAATCACTATTTCCAAATAGGAAAAGGATGGGTTCAAAGTGAAATCTTGGGTCTTCAAAATTTCCTTCATCCTTTACAAAGTCAATAATCAATACACATACATTATTGCATTTTGTGGAATGAAAAGCCATCTTCCAGGGCTCACTTGCAGAAGACAGGGATATGCATGCAATTGTTAAGGTATATAAAATCAGGAGGCAAATTATTTGATGCAGACTATTATATAATGTATTCTGAAATAAAACAGATTTAAAAATGTTTCCATGAATTAAATATTAATACATTAAGAAATATCACATGATAAATAGTCTTGTGCTCACAAAGAAAATTTAAAACTTTGAGATACAGCAATCATTTAATTGCAACAATAAAAAAGGGAGAAAGGAAAGAAGGCACTGTAGAGGCCCGTACATGACACTCAAACCGCCATCGGCAGCCGCGCGGGAGCACGTCCTGAACAAACCGCGGGGCGGGCCTTCCAGTGGGAACCTTACGTCACGTCCGCCCGTGGGCCCAAAGGGGCTCTTGGGTACTTTGGCACACGCGCGCTTTGTCTGAGTGAGTAAAGTGTGTTTTGAATTCAACCTCCTCATCTCCGAGTTTTTCTTCGGAAACGGGCCACGTCCGGCTACATTTGGTGACCCGACACTTCCAGACGGCATCTGGAACCCACGACATGCATTCAACGACTCGCACAACACAGTCTCGCTCAAGCTCCCGACTTTCTGGGCCGCTCAGCCCCACGTTTGGTTCGAGCAGGCTGAGGCCCAGTTCAGTCTCAGAGACATTACAGCCGACACCACGCAGTACTACTACGTGGTCAGCGCGCTTGACCAGGACACGGCAGGCTGGGTTATTGACTTCCTGCACCAGCCACCAACGGAAGACAGGTACACTAAGATCAAGGCGCTCCTAATCCATACTTTCGGACTCTCCTGCCGCGAGTGAGCTGCGCAGCTCCTGAACGTGGACAGCCGCAAGCCATCCGAGCTGATAGACGATACGCTGGCACTTATGGACAGCCATAAGCCATGCCTTCTACTCGAACAGTTGTTCCTCAAGCAACTGCCAGAGGACATACGCCTCCTCCTCGCGGCTGAAGATTCCAGCGACCCACGCAGGCTCGCGACCAGGGCAGACATTCTATGGCAGAGTAAACGGCAGGGAACAGCCTCCATCTGCCTAACCACGACCACACAGCCCAAGGCCAAGACCCCACAACCGAAGCCGCTGAGACTCACGGGGGACAAGGGCGTTCGAACACGTGCCACTGCCGCCCACCATGTGCCTTCCTGGGAAACACCAGTGCCGGCCGTTGCTAGTGGCTTTGACGGCTGGCCATCGCGACAGCCTCCTATTCCTCTGGGACCAACACCCCGGGCGATGTTTCCTGGTAGACACCGAGCCGAAATCAGCGTTCTTCCCCCCTCCAACGTGGACACCCGTAACACCGCCCCAGGTCCCGATCTCACTGCTGCGAACGGCACCACTATCCGAATGTACAGCTCGTGAACCATCCTGCTGTGTTTCGGGCCCAGCCGTTTCACTTGGACCTTCACGGTGGCAGCGGTATCACAGCTGTTACTGGGGGTGGATTTCCTACAGGCCAACTGTCTTCTGATCGACCTGAAGGGCCGGCGTTTGGTCCACGCTGAGATGTTCCAGACCTTCCAGCTCAGGGAAGCCCAGCTACTGGCCCTCCACCTGGACTCAGTCACATTCTCAGGTGACAAGTTCACCAGGGTCCTGGCAGATTTCCCCTCCATCATCACCCCGCAGTTCTGCACAATCGATCCCAAGCATGGCATGCAGCACCACATTCCCACACAAGGACCACCGCTGCACACCCAAGCCTGTAGGCTCCCATGCAACAAGCTCCACCTCGCTAAGGAGGAGTTCCGGAAGATGGAGGAGATGGGGATTATCTGTCACTCGGACAGCCCGTGGGCATCCCTGCTGCACATGGTGCCCAAGTCCGCAGGAGGTTGGAGACCCTGCGGGGACTACAGAAGGCTCAATGACGCCACGACCGCAGACTGATACCTGGTGCCTCACATCCAGGATTTCACAGCAAACCTACATGGGGCGACCATCTTTTCAAAAATCGATCTGGTCCGGGGGTACCATCAGATCCCCGTGCACCCCGATGATGTGCCCAAGACAGCCCTCATCACCCCCTTCGGGTTGTTTGAATTCCTGAGGATGCCGTTCGGCCTCAAGAGCACTACCCAGACTTTCCAGAGGCTCACAAACTAGGTGGGGAGAGGCCTGGATTTCGTCTTCATCTACTTAGATGACATCCTGGTGGCCAGCAAGTCGCACCAAGAGCACGTGGCACATTTGCGCCAACTCTGCCAACATCTGAGCAACCACAGACTGGCAATCAACCCGGTGAAGTGCCAGTTCAGGCGGACAGAGATCAACTTCTTGGGCCACAGAGTCAATCGGCATGGCGCCGCCCTTCTACCGGACAAGGTCCAGGCCATCCGCCAGTTTCCCAAACCCAGCACGGTCAAGGGCCTGCAGGAATTCGTGGGGATGGTAAACTTCTACCATCGTTTCGTGCCGGCGGCAGCACACATCATGAGGCCCTTGTTCGGTCCAATGGCCGGCAAGACCAAAGAGGTGGCATGGGACGCGGAGCCCACGGAGGCTTTTGAGCGGGCCAAAGAGGCATTAGCAAAAGCGACCCTCCTGGTACACCCAAGAGTTGATGTATCCATGGCACTCACAGACGACGCTTCTGACACAGCGGTCGGCGGAGTCCTGGAGCAGCTCGTCGAGGGCCAGTGGGCCCTCCTTTTTTCAGTCAACACCTGCGACCGCCGGAGGTTAAGTACAGCGCTTTCGACAGAGTTGTTAGCGCTCTACCTGGCTATCCGGCATTTCCTCGAAGGAAGGGATTTCACCGTGTATACAGACCACAAGGCCCTCACCTTCGCCCTTGCAAAGGTATCGGACCCATGGTTGGCTCGGCAGCAGAGGCACCTCTCCTTTATTTCGGATTTCACCACAGACGTCCACCACATCACAGGGAAGAACAACGTGGTCGCCGACACGCTGTCCCGCCCCCACATTCACTCAGCGACCATCTCATCCCCAGGGATCAACTACACAGTGCCGGCGGAGGCGCAACAGGTGGACACCAAGATCCCAGCTTACTGCACCATTTCAGGACTCCAGTTGGAGGACGTCCCTGTCGGCCCGACAGCGGCTTGGCTCCTGTGCAACACGTCTACTGGCAAACCGCAGCCCATGGTACCAGCAGCATGGAGGCGCCGGGTGTTCGACATGCTACATGGCCTGGCCCACTCGCCCATCCGGGTGTCCATAAAATTGGTAACAGACAAGTTCGTCTGGCATGGTTTGCGCAAGCACGTCGGGCACTGGGCCAGGACCTGCGTACACTGCCAGACCACCAAAGTCCAGCAGCATGTGAAGGCCCCTCTCCAGCAGTTCCAGCCGACGCTCAGGAGGTTTCGGCACATCCACGTGGACATCGTCGGCTCCCTGCCTGTCTCCCGGGGCGCCAGATATATCTTTACCATGGTCGACAGGTTCACCAGATGGCCAGAGGCCGTGCCGCTAGCAGACGCATCCACCGAATCCTGCACCAGGACACTCATCGCAAGCTGGATCGCCAGGTTCGGACTCCCAACAGACATCACCTCTGACAGAAGAGCACAGTTCATGTCAGGTTTGTGGACAGCACTGGCGCAGCTCCTGGGCACCCAGCTACGTCACATCACGGCGTACCATCCCCAGTCCAACGGTTTGGTCAAGTGGTTCCACTTGCACCTCAAGTCAGCCCTGACGGTGCGCCTCAGGGGCCCCAACTGGACAGATGAGCTCCCCTGGGTCTTACTGGGCATCCACACAGCCCCCAAGGAGGATCCAGGGGAGTCTACGGCACCCCCCTGACAGTCCTGGGCGAGTTCGTGCCAGAGGCCCAAGGTCCAGCAGGGACGCCGGCAGAGGTGCTGACAAGGCTACGGGACAAGGTAGGGACCCCAGCACTGGTTCCAACCTCCAGGCATGGCACTACACCATCCTTTATCCCCAAGGACCTCCGGGATTGCAAGTATGTTTTTATTCGCAGGGGCATGCACAAGTCACTCCTACAGTGGCCATATGAAGGACCCTTCAAGGTGATCCAGCACAATGGGTCTACGTGTGTCGTAGAGGTGGGTGGCCGTGAGGAGACTTTTACAGTGGACCGCCTCAAACCGGCGCATTTGGACATGGAGCAACCGGTGAGGGTACCTGCACCGCGCCAGTGAGGCAGGCCACCCAAGCGGGACACACAGACTGGGGGCCCCATACCCCTGATGGACATTTCTGGGGGTGGGAAGGGGGTGTAGCAGCCTGTACACATGGGACTCGAACCACCATCGGTGGCCACGGGCAGACGTGCAGGAGCACGCTGTGAATGAACCGCAGGGCGGGCCTTCTGGCGGGAACCTTATGTCACTTCTGCCCCATGTGGGCCCTTACACTTACCGTGTTACGACTTGTCTCCTCTTTAGAGGTAAGTTTATATAAAAGAAGATTTTTATAATGAGGAGAGTGACGGGCGGTGTATGCGCGCCTCAGAGCCAATTTCAGAATAGTATTCTAAGATTTTCTTACTACTAAATCCACCTTTAAGTAGTTTTTCATTGTACTGTTCGTTTTTTCTTAAAAGAAAATGTAGCCCATTTCTTTCCATTTCATTCGCTACACCTCGACCTGACGTATTGGAGGTAAATTCATTTTGCTTACTTTTATCCCCTCATGGGGTGAGCTGACGACAGCGGTATATAGGCAGTTGATAGCAAGAAATGGTGAGGTTTAACGGGGATTATCGGTTATAGAACAGGCTCCTCTAGGTGGATCTAAGGCACCGCCAAGTCCTTTGGGTGTGTCCCGGGTACTTTGGCACACGTGCGTTTTGTCTGAGTGAGTAAAGTGTGTTTTGAATTCAACCTCCTCGTCTCTCTTCGGAAATGCGCCGCGTCCGGCTACAGCACGTTCATTAAAGAGAACAAACCAAAGCATTTATCAAAGCAAGCTAAAAGATGATAATCTAGTCAAGAGGCTACCACAGTCTTCAATTTCTTTCTTCCATAAAAAGAAAAATTCTTTTTAGTCTGTCAAAAGAAGATGAGGATACAGCTACTCTTTAAACCTTATCCTGGAGTATTCTTCATGGTGGTATCTGCATTCAGTTTTCACTACAACTTCAACTGTGAAGGCACTGTTGGCAGATAAACAACTAGCAATTCTACTCTTTGCACCTGTTCTATACATTGGAAGACCCATGAAATGGTGCATTGAGACTGTATACTTAAACCAATGTTAGATTTGGATCAGCTCTATTCCAATGAAGAAAAAAGCCTGTTCTGTTAATGTGAAATGAATGAGCTCCACAGTGTAAAAGTAAATAGCTGTCAGTGCTAACCACATGAATAACTGGCACATTTTCTCCCATTAAAATGCTGCTACGTCATTTTGTTAACTGGCACACTTTCCTGCTGAGGTACTGTTGTCTGGGTTCACAAGGCCATTTTTAGATAAGCCAAACAATGCCGATCTGTACTGTTGCTGGCACTTGAATTGGCAGCTGGGACTCTCGTATCAATTAGTTGATTGTTGATATGGCATCATACCCCAACACATTCAGCCAACAGAATTTGCTTTCAAATTGAATTGAAAAAGTCACTGAATGTGACCAAAGTTAATTTCATAGATCAGATAACTTAATTATTGGTACCTAGGATTAATCTTAGTGTATCTGAATATAAAACATGAAAATGTTTATCACGTCTTTATTAAAAGGCAGGTCAAAGGCTCAACCATTTTAAGCTGAAGCAGAAATCAATTGAACAATGTAATGAAAACCCTAGCACTAATTTATAGCTCCAAAAAAAGTTACCCACCCCCCCGCCCCCAAAAAGCTGAAGCCCAGCTTGAAGGGAACAAAAACTTTTCATCCTTTTTTCCCCATTTACCAAGTCCACTAAATAACAACCAATGTGCAGGGTTTGATTGCATTACATAATTAAGCAACTGATGGAACAACAGAATCAGTCCTTTAATTTAGATGCATGCAGACAAACACACCCATGTCTACAAAGTTCATGTGTAGAGATTAATGCCCCAGTCAAATCTAATAGAATTAGAATTTATGTATTACATCACTATTGTTAAAGCACTACAATATTAAAATATATTCTAAATTACTTTGGTTAAGCCAATCATGCATTCACAGCATTTCTCACAAATACTTTCCAATCAGTAGAAAAATGTTAAAAATATTTTACTCAAAGGAAATTGAAGTGACAATTCAGCAGTTTTAACAAATGCAACTAATCTGATGGAGCTTCTGCCCTGCAAATGTTATTAGTCAAGGCACCTTATGCTCCCACACACACACACACACACTCCAACTGGAGTTAATTTATTTTTCTTCACAACAACATTCAAAGACAATTATTATTCTCCATCATCTCAACAAATGAAAACCTAGAAACATTTTATTTTGTTAATCACACAAGTTTTAAATATTCCAATAACATATGACAATTCCTTCTAATAGAAGGGAAAATTTCTATTCACCTCTACAATTCCTGCCACTAAGAAGGCGAGGAAAATTGACAAGTTCTTAATAACATCTCTGGGTCTGATCTTCTATGATTACAGCATGGACTTCAGTAGCAATGGTCTATCTTCTCTAGTATAGGAAGAGTTTCCTGGTGGCCCTAGCCTTCTTTGTATCGTTATAGAGTTTCAGAAATGGATTTTGCTCAATGATTATTAACATCACAATTTGCTTTAAAAGTCTCTTATCTCTTCAGGATATTGTGGCAATCGACAATTGTATCCCCACTGCCTTTATTCAAAAAAAACCTTGATTTTAAAGGTGGTCACTAATATAATGAAAAAGGTGGTCACTAATATAATGAATAGAGAAATAAGGAGAAACATTTTTACCAATGTGGCGGTTAGAACAGGAACTTGCCACCACAAGAAATAGCTGATGCAAAAACATGAAGGGAAGTCACAACATACACATGACAGAAAAAGATAATATAGAGATGGGGTTAGGAGAAAAATAGAAAGAAACTTGTGTAGTGTGTAAACAGTGGAATGGACCAATGGTGCAAATTATATGCTGCAATGACTTTGCATACCATGTAAATTGCAGGTTTACCATCAGCTCCTATGCCTTTAAATTTTTGTTTTATCTACAGTGGTCATCAATAGATCCTTGCCCATCATTAGGATGATTCTGCATTCTTGAGAACCACGTTGTTCTATTATATTTCTTTCTAAACAAACTGATTAACTTATTGCAACTGCACAAATTATTTATTGTACAAGATTCGTGACAACTACTTTCTAACAAAATTCTTTTGAACAAAGAATTAGGACTTTCATGACATCCCTGAGGACCTCACAACCTTGGAGGGAAATTATCTAATTTTTGTGTGCATATCAAGGTCTCAAACAGCAATGAGATAAATGAACAGATAATCTGAGTGAAGGTATAAATTTTGACCAAGACACTAGGCCAAATTTCCTTTGCTACTCTTCAAATAGTGCCAGAAGATCTTTTACATTCAGAAACAACAGACAAGGCCTTGTTTGATCATCTCTTTAAGACTGCCATCCAGCAGTGAAACAGCCCCCTAGATATCACCATCCTCGATCATGTGCTCCAGTATCTCAAAAGCACTTGAACAACATTATTCACACTTACCACTGAGCAAAAGCTGACTCTTTGGAAATCAAATTCTAAACCTGCTATGCATTGTTTTAATCATATTGATTATTAATGACATTTGGCTGAAACTTATATGACCTCTTCCACTGAAGCATGTATATTGTAAGAATATATCAGATACACAAAAGAAAGAAGAACAGAGAAAATAAATGCAAAGTAGAAGCATGTTCAATTGTATTGAATATTTTGGTTCCCAAATTGGTCAATGGTATATCAGTCGACAAGGGCAAAGTACAAGAAAGACATGTTGCATAATTTAGCATTTATTGCAAGGAGAATTAAATGCAAAAATTAGGAAGATAATATTTCAGTTATATAGAATAATGGTGAAACATCTGGCAAGGTATAGACACTATGTAGTGCATTGAAAACAGTTCAGGTACATTCCAGTAGACTAACACCTGGAACCTTATGAGGAAAGGTTGGAGAGCCTGGGCTTGGATCAACTGGATTTAGAAGAGTAAGAGAGGTCTTGTTTGAAACATTCAAGATCCAGAGGAATCTTTAAAAGATGAATTTAAGAACACAGAATAGTATCACAAAGGAAAATGCCCTTCGGCCCACAATGTTGTGCCAAACTAATTAAGCTAATGACACTTAAGTAAATTAATCCTTATATCGTTCCATTCTCTGCATATTCATGTGCTTATCTAAGAGCTTTTTAAATGCCTCTATGGTATCCGCTTCCATCACCACCCCTAGCAGCACATTCCAGGCACCACTATTCTGTGTAAAATAAAACTTGCCCCACTCATCTCCTGTGAACTCCACCCCCACCCCCCCCACCTTAAATGCATGCCCTCTGGTAAATGACATTTCAATCCAGAGGAAAAATGATACCGGCTGATGGCCTTGACATCAATTTCCCTAACTTCTGGTAATCCCATCCCTTCTTTTTCTTCCCCCCTCCACTCCTTTGTCTTCCCTTATTCCTGTGGCTCCCTTCCCCTGCCTTGATGACCTGCCCATCTCCTCTCCTCCATCCTTTACTCCATGGTCCACTGCCCTCTCCTACCTGATTCCTCCTTCTTCAGCCCTTTGCTCCTTCTATCCATCACACCCCCCCCCACCCGCCTATCACCTGAACTCACCTATTACCTGTGCGTGCTCCTCCCTCTACCTTCTTATTCCAGCTTCCGCCCTCTTCCTTTCCAATCCTGAAGGGTCTCGGCCCAAAACATCAACTATTTATTTCCCTCCATAGATGCTGCCTGACCTGCTGAGTTGCTCCAGCACTTTCTGTGTATGGCTGTTTACTCTATCTTTGACTCTCATAATTTTATAAACTTCTATCAGAAGGAGGTGCCTCAAGGCGGCAGCATTCATCACCAAGGACCCTCAGCATCTGGGAAATGCCCTCTTCTCATTACTACCATGAGGGAGGTGGTACAGGAGCTTGAAGACCCACACTTGAAGATTTAGCAACAGCTTCTTCCCTGAACCCATGAACACTACCTTGTTATTCCATTTTTTGTTGCACACTACTTTGTAATTTATAGTAATTTTATGTCTTTGCACTATACTGCTGCCACAAAACAACAAACTTCACATCATACAAGACAGTAATAATAAACATGATTCTACTTCTGATTCAGGTCTCCCCTCAGTTTCTGCCATTCCAGAGAAAACAACCCAAGCTTGTCCAACCTCTCTTTTTAGCACATGCCCTCTAATCCAGGCAGCATTCTGGTAAATCTCTTCTGCACCCTCTCCAAAGCCTCCACATCCTTCCCCTTATGGGGCAACCAGAATTGAATGCCACTCTCAAGATGAGGCCGAGGGTTTTTAAAAGACTGGAACATAACTTCCTGACTCTTGAACTCAATGCCTCAAGCAATAAAGGCAAGCATGCCATATGCTTTTTTACACCCTATCAACCTTTGCAGCCACTTTGAGAGCTTTCTTTTCATTGGAGAGCCTAGTACTTAAGGTCACTAAAAGTAAAGGATTGCCCATTTAAGATAGATGATGTGCAACTTTCTTCTCTGAGGGCTGAGAGGCTGTAGAACTCCCTTCCTCAAATGGGCAGCGGAAGCAGAGTCTGATTTTTTTTACCATCAGAGAATGGATTCTTGATAAAGCAAGTGAGTAGACTGGAATGCAGAGATGAAATTATAATCAGGCAGCTTTGATCCTATTAAATGTTGGAATAGGCTTGAGGAGCCAAGTGTCCTACACATACTTCTGTTTCATACATTCATATATTTCTTACTTGACTGGAACTCTTCAGTTCCATTCTGCAAATGAAAAAGGTTTACACTTTGTCAACTTAAATCAAAATTTCTTATGTTCTCCCAAAAAATATAAAGCTAAGAAAACAGTACACATGCCTCTTACAGCCAAGTATAAATGTGTTAAAAACCATTATTTATTTACATGTTGGAAGTATAAAATTATAGTACAGTAAAGCCACTTAATTTACACATTATCCAACAACTAAAATCATCAACAATAGCTAATTTAATCTGGTCAAAAATCACTGCAAGACTATGCCGAAAATAAATTATTTTATGGGAAAAAATGTTTCAACATTGAAAACATCAACATCAATTCTTGTATCCCAGTACAGTCACCCTGCATAGAACATGTTCTAATTAGAAAGACTAGCGTCCATCATCTCAACTCCTCACCAGCATTGTCCTTTGTCAACAAAATATGTGCTTTTCAACATATTTCTCACAGAGGTTAGACATGTCACAACTTTGAGCAAAGCCCATCAGATAACTGCCAAAACAAATTACACAGTTAGCATGTTTTCAGGGAGCAGTTGGAATATACCATGCATCTTGCACACAGCATCATTAACAACCTACAAAAATGGAAAGAGCACAAATGCTGATAATACACGGCAGGTCTATCAGCATCTGAAGAGAAAAGGCAAGTATCGCTTTCTACTGGGAATGTACACAATATTTTTGTTTAAAATAAAAACTGCTTTGTTTTCAGAAAACAAAATGGTGTTTGTGTATGTAGGTCCCTCTTATCATTAGCCTTCCATAGGCAGTTATTGCTAGCCCGAGTCCAGTTCAACTGGGACCAAATAGACTACTCCAAGTTCAGACACTCCACATAATAATAGTCTGGGTTCTCTCAGTTTGTTTGTCATAATTTTTTGAAATCCAGGCTTATTAAAATAGCTTTGCTTTCTGATTTTAGATTACACATTTATACCATGACAACAACTGGTACCTTGAGCCAATTGCATGGCTAGAATACAAGCAGGTTGCTCTTGAGATCACTCTCCACTATTTCAGCAAGAAGATTTTGTTAAAGAAATTAATATTTAAATTGAAAATTTTCAAAATAACAGTAAATCTTTTGCATAAAATCTAGTTTCAGAAATGCTTTCTTTTTTAAAAACTCAATCATTATGTACAATGAGAGGTGAACTCCATTCAAATATTTCACCAAACAGTTAAAAAGATGCAGAATAAAATAACAATTTATTTCCAGGTTAAGATATCCAAGTTGCTAAAAGTCACGTACATTGACAGGTATGTTTTAATCTGTCTGCCATAATTACTATTACAGTGACCTTAGGATTGCAAGGCAATGCCATGAAGTGAAAAGTAACAATTTAAAAACAATGGTATACCTCCTCCCATCACAATGCAAATCTGAACTAGATAAATCAACTCCATTGTGACAGAATGAGAGATTCTCCCAAAGAAAATTTCAATCACGCAGTGACACAATCCAGCAAAAAAAAGCAGAAAGTCAATATTCCTTACAAAAAAAGGAAGTAGGATCCAGAAGGAAAACAACTTGCATTAAACAGGATTTTTAAAATGTGGGTGAACTTCCCAATGCTTTAAAGGGAGAGTAATTAAGAAAAAACTCACCAAAGTGAAGGAGAGATTAAGGTAGGTTACTAAAAGCCAGGTCAAAGCTGTAGATTTAAGATACCAATGGTCAAAAGGATAATTGTGAGAAAAGAGTGAAACATCAAGTAGGTTTTGAAATTTGGAGAGATTTGAATAAGCTTGCAGAATGCAGGAGGCAAAAAGAATTAGTTAATTTCATAGATTGCAGGACCAGGTGCCAGAGGTCAGTATAGCAAGGATATTAGAGAAGCAGTATTTAAGGTTAAATGTGGCTATGGATGAAAGTTATGGTCCGTGTTGTGGTTTGTGTGGCAATCTGGAAGACTGGGTTCTTTCAGTTGTAGGTGACAAAAAATTCCAAGTAGTATTTTAGCAGCAGTTGGCAATGTGATGCGAGACATATCAGCAACACTGTACAAGTGTTAACGATTATTCTACGTGCAAGACACAATGGAATCTGAAACTCTTTTGAGGAAGACCCAGTCTGCACACTCAGGTTTAGCCTGAGGGAGTAACCAGCGTGCAAAGGAATAGGCAACTCCCAGATCTCATGTCACAAACATCAGACATCATAACAAAGAACATTCACTCTACACCAGCTAATGGAATGCATCTCCTGCACTCCATATGGTGAGCTGGATAAACATCAGATCAAAAACACAGTTTCTAAGTCTTATAAGTAGCTTAATTTACCAAAGAACAACAACAATTTCCATTTATAAACATACTAAAGCATTCCTAGAGCTTGATAAGAGGTAGCTATTAAGGAGGCTGAGAGAGGAAGGGTGGGTACAGTTTAATAACGAACAAACAGTAGCAGCTAGATACAGATTTCGTGACATGCCACTCAAGAGAAAACAACAGGCTGCTTGCTTTCTGTTTTAAGGATATGTTCAGAAAGAAGACCATTTGCTGTAAATTCTAGAGATCAACTCACCCTGGCTGAGGCTTTCAAAGTATAATTAGCAACTATTGAAGGACTGAAAGTAAATTGATTTCTTTCTGACCCATCCATGAATATCTATCACTTACATGAAGCTCCTGCTTATTAATGACACGGTCAATCAGGGGCTTGAGTCAATCAAGAATCATGTAATGATGTCAAGAAACAATGTATAAACCAGGAAGCAGTAGATCAAAGCAAGATGAATCCACAGGAATAAGAGACGCACATGTGCTAACAGTATTACTAGGAAGAATTAAAAGGAACATAAAGCAAATGAAAACCTCATCTCCTAAAATACATATTAAATCTTTGATTCAGTTGAACACAAAGGCGAGTCAGAGGAGAGCAGATAAAAGGACACAGAGACACCAACAGTGGAATAACGATCAGAAGCCTTCTTGAATCTCAACTCCAATTCATTTTCTTGGACAAATCATTTCCCCTGCTCTTTCAGAATCAGATTTATTTTCATTGACTTGTATGATACGAAATTTGTTTTGCAGCAGCAGTACAGTGCAGTGCAAAGACTAAGAGAAAAAAATCCAGTTATGTCAAACATGTTTATAAATACCTAACACTCTAACAATCTGACCTGGAAACTATCCTGCAATGTCCAAAATGTACCTCTCAAAGTGCTATTCCCTTATCAAAGTGGGAAAATTGGATCAACTTGCCGAATTCCCATCTTGAAAGCTTCAATGACATCAAAAGTATTGTCATTTTCAAGTTATCCTGATGCTCACCCCTGGTCGAATTAAATACTCCAAGACCAGAATCAAAAGAGAGACCTGTGCTTTATCTTTCTAGTCTTGCTAAACTGTTACCTGCACGTCAGACAGCAACTGAAGAGATAAAGAAATAAGAGTAAATGCCAGTTGCAGCATGCTTTCTGACCATGTGCAGAGACTACGCAACATGAGAACCAGTTAGAGAATAGCTCTGACAGAGGGCCTCAAACTGCAGAAATTGACACTTCTTCAAACAGATCATTCTATGTAAAAGGTTAAAGTGTGCTGGATGAAGTCTGATCAATACTCTGCACAACTATTCAATCTTATCTTTGAGCACAAGTTCAGAGCAAAAGTAGCTGTCAAAAGTTACATAGCAAGGATTTTATGTATGGATTAATTCCTGTTCATTAACCTGATGCTCTAATAATGCAGTAGTTCTCAATATGACTTTTATTGCAAATCACAATGTCCTTTATGTACTCAGTTGGCTCAAATGGCAATATTTAAAAGGACTGGCAAAAAAAAATCAGTGGGAAGTGATTGAAGCACTTAAATGGACGAATGACAGAACAGGAGGAAAGACAAGAATAAAATTACTGGAATCCTTCTTGTGATTGCAGTGGTCCACTAGCGAATGAAGAGAACATGTGGATCAAAGAACTGGGAAAAAGTGGAAGTCATTCTCAGTTTTCCCATGAGGTGGTTTCCCAATTTGGGAGATCACATTTACAAAAGTTAAATATAATATTTCAGCTTTACACACAATAATCCTTAGGAAAGCAAAAATACTGATTTTGTAGCAGGAATTGGAGAAAAGGCTTCTTGGGAGCAGTTGAAACAATTCACAACTTCAATTTGTCCACAGAAGTGTCAAAATGTTATGCAGACAAACACAGTAAAATTGCACAAAGTAAATGAAATCTATGATCAGAAAATCTGTTTTGTTGATGTTGGCTGAAGAAATTCTTGACAGCCCATCCAGAATTCATTAAATTGCTTTGACTGGTTCAATAGGATCCAGTGGGGAGACAGGACATTAGTTTAACACTTCATCTGAAAAAAAAGAGAATTGCAACGATGCTGCCTTCCCTTGGTTCTGCAGTAGCGTCAACCTGGATTGTGTACTTAAGGACTGGACAGAGATTTAAAACCTCCACCTCTAAAGTCACAAGTACACTAGCAAATCCAAGTTACATGATTTGTATATCAAAAATAATTAAAAAGTCATGTTTCACACCAATTTTTTCACTACTATCTCTTCTACAATCAAAGAATCCCTGCTTGATTTAATACAATTCAAATTCACTTCTACTGAGCTGGTCATTATTTCATATTATGTTTCCATATGACACAAGAGGCCATTCAACCAGCTCTCAGAGGAGCTCCATAGTTTAAAAGATCTCCACTGACACATTAAGTGACATTTTTAAAATAATAACATTAAGCTTTGGGATATTGTTTCCCCATGGTCAAAAGCACCACACAACCACCTTTATTTGGTTATGGGTCAGTAGGTGTATTTTTCTCACAACAAAAAAAGGGGGGAAAAAAACACTGACTGCATTACGTGCAAATAATCCAAAAGCTCATTAAACACTGAATACTTGCGACTTTTTAAAATGACCACATGTAATATACTTTGATGTTTATTAGAATACTTTACTCCCTTAATCATAAATTAGAAATGAGTGCTTATTACATCAAGGACTGCAAATGAGATCACCACAAATTCCAGGACCATGAATTGCTACAAGAACAGGAAGACTGAACACTTCATCAGGACAACACGGGAGTCAGATTTTCTAAACGGTAGGAAATTACTAATCTGGGAAACTTGTTCTCCGTTCCTCAACTCAAAAAAACGAGCAAATTCCAGGCATTAAAAAGACTTCCGTAATTATGTATCTGTTTAGTCCGCCAGGTCCCACGCCTTCAACCAAAAAGAATCAGTTGTCTCTGACAATAGAAAAAAATAAGTCTCTCAAGATTAATAAATAGAAAAACTGCTGATTCACTATAACGTGTTTTGAGGTGATTTGCAAGTTCCATTTTCAATAGCAGCTTTCAGAAATGTAACCACAACTACCACATCACATGAAACCACAGAAATGTATTTAAGTCTTGAGACTTAAACCCCCCCCCCACCCCTCAAACACACACAAACTCCCCACAAGTTCACAGGAAATCTTACTGCACTACAAAATAAAATCTGGAGTAACTATACAACAGAGACAAAAGACTGAAAAAAAACTCTACATCAAAACGCCGTGCATCCACTGAACAAAATCAAGGCCAAGGGCGTTATCTGGGGCCTGTTGCCGCAAAAGAACCACGGAAACATTCCCCCGGCAACGCACAGGGCCCGACAATCGGCTGCTGTTAACAGTAAACCGAACAAAAAGGAACCTGGGCGGAACGCGGCTTCATTCTGCAGACTGCCAAAGTGAAAGGGGGCGCTTACAGTCCAGGTGTTTCTTCTTGGGGCCCATGATCTCGTGTGTGGTGGCTTTGCAGACGGTTTTGGAGACAGCAGAGCCGGTGACACTGTGCTGAGCGGCGGCGATACGGTCCGTGATACTCTGGCCCGACATCTTCTCTCGTCGCCAGTACCCCGACGGCAGATTCCCTCCCCTTCTCGCTCTCTTTCACTCTCACACACACAGGAAGGGCTTTAAATCCTCTCTCTGATCAACCCGGCGAGCCAGATGAAGAAAAACAAACACCACCCTCCCTAACCCTCCCTCCCCCCCCCCACCCCACCCCCCCAACCAACAAAAAGTAAACTGTAAACCCCGGAAGGGGAGAGAGAACAGACGCCTGCCGCAGGCTTTTCTAAAACAACATGCAAAGCAACACTTGGGCAGCTATCGCCACCCAGGGTTCAAATCGTTTTCCTTTCTTTCCCTCCACTGAAAGGGAGCAGGAGTTACAGGAAAATGGCGGGTTTGAGCCAGGCTCCTGCCCACTGGATCGTTATCATGTGATCATCCACCAACCCTCGTACCAGCTGGAGCCCATCAGCCAGCCCCAGACTCCCTCCCTCTGCAATCGAGACTGACACTGCCTCTCAATGCTAGCGCTTCTACTTTCCAGGAGAGGTTCTTTTCTTTTATCCGCTGATGGAACTGCATTTTTGCAATTTTTACATGTGGCACACCGAGTCAGAAAGCTTTTTTTGAAAATATGCAACTGCCAGCATGTTAGAATAAGATTATTACATATATTTTTTATATCAAGAGTAGTCATTGTGGACAAAGTTTTCCATTCATCCTGCAGATTAATTCCATACCAATGGAATTTTGTTGGAGGTGAGGTTAAGTGTTGAGAAGTTTGATGCAGTGATACAGCCTTACTTGACCACAGCCGACGCTGGCACTGGATCTTTGGTAGATGGGTTGTTTACGACCATGACTTGTACATTATCATGTCAGATGGTAATGACTTTCTGAGGACAAACAAATTGGGGAAGGATTCTCCATAATCTCTCTTAGTTGAATAAGTTAAAGGCTCTTGTGAATTCAAAAAAAGGCCATCTACAGTGGCAGGTACTTTCCCCTACATTATTCTTGTTTTTTTTTTGTGCAGTGAAAATCATGTCCATTCTGCCTCTTGATCGATGGAGGAGCCTCCTTGGCTCACAAGAGAAAGCAGTTGAGTAGGGTTCATGCAGCAACTGTCCCTGTAACAAACAAGAAGAAAAACCCCTCTATGATCATCACAGTCAGATGCCTTCTTTCTTGAAAGTGGCCATGATTACAGCATCTCTGAGTTCCCCAGGCAAGGTCTTGTCTTCCTAGATGATGGAGTTGAAATCGTGGATTCGTATCAGAAGTACTTCTCTGCTCCAGAAAATTCACCACTGCCTCCAGTGAGCCAACACAGTCTTCATCTGACTGTTAGGAAATGAATGTACAAACATGAAGACCTCAAACCTAGCACCATGCTGAAGATCTACCAAGCAGCAGAAATCCCCATCTTCCTCTATACCAGAGGCATGGACAACATACAGTCAACAGAAGTAGTTGAGGAGTACCACCAACATAGTCTTTGCAAAATTCTCCAAACTTATCAGATGAAAAGGTGAACCAACATCAGTGCCCTCTCCCAAGCCAACATCCTCAACATAGACCTTCCAATTAATCTCAATCAGTTCTGGTGGGCAGGCCACATTGTCCATATATCTGCAAGCACTTTACTCCAAGCTCAGTCATGTAAACAGATTTTCAGAAGAGCAGAGAAAGTGGATGTTTTCAAGGTCTCCTTGAAAATATGCAACATCTATACCAAGAAGGAGCTCAATTTATTCCTCTGATGCAGGATCTCAACCTGAAACGTCAACTATCTATGTGCTTATGAATTTAATAACACTTTGAAAACTAACAGAAATAAATTTTTGATATATGAACACAAGAAAATACAAGCAAAAACAAGCCACCTGGCCCTCAAACTTATCCAATCCATTCAATATGATCATGGCTGAAATGCCAAAGACCTCTTTTGTTCTATAGCCTTGAATTCACCAATCTTTCAGAAAAAAATATCTACCTCTTTAAATGTCTCCAATGATCATGCCTCCATAACTCTGCAAGTTAGAGGATTGTGGAGATTCGCCATCCTCTGTGAGAAGAAATTCCTATATACCTCAGTTTTAGATGACGACCCCCCCACAATCCTATAACTATGTCACCTTGTTTGAGAATCTCCCACTCATGGAAACATCTCAACATCTACCCTGTCATGCCCCTTAGGATCATAATGTTTCAACAAAATCACCTGCTCATTCTTCTAAACTCCAGATTCTCTAAACAAAATGTGTGTTCCATGTTAACCAAAGCAATGTGCTAAATTTAGCTTTCTTTTGATTTTGAGAAGTTATCAAAAGGAAAAACTTGCAAGACTAAGGGGAAAAATTGCAGGAGATTGAGGAAGGAGAATAGAAATCTGAGCAAACCATCCTGCTTATCATGCCTGTTCTGCTATTCAATTATATCCTTGATTCTGTAACCTTCTATGCAATTATCTAACTAAAATTGATCAACCCAGTTTTGATATTTTTAATTGAAATAGCTTCAATGACAGAGAGTTCCAGATTTTCACAAAATTAAGAAGCATTTTCTAAAATCACTGCTTAACTTTAATTTTTTTGCACCTTTGTTCTGGACTCTTTTTACCTTATCTGTCAAATCTTACAGTCATCTTAAACTCTAATTGGGATACTTCATAATCTGTGTAACTCAATCTATGAACCCTGTACTTGTAACTTAACCCTTTCAGCTCTGGTATCATTCCCTACTGCAGCCTTTCCAAGATCAATTTATCCTTCCTGTGGTATGGTGGCCAGAACAATATTCAACATTGCAGAAGGAACTTAAACCTGTATAGTTCTTCTTGACAGCGCAGTCATACTTTGCCAGATAGGCTCCTTCTGCACAGTGTAATCATTTGATTCTAAGTGAAAATAAAAGATTTATGAAGCACTAACTAAAATCTAATACATTTGAAAATATGACCCACATGGATGCCCAGTAATGAGTTTTTCCACTCACTGTCACAATTCAGCCTATGCAAAATTTCATAACATCAGGGCTGCGTTTTCCTGAGCCACAATATTTCTAAATTTAAAGAAAAATGAACTGATTTTAAAAAAACATGTAAGTGGTTAATGCCAAAGAAAAATTGAAATTTTCATTAAAAAATAGTTAATTTCTGGTCGAATTTCACACAGAGCAAAACACACAGCAAAATTTTCCAGTGAAACCAGAGGCCAGTGGATAAATTGACCAGAGTGTACAGCTCTAATTTAATTATACATTATGTTTTTATCTATAAATATTTCTTATGTAAAATCCTATATCCATATTTATATGCAAACTACCTTTGTACACTACCTATCACACTATACTAGAAATATATTTTTCTATCACTTTTATGATTACAGATTATTTGTCTCAAGTCTTACTGAATTGATATTTCTAAGAAACCCTTTCTGATGTTAGTCATCAATTTTCCTTTGTCAGTTTTAACTGTGCTATATTGTCTTAAAGCCACTCTTTATTTTGCATGAATAATCTAGATTTAATGTTTCTTTGTCACAAAAATCACATCTTATCCCAAACTGTTGTAATTATATAGACTGTTTATCTTTCTTTTATATGTATCAATATGTGCAAGGTATGACTGCTGTCCATCCATTTGTAGACAGCACATCTAATGGATTTTCTCTGTTGTAAAGAACTTGAAAATTGAACCTGACTGATTTCACAATCAGGCCATGATTCATTTGTCTTAAGCTAGTTGTAGTTTACTTATGCTCATTGGAGCTCAAAAGAATGAGAGGTGATCTTATTGGTAAAATTCTGAGGGGAGCTTGACAAGTTAGATGCAGAGAATGCTTCCCTTTGTGGGAGAATCTAGAACTAGGAGACATAGATTCAGAATAAGAGGTCATTTATTTAATGAAAGGTATCTTCTTTCAGTGGGTTACAAAGCTTTGTGATTCTCTAATCTTCTGAGCTATGGAGGCTGAATGTATGGAGGCATTGAACATATTCAAGGCCAAGATAGACAGATTTTTTGGTCTGCTGGGGAGTTAACATTTATGGGAAATGGGTAGGAAAATGGGACAGAGGATCAAAAATTGAATGGAATACAAGGCTTGAGGGGCCGCAAGGCTCTGTTTTATTCATATTTTTGTATAATAAATAATCTTAACTTGAGTGTTTCCAATTGAAACTGGCAAATGATGTTCCAAAACAATGTTCCTAAACAATTTCATACACCAGCAAAACATTAATATAATCAAGCATATAAATATGCAGAGGACCAATGCCTTTAGTATTTTAAACATAAAACTTAATATCTGGATCTGTCTGAGGGTGGCAAATGATAGCTATTTTGCTTCTCACTGAGCATGATTCAACAAACTCATTCTGTTCAAAGCAGAGGTGAAAGTAAATTAGTACAGGCCAGTACTGTGCACTGGTAAGAAAGCGGGTAACATAATCAATACAATGGGTTAAATTGTCCTCTTACAGTGGTAAGAAATGTAGTTACTTTCATTCCTGGGCAATGTAATGAATGCCTGCATGCATAACTAGCAGCATGATTTCTAAAATGAAGCTTTGTTAGATGTGTAGATAAGCTCAATATCAGCAAGCAACTGAGTTAAGTTTCTCACTAAAAAAGCTGTTTGGTGGGATTTAGTTAACATTGAACCAAATACTGTTTGTGTTAAACACCCCTCAGTAATTTTAAAGAAGCTTGCCAAACTACTTATTGGCTTCAGGTACGGAGGTGAGGATCAATCATTCATACAATGAGGGAAATGAAACACTGCACAAGACCATGTGTACCTGCTGACACTTACATGTGGTGAGATAGCAGATAAAGCAGCCAAGTGTTTCTATTTCCCAAAAGGAATGAAGGGAATCTTGCTGGGATGTTTCTGGAAAGATGAAATAATTTGGGGCTTCAACCAGAATTTCCTTTTGTTGAATATTCTACTATGCTTGGAAATGGGCAGCACAATAGAGGAAAATCTGTCTGTCTCCAACCCATTGTGCAAGCTCCTTTTGGAACAATTTGGTTGTCATGTATATGCAATTTATAAAGAAAAATATCAAAAATCTATTGGGCAGATCTTTTGCATTTTTGAGATCGCTTGTTGCCTTTGTTTTGGATCATGCTGTATTTTCCAGTACATTGAAGGGTGCAATTGTCAGCTGGAAGGCCGGCTCACAACTCATTGATGTAACCCAGGATAGTTCTGGACTTCTCCTAGTGCAAGTGAGTGGTTGTGATAATGGCTTGGAAGCTGGTGGGAGTCCGCCCCAAACTTGAATGTTCGCAAACATTCAAAATCATTCAGGACCTGGTTATAAAAGTTTCTCCATTCCTTTCAATGGATGCAATGTTCCTGCACCAGTTTAACATGACATGGGGTTCCACAGACAAATTTTCCAACCTGAGAATGGGGAATCTGTGGAAATCCATGCTGCTCTGTTAACTCCCTGACAAGTCCACCTGGGCAAGCACAGGTGTCCTGTACCTAGCATTTTACTGAGAGGAAGATCACATTTCAGACTTAGCTCAAGAATAACTCAGTTACAGACATGTCAGTTTGCAGATCATGTAGCTCTCAATGAATATGGAAACTTAATAGGAAACCTATGGATATATGTACTTCCTGACTTCCTGTGCATATAAATATGGTAAAAGGCCTTTCTTATATACTACTGCTTCATTCAGCAGTACAAGGTCTTTAAGAGCTGTCTGTAAGTCTGTCAATGTTTTTATGGTGAAATGCCTAAAACTAAAGCAACAAGGCATCAGTGCCTGTATGTATACAAATATTTTAACTTACACACACACACTATCACAATAAGAGTACGTAAATAGGTTTTCATATTTTAGCTTTAAGTATCTTACAAATATATTAATAATATAATTTTAGTTTTAAAAATGCTTTCTAGTATTGTATTCAGTATCCGAAAATGCATAAGCACAAATTAGTTATATCGATTTCTTTAACGTGATGCTTATTGATAAAGAATTGGTGAGACTAGATAAAATGTGCACTTAAATTTATGAAAGTTTGAATACGAACATTTCATTGTTGGCCCTTTTTTATAATTTATTTATCTTGCTAACAGAAAACATAGTAACCATGTTCATCTTGAAGTAATTTCTAACTATATTAATCTAATTCTAAGAGAGGAAAACAAGATGACATCTTGAAAGCTGTGCCTATTACAAGCTACTTTCCACTGTACACACATTCCAGCAGTCTCATTCAGATCATGCTTGCCAACTATGAACTCCTTCTTCTCAATAAACTCTAGAGTTCAATAAACCAAACTTCCTGTCCGAAATAAGTCATGCAATACTAGCTCAGAGAGATTTTAGTTTAGACTAAAATTTCTGGAGTGCAGTAGTTGTATCTGAGCAGGAAGTGTGGTGGCAAAAATTTCAATGTTGATTTATTTTGTGACATCTATAATGCTGCTTTAGCCATCTGCAACTGACCTCAGACTGATGAAAAAGTGCCTAAAATAAATAAAAGAAGACTGTGTGCCAGTGTTGAGGGTTTGTTCTAAAGTTGTATTGCCTAGAGTGAAAGGATATATATTCAAATTTAGTATTGCATATAATTTAGTTAGTAATATTGTATGTGTTTTGCCCATGTCAATAGTAACTACAATTGAAATTAATTATTTCAAAAGAATCTTGTTCACTGTATTGAGCTTTAGTACATGTTAAAGGCACAATATGTTTAAAGTTCTTTGTTCTTTTCTCCTACGAGTCTCTGACACAGATTTGTGCAACTATTTCTTTGGCCTGAGGCATCAGGTCAGCTATACTCAGAAAAGGGATTTAAAAATAACACGCGATTAAACCCATGATCCTAACATGCAAAGTGAATTACTGGGAATATCTAGGCAATCCTTCTTTAGCTTTTTTCACAGATAAAATGTGCATCATGAAAGAAGTCCAAGTAAGAAGGACTTTATATTTCAAAGCGCTGGGAAGCATATAGGAATTAAAAGCTATGTAATTCTAGCCTTATATGTACATTAGCAATATAACATGTCCTATATTACAGTTTCTTCCAATCCTACAACATTATTGTGCATTTCCTGCCAACAACACAACAGAAGGAGGAAGATAGTTAGTCCATTTCACCTCATTCATCCAGAAAGGAGATCTCTGAATGCTGGTTGTTTCTGGCTCACAGCAGCAATGATAATGTCTGAACATCTGAGTTCCCGTGCTAATAATATGGGAGTAACGTTCAAGATTGTCATTGTTTGGATGCTCCATTAGGATCCTGACACTCCAGGTCCAGTCATTCATACAGTGGAGTGCAAGTTATCTGTCTGTGTCTTCTTTTAACATGGGTAGCTATTACACAACAGCTACCACAGGGATTTTACAGAGTGGGGCCTTAATCCAGTAGCAAGGGGAACCAAGACAACTGGAGACAGACCCTACTTCAAGGATATTAATGTTCACATGTTGGTGGGCACATATATAGATGCTACTTACATACTCTTACACACATACATAAACACAGACACACACAAAAACATATAAATCGGCTTTTCCTCTGTCTCCTCCTCTCCCAATCTACCCCATCTCTTCCCCCAGCCACACTCTTTTCTTGACTGTTCACACCTTCAATCCTCCCTATCCCTGAGCCTCTTCCTTTTGAGTATTACCTCAGGTCTCTGAGCTCTACCCACACATCCACTCAACCCCTCCCTTTGGCCCGCCCAACGGCCCCTCTTTCTGGACATACCTGCCCATACTCCCTGCTATGTTCCAATTCCAAGTTCCTGATTCTGGTCATGGGAGATGTTCCAGTCCCCAGCACTGAGGCCCGAATCATACTAGGCTGTTTTGCTGGGCAAGCCGCATTCATTACATTCACATATCCAGACTCCTAAAACAGTCTATCCCCATTGTGGTCATAGGAAGAGATCACCATGTTGATTAGCAGATTACCTGAAAGGTTGAAGAATATTCCCAAAGCGTCCTTGAGAAAGTGGAACATCCCTTCGAACTCCTGAAGATCATTGGCCCATTTTCACTTTGACCACTCTGGTCAAAGTGAAAATGGAGCATTCGGGATGGCACTGAGAACTTCAAGTCCAGGTAATAGAAGCACACAGACCTGTGTAAATGAGAGAAGTGATCCACCTACCCACTTCATCAAACATCTCCTGCCCCAATAGTGGAAAACTCAGTGGTTCCCACATCGGCCTCATCAGTCACTTCAGAATCCGTAGAACCCCAGTGGAAACAAGTCATCCTGGGTTCTGTGCGACAGCCTTGGAAGAAGGTCCCCCTCATAACTCTAAGCATCCTGCTTATTTCAAAAAACCTCAGGATTGTTAAATTTAATTCTGGGTCCTTATTGTATCAGAGTACCCTGATTTAAAGATGTCAATAAGCTTATTGCTAATCAATTGTGGGTTGTTCATTGCATCCATTGGCAGCTATCATTAAAAATTCTTTAGTCACATTCACCTAAGGAACATGTCAGGTAATGTTCACATTTAACCACCCGCTCCTGCCTGTTGCAGAGGTTGGCGATGAGGGTGATATAGGACAGTTAGCAGAAAATACCTAAAGAAACTAATTCAAATACAAACAAAACAGAAAATGCTGGAAATGCTCAGCACGTCAGAGAACATCTATGGTAAGAAAAAAACTATCATCAGACCTACTTTTTTAAAAAGGATGTTGGCAAAGACAGCAATTATTCAGATAAAACTTGGCCAACAGTGTATCTACTTTATAGAGGTAGTAACGAACAATTGCAGATTTGAAGTGTACAGATATGACACATTGTAACTCTTTACAAACAATGCCTGACTACAGTGTATTTCCAGTATTTTCTGTTTTCTTGCCAAAATGACTCTGTACACATTTGAAATGGGTTAAAAGTTCTGAATAGAGCAAACAAAGGGATGTCACATGAATGTGTTAAGCAGAGTCACAGTTTAATCAGGTCAATATTCTAATGAATCAAGATTAGTAAACCTGTGTCCTCATCAATGAATTGTGCCTTTGGGCGATGGCTTCTGGCATGCTTTACTGATAAGGTGAAATAAAAACGGAAATGCTGAGCAGGCAGGATAAATGGAGATTAATCAGAGGAATGTTGACGTGGAGGGATGTGTGTATGGTGGTGATGGTGATGGTGGAGGGTAGGAATGGAGGGAATGGCTGAAGATTAAAGCAATGTCTAGAAGCCAGTTCCAAGGTTCCAACACACCAGCTCTTGGGTTTAACGTGGGTGTACAGCAGCTTGCATGCATGCTTTCTAAAGAGGCAGATTACCAATTTAACTACATTAATTGGCTCACTGGAGTGATATTCTAACCATTATTAAAATTTTATGTCACATTTATGAGTTTCCTAGATTTCCTAAAACTCCCTGCTGAAAAACACAGTGGCAATTCACAGAACTGATTAAAAGTCAGTAAACTACTACAATAAATATGCCATATTGCTTTCTTACCTACTGCTGGGGAAAAAATAATGTTTATTTATAATAACAGTGATGAGGGGTTAATTTCCACACTTTGGTTGGGGGTAGGGTTTCAGACAGAGGAAAGCATTGCTGCTGTCATGTATTGGGTCTCAGAGGAGGGGCAAGATGACAGTCAGCAACAGTATCAACCAATATGAAAAGACCTGAGAGAGGGATGGCAGACACGCCAGCATTGAGGAAAGTATCAGAGAGTTTAAGGTTGCAGGACACTCTATCACTGCAGCTGGATGGACTGACAGGGGCTCAGCTTCCTAGGCCTCTCAGAAGATCTCAGTATTTCGGAGGGCTGAGATTGTTTTGACAGGTGATGACAGACATTTGCAGTTCCTTAGAAGAAGAACTACTGCCTGCTGTACTTGGTGGCCATTATTACCACTGGCTTTGAAAGCAACCAGCTCTCATACCACTTGACTTCCATTGCTAAAGATATATTGAGGATCTTCCAGTCAGCTGCACAAAAATGCATGAGAAAATGAATAAATGCTCATTTGCCAGGCTGAGGAACTAACTTTACCTGTGATGACTCTGGTCAGATGGTGCAGTCACTTCAGTTGTATTTCTGGTTGACTTCTCACAGTCAGCTACATACATGTGGCAGTTCCAGATCAGCCAACCCTAGAATGGATTATACAGCACAAGAATTAACATCCATGAGGTGCTCTGGTCCACTAGCAGCAGCAGAATTGTACTTCACTACAATCCGTAAACTCATGGCCCAGTATGCCCCTGAGTCTACCTTTGGTATCAACCCAGGGGGTAAGCCCTTGTTCAATAAGGAGTGCAGAAGGGCATGCTGGAACATCATCATATTGGTGTACATAAAAATGAACTTCCAGCCTCACAAAGCAGCAATGTAAGACTATATGCTCGCCATTGGCAGAAGCAGTATTCATTAGGCAGAGCAAAGCAATTGTGGAACCAACAGATTAGATCAAATCTCTGCCAGCCTATTACATTTAATTGTGAATGGAAAATTTTACAGCTAACAGGGGCAGGATGTTCCAAGAACATTTACATTCTTAAAAATGCTGGGACCCAACATGTGAGTGCCACAGACAAGGCTGATGCACTTGTAACCATCTCCAGCAAAATGCTGAGTGCTTGATCCACCTCAGACAATTTGATTCATTCCACATTAGGTCAAGGACACTAGACACAACTAGATCTACAGGACAACTTCCTGGATGTAATACTGAAGACCTGCACTCCAACACCCTTAAGTCAAGCTTTAACAGCATAGAACAATGTGGAAAAATGTCCAGGAATGCTCTGAACACAAAATCAGGACAAATCCAATCCAGTTAATTAAAGTGCAATCTAACTATTTTCAATCATTATTCAAGTGTGGAAAATGTCATTGACAATACTATAAAGTGGCATTAACTAACCAATAACTTGTTCTCCAATGTTATTTGGGCTTTATGGAAACCACTTGACTTTAGACCTTAAATTAGCCATGGTCCAAACATGAACCAAATAGCCAAATTCCAGAGGTGGTGAGAGTGGCTGCTCTTGACATCAAGAGAGTCTTTGTCAAACTCTGACATCAAGGAGCCTGTAAAACTGAAATCAATGGGAATCAATTGAATTTGTGTGGCTGGAATCATACATCGCACAAAACATGTTGTTGTTGAAGGTCAATCATTCCTGCTCCTAAGCATCATTGTAAGAATTTCTCTGGGAAATATCTTTGACCCATCCATCTTTAACCACTTCATCAATGAATTTCCTTCTAAGATAAGATTAAATGTGGGGATGTTTGTTGATGAATGCACAATATTTATTTCGATATGTGGCTTCTCAAAAGAAATGAAGCTGTCCATGTCAGCATACAGCAAAATCTGGGCCACATTCAGGCATGGTCTGATAAGTAACAAGTAACATTAACACCACTCACGTGCCAGGCCATAACCAACTCCATCATGTGAGATGAAATTTATGGCATTACTATCATGGAGATTCCCTCATCATTAACATCCCGGAACTCATTGACCATCAACTGAATTAGCCACATAAATATGTAGATTAGACTCTGAGTATCCTGCAGCAAGTGATTCATCACCAAAGACCCCAAAGCTTATTTACCATCTGCAAGGTAAAAGCTGGGACTGTGATGGAATACCGTCCACCTGCTTGGATGAATGCAGCTCTGACAACTCTCAATAAGCTCAACACTTTCCAGGACAATGCTTGCTAGGCAACCCATCCATCACCCTGAACATTCATTCCCCCAACCACTGGTGCACCATAGCAGTAGTGTGTGTCAACTACAAAATCCACAGCAGGTACTGACTTAACCTACTCTGACAGCATCTTCCAAACCCTTGATCTCTCTACCATGAAGTAGGACAAGTGCATCAGGCACATATAACTCCACGAGGTACAAGTTCCCTCCAAGTTATACACATCCTGGGTTGGAAATAATTTGCTGTTCCTTTACCATTGCTAGTTGTATACTCTGGAGCTCACTACCCAATAATACTGTGGGAGTATCATCACTAGAAAGACTGCAACAATTCAAGGCAATGGCTCAAGAGCAGATAAAGATAGGGAATAATTTCTAACCTTGCCAACAAGACTCACAGGATAAACCATAGGGTTTTCACTTGATCTTTGTTTAACTTACATGCAACTGTAGGGTTTTAACAGGTTAATACCAAAGAATTGACAAACTGCAAGGAAGCTCTTTACCTGGGGAGCTCAAGCTCTTTGATTACTGTGGAAATGTAAAAATGTAAAGAATGGCTGCTAGGAGACAGTAACACCTTATTCAAATTTAACTAATGACACCCATGAGAAAATGAAAATAAGTCCAAGCACTGTACAATGAAAGTCATGTGACAACTAGCTACCTCACTGAGCAAGCAATCAGCATGCTCAATGTGAAATTTGTGCATCCGGACAAGTCTAGAGATACCTTTATGACTTATGCAACATTGAATAGCAGCAGGGATTAGAGATGCAGGACAAACAAGATATTGTGCAGAGTATATATCATCTGTGGACAAATCAGAGATAGCAAAGGATGCATTATCTGCTTTTCATTTTGCTGCCCAGGATACCAGGGATTCCTTTATTGCTGTAACAGCCAATTAATTATCACCATTTGACACATTTCACAAATGGCTTCACTCTGCCCGAACTACAAATCTTCCTGGCATAAAGCAGTTAGAGAATTGCTACCTTTGGCCCACTGAGTCTGCAGAAGCTGAGTTGAAGAACAATGGAGCAAGTCCCACTCCATGTTTTCTGTTCACCTTCCTTCTGTAGGAATTACCTTTTGACAGTTACTTGTAAAACAGTTTCCACCACTCCATCAGGCAATGCATTGCAAATCATAAAAGTTCATGTATAAAACATTTTTCCCGACATGTAGTCTTTGTCAGTCATTATAAATTTTGTCCTCTGAATATTTAGTTCTGAGAATCCATTTGGACTTTAAGTACATCCCTACCTCAAAGGACATATTAAACTAGCAATGACCAGGAGGGTGCTAGTGCCTATTTTGTTCATAGATACCCTGGCAGCAATGCTGTATTCATCATGAGCTCCCAACACCTTTCCCTCAATAGCTCCAACATAACAAGTAGGCTACAAATCATAGGTCAGAAGGATGATGGTTAGGAAATGCCTAGTTGGCTTTTCAGTGGTGGGCTGAGACATCAACAGTTGGGTCCAATCATCAGATGAGTAATTATAACTTCTGGAGTCAGGTTGAGACATGGTGGGTTAAGGATATGATCATGCCAGGTTCTAATAATGGGAGAGCCAAACAGCAAGTTATGTGAATGGGGGGACTTTGGGGATAACCAGTAATTAAAAATCTTCTTGAAGACCTTCCTGCCAGAGAACTTATGCATCAGATTCATGGCTGCTTCCCTGTATGTACTGCAGATGCAGTCTTCAAATATCTTGGTAAGGCTTATTCCTGTGTGAAAGGCCTCTGGCAATTGCAGACCATCAAAATTTGCTTTGCACACCATTTAATGTTATTGCATATGTCTAACAGCCTTTATGTGTATGAATGGCATATGCTCAGGGGATCTGGAGAACATTTAGCAAACTACATGATCTATGAATAAGGAAACTAATCATGTTCAGTGATCAGATTTTTGATTAAATTCTTTCACCAACACACCAAAATATGGCACAGTGTGGAAGGACCTTTTCCTTTATCTGTTGCATCAAAACACTTAATTAATTTAAATAACTTAATCAAATTTCCTCCGTGTCTTTTCTCCTCTAAAGAGAGCAATCTGGGTTTCTCCAGTCTGTCCATGTAACTGTGACCCAGGAATCATACTCATAAATTTTTTTTTTGTATCCTCTCCAAAGCCTTAACATCTAAATGTTGTGGGATTTACTATTCATTATGCAGTGTAAACACAGCCATATTTGTGCCATATAACAGTTTTCTTGTATTTCAGCCTGATTTAATTTTCAGTAGTGGAACCATACTGAGATCACTGAAATCTTGTATGTGTAAACAACCCAGAGTGTTGATTGATTATGTAACACTAGTATGAAAATACTGTGAATGCTGGAATTCTTAAGATAAAGCAGAAAACTTTGCAAATACTCAGTGGCCCAGGCAGCATCTGTAGATCGTAAAACAAAATTAAAAGAGGTAATGTGAATCCTCTAGAACAGAAAGGACAGTAGTTGGTTGGGGTATAAATCTGTGATTGCCAGAAAGGATGCACAAACAGACACTAGGGTTCAGGGTTTACAAATGTGTTCCAGGTCCTCCGTGCAAACAGTATGGCACAAATATACAGTATACATAGAGGCTGTTGACAAGCACAGTAATGTGCTCACTAGTCTGTTCACTTTTGCACCTAACAGAGACAAATGTGCACAGGAGAGAGGTGCCCAGAAGGAGACTGAACAAGAGGGAGCTGCACAGGAGAGTACAGAGGACTCAGAGTCACAAGAACCAGTATCTACATTACAGGGCTTGGACATCACAGGGCTTGGAAGCTCTGTCCTTGATCTTTGTTAAGAGTCGTGATGACAGAGATTTTCGGCCTCCAACAGATTCCTTGCTCGTCCTGGCAGCTACCCATTGACTTTATTATTTTAACCTGCAATCTTTTGAGGTTGCTACCAAGCATTTGCAATTAAATGCCTAAAGTTGATCATTGATGGGCTATTTCCCAAATTTATCTTGTGAAGATAACAGCTGGAATAACCAGGTACTCAGATTTGCTGATCTATCCTGGATTCCCATTAGATCAGGGTCTATTGAATGAATATTTGAGGAAATCAAGCTCCCTACAACTATTGGGAGATTTAGAGAGAGAAACTATTATGCAAACACTGTGGAGTTCACGCAGGTCTACACTAAATTCCTTGTGAGCTGACATGAAATTTTTACGTTGGGCAGTCTAACATCTAAGATTTTTTTTGTTCTACAAAGCAGACTTAAGGACCAGCTTATCGGAGACAAGAGATTTTCCTTTCAAAGTTGGCTCATGATCCTTAAAATTCTTTAGAAAAATAAGGGAGCTGACTGATTGGTATCCCTGGTATCACTTGTAATCTGAATCTTGAAATATTGTACTGATTATATTGCTGGGTGATTTCTTCATGGTAATTTGTTAATTCAAAAATGTTACAAAGAGCTGAAATAAAAACATAAGTGGACCTGGATTGGTAACTTTTTTTGGAGAATAATGATGATAATATCAGAATAAATTATTCCACAAATTAGGGTGTTTATTTAGATGTTAACTTTTTTTTTGCATCATTGTAAAATGTTCTTAATTTTGTTAATAACTTTTAGAGCTCTGAAGGCAAACAAGGAGAAACCAATTTGGGTGTACATGATGCCTCATTAGCTATTACCTGACCTGACTTTGTTAGTTGTGTGCATACTTTGATGATTGGAGGAAGATTACATCTAATTCTGGGCAAACAACACAGCAGTACTTTTTATTTCAAAAATATACTTAATTCATTGTGTGTGTGTGTGTGTGTGTGTGTGTGTGTGTGTGTGTGTGTGTGTGTGTTACACATCTTTCTCTACATTCATTATACAATCGATTCAATACGTTCTCTTACAATACATCAGTGCCACTCATATTTCCTCCTTAGTTAATGCATCCATGAAGTGTTTGAGAGGCTGTTCTTGCAGGACCCAGCCCTTTTGCGTCCAGTAGCAGCAGGAACGTAGACTATGGTCCTTCCCCACAAAAGAGATGGGGACTTTACTAAGCTTCAGTACATCCCTCAACACATACTCTTGCACCTTGAACTGTGCCAGTTGCTAGCATTTGGTTCTGGACAACTCCTTGCACTGAAAGATGAACAATTTTTGGGCAAAGGTGTGTCATTCGCCAGCAGCTAATGTTTGTCTCAGTATGTGTTCCTTGGATTACAGAGTCATCTGTTACACAGCTACTCGGGGCAAACCTTGATAGGGACCATTGCATCCCCTTTCCAGACCTTCTTAGCAAATGAACAGTTCATGAGGAATTGGGTGATTGTCTCAACCGCACTGTAGCGGTCTCAAGGGCAGGTTGTGGTGGGAGTGAGACTCCAGCTATGCAGGAAGGATTTGATGGGGACTGCCCCTCTCACTGCCAGCCAAGCGATGTTTCGGTGCTTGGTTGTGAGCTTTGGTGATGACACATTCTGCCAAATATCTCTGATTAATCTGCCTGGGAAACCATCCCATATTATCCGCTATCTCCACCCATAGGGCCTCCAGAATGTTGTGTTCAGTATGTAAACATTGAGTATTAGTTATCAGTCATTTTTAAAAAAATATATTCTTTATTCATAAAAATATATACAGAAATAAACACTATAAGTACATGTCTTACATTCATTATGTTATAAAATCAAAATTTTCATTGTGCCATGAAACCAATACATTCTATTTACAATGCAACAATGCCACTCATGTTTCCTCTTTAAACAATACACCCATGAAGTGTTTGAGAGGCTGTTAACCAGAAGCCAGTCTCTGAGTGTCCAGTGGTGGCAGGACCTTAGACTCTGGTCCTTCCCCACAAACCCTTTACAGTGACTGAAGCAAGCTTCAATGTGTCCCTCAGTTCTTAGACCTACACTCTGGAATGAGCCAGTCAAGAGCATTCTCTTAGGGGCATCTCGTTGCCTTGGAAGACCAACGAATTTTGGACAGACCAAAGTGCGCCTTTCACCAAAATGATGATCTTCCAGCAGCAGTTGATGTTTGCCTTGGCGTGCATCCCTGGGAACAGCCCTTAGATCAGACGGTGCTCTGCTCAGGATGAACCTCAACAAGAACCCTTGCATCCTTTTCCATTCCTTAATACCGCTTCTACCTGCAAGACAGAAGGCTGTGAATTCAAGTCCATGATACAATCTGGGCTGGTATTCTAGTCTGGGGAATGCTGAACTGCTGTCTTTTGGATGAGGTGTTACCAAACCTCAACTGATTATCTGTTTATAATCTCATTGACATTTGTGGTTGCTTGCTTTATGCAAATTGGCTGCTGCTTTTTTTCCAAAGCTACAACTGTTACCATGTAAAAAATTACTTCCTGGTTATAAAATGTTTTTAGGTTTCCTGAGCATTGAAAGGTTCTTCTAAGATGATTACATCTAGGCAGTGCATCCAGGATATGCAAACAAGTTTTGGCTGATGAATCAGAGTCATAGGAAAAATATAAATGAAGGAAAACAAATGGAAGAAAATACCCCAGATTTGAAAACTGAGTTGCATTGTTGTCCAGAGGCTCAGGCCATGTAATGACATCCCTGATTTCCTTATTGTTGCTAGAATACGATGTTACATTAAATCCTTGCTATACTTATGGAATTGTCAGATTGAATGATGGGAGAGAAACTTAGGATCAAACATCCCTTCCACGGCTGTGAGAGACTTCATGAATACACAGCAGGAGTAATGAAGCCAGAGCTATGTCATCATCAGATGTGTCAAGAAATGATGAAACTTTTTTTAGCAACCTAGATGGGTTCAGAGTTGTCCTTCATTTTATGTCAAGGAGAGTCTCCAGATCACAGTGTGCTGCATCATGCACAACATTGTGCAGCAGAGAGATTTTCATATGGAAGAGCACAAGGGTCTCAATCACCTTCATTAAGAAAATCAAGGAGGAAGAAAACTGAGTACCAGTGATCAAATCAGTCACTTACACTGCTGTTCAGGATACAAGAAATTGCCTAATATTTCAGAAGTTTACATTGTACAAAACAGAACAATGAAATCCCGTTGTTTGTTTCTATCACCTTCTCTACTGCAAGCACCACTTCTCCATCTTGGACCAAATGACGACTCATCCCCTCCAATGTTTCATGTTAATCATCAAGGAAGAGGAAGAGTTGACAGTAGGATAAAGTGGTGCTTATCAATACATTAAATATAATGTTGAGATACAGAGAAATTTTACATAACACTTTGTCAAAAATCCACATGTGTACCCTCATGAATTATTTTTTTCTAGCTAGATGTCTAGTTGCTCCTCCATGGTGCATTCTGTGTAGTATCCACAGTGTCAAGACAGGTTGCTCATGTGTGTATCCTGACTGCTGAACTACTTTGGCCTTTGTCCTCTGAGTTGTGAAGTCCTCGAGGATTTCTCCACTTGCAGCTACATAGGGGTAGACAGTAATTGAGGTATGAAGCAGCATGTGGGATATGGTTGAAAGGCGAGAAGTGGGAGGTATTTGAGTAAACCCCCTTTTATGTTCTCTCTTTCATGAACCAGCACCACATCAGTACTGCCACTCTACTGCTGACCAAATCAGTGAAGATCAGTGATTCACTGTAAGCTATCAGATATCCATCATTATGTTTAAAGCAGCAAATATGTTGACATTAAAGATCTGCATAGCCATAGAATAGACTTGCATGGAAGAAAATATGATAGTTGCATGAAGCTCCACAAGCCTGGTGCCTCTCTCCATGGCAGTTCACTGCATCACTACTCCACTAGCAATGGAGTACAACTCCTCTATCCTTTCCATCAATGTGTGCCTTTGTTCAGAATCTCGGCAAGTTACTGATGCATATCTTGCATTCTCTTTCTTAGTAATCATCTACTGAGAATGACATCTGTTACTGTTAAGTATAGCTCATAGGGTATTGCCAGATCCCATAATCTCATGCTGCTGTCCCTGCCATCAGCGAATGCCTGTGTTCATTTGTGAGGTGTCAGCGACCAGATGAAAGCTAATTTTATTTGGACCGACCCAAGTATATAATGTTGTGCTGATGCATGACTGTCGATCCTGTGACACTCTCATGGATGTCCTAAGGTACGTGCTGTATGGAATCCGAAAGGAGAAATTCCAATTTTGATAACTACCATACTTAAGCTTCCCATAGTTCAGTCATTGATGAAATGCTATCAGCAAGGAATATTTGTGATCTCTCCAATGAAGGTAGAAAATACCAGGGACACTCAGTAGGTCTGGCAACACCTGAACAAAGTTAAATGTGATGGTATCAAATTTTGCACAATAAATGCGTTTAAGGCACCATATTAATAATGTAAGCTCAATCATATCTCTTGTATCTTCATGCTTTAAATTTGACAATTGTATGCTTTAGAGGGAGTCAGAAATAACAACCATGAGGAAAATTTTGTTTCAAGTCAATGGATTTTCATTAGAAGTAATAGAAGTGTATGTCCAAAAATTCATCCTGTCCTATACAGAAGCAGCTGTGCATTCTACTTCAGTTCTGAAAAATGATTTCACTGAGACTGACTTGAAAGGAACCAGAGATTTTGCAGGAATGTACTGTCATATTTAGCCCACTGAATCAGTTCGAGACCTGGCACCACTGGGCTAAAGGGAGAGCTAAGAATCATATGGAGTCCTATGGAAATGTAATGACCAAACTGAGCCAGCAGATAGGGTCTTCAGAGCTCTGGTAATTGTATTTAATGTGAAAATATCTTGCTTTCCCTGCCGAAATAGTCATCAAAGCAATATAATTAAACGTTTCTGCACAGAATAAGGACGGTTGAATTCCAACCAAATATAAAATATGCAGTCATTATCCTGCCTTCATCTACCATATGAGCTTTAGCCACTTGCATCAAACGTAAGTGGTTATGTTTGCAATATGCAAGAAGTTCAGCTTCCAGCTGTCGACAATCTAAAGTCTGACTTTTGGGGCAGCATTTCTGTTGTTTTTTCGATGCAATTAACAGTAGGATTCAACTTTATTTTACTGAAGCAAAGTAACAAAACCAGTTATTTAAAATATAAATGAATTTCCATTTCAATATTGAAATTAAAAATTAAAATAGGTGCAAACCCACATGGCCAATCTATGTTTTTCTTCCATGTTATCTAAGAATATTTTCTGTTTTTCCTCATTGATCTCTCTCCCCATCTCTCTCATAGAGATGCCAATAAGATCAACAGCTCATATTAATATGGTGCCTTAAGTGCAGTAAAATATTAAAGGCATTTTAGAAGAGCATAGTGTAAAATTTGTCATCGTCACATGCTGAGAGGTTGTGTTAAGGAATTCTAGCACTAAGGCAAGCCTACTCGTGGCAAAATGATTTAAATTAGGGATGTATAAGAAGTTAGTAAAAGAGGACTGCAGAGATTTCAGAGAGTTGACAGAACTGGAGGAAGTTCCCAAGGCAGGGGGTGAGGCCATGGAGCGATTTGAAATAACGATAATTAAAAAATTAAACTATTGTTGGATTGAAAGCCAACATGTCAGTAATGATAAGCTTATAGTTGAAAGGGATTTGGAAAGAGTTAGAATGAGCAGTAGAGCTTTGTGGATTAAGTTTAAATTAAGTTCATGGATGTAGAAGATGAGAGATTGGATAGGTGAGGGCCAGACACAAAGTCATAACATGAATAAGGGTTTCAGCAGCATTTGGCCTGAGACAGGAGGAAGACATTGAATATTATGGAAGTGGAAGTAGGTGATCTGTGCATAAAGAGACTAAAGCTCAACTTGAGTTCAGACGGGATGCCAAAGTTTTCCGGTTCAGTCTCAGATGTTGGCCATAGAGAAGGCTAGAGTCAGTGGTTGGGGAGAATTGGTTGCTGTGGGTACTCAAGATGATTTCACAATATTTAATTGCAGGAAGTTTTTGCTCATCCAATTTTGAAAGTCAGACTCTGTGAAATTAAGTTAACAAGTCAAGAAAATTGGTGGTGAGCTTGAGTTTAGTGACATCGGATGAATTCTGAAGTTGTATTTACTCATAATGTGCTCAGGAGGGGTTTGTAAATGTGAAATGGGCAGGGGCAGGGTGATGGAGGCAGAAGAGGGAGGGGAGTCCAGGATCAAATGTTGGGGACTCTAGGGTAACAGTGAAAGTGTGGGAGCTCATGATGTTGGTAATATATTATCATGGATAGAGGATTGGCTAAACAACAGCAGTCAGGATAAATGGTCATTTTAGGTCTGCAATTTGTAGTTTGTGTTCTGTAGGGATCTGTGCTGGGCTCTCCTCTATTTACAAATGACTTGAGTGTACAGTATTGAGGTCAAAATTGCTAATGATACAAAGAAAGATGGGAAAGCAAGTGAGGAAGACATAAAGAATCTACAAAGGGGAAACAATAGTTTAAGTAATGGGGCAAAAGTTTGGCAGATGGAGTATAATGTGAGGACATGTGGAAGAACAAAATATTGTTTAAATGGAGAGAGACTGCAGAATACTGTTCTGCAGAGAGTTCTGAGTGTCCTTGTACATGAAACACTGAAAGTCTGCAATGCAGGTCCAACTATAATTTAGAAGGCAAATAGATGTTGACGTCTATTACATGGGGAATAGAGTATAAAAGCAGGGAAGTCCTTCTAAAAGTATACAGGCTATTGGCCAGACTACACCTGTAGTAATATGTAGAGTTTTGGTCACTTAAGAAATAATAAACTTATTGGCTAATGAGGAATAGCCAGGCAGGTTAGGCTATAACCTCTGGAGTTTGAAGGTGATTTTAATGCAAGATATAAGATTCCGAGGGAGCTTGACAAAGTAGATGCACAGTTTCAAAACAACAACTCGCTCTGTTAAATGAAGATGAGGAGGAATTTCTTCCCTCAGAGGGTTGTGAGTCTTCAGAATACTCTTCCCAGATATATGTTGGAGTGTGAGGATAGGATGAATAATTGAAAAAGATAGATTTTTGGAGTGGACTGGAGACTGGAGGCTGAAGAAGGAAGACATTGATCTGATGAATTGTGTTAACAGCTGTAGAAGAGTCAAGAAAGAAGACAAGGGTTGATTTACCATTGTCACACTTGCATTGCAATGTCATTTGTGACTTCAATGAGGGTTTTTTCAATGCTGTGGCAGAGCAGAATCTGATGAGATGGGGTTAATATGGATTTCTAAAACAAAAATGGGTTTGAATTTAGAAGATGACAATACATTGAAGGACTTTGGATAGGAAGACTTTGGAGATGGGGTGGTAGCTTGCAATGATTGAAGAGCCAAGGTCAGATTTATTAAGGAGTGATGACTCAGGGTATAAAATGGGAAGACAAATCTGAGAGATGGCAACCAATAGAAATAACATGGGGTCAGGAATGAATTTAGTGTGGCCAGCTCTGTGGTGGAATTAAGATGGAGTTAGCAAGAAATGGATCTTATACACAGATGAGGTGAAGAGCAGAAATGAATGAGAAGTTCAAGTTAGAAGTGACTTCAAGCTATATCAGAGAGGTTTAGATTGACAACCAAGACCAAAAGACAGCTGAATGGAAGATCTCAATATTAGTCACTAAATGATAGTTCACGGTGTAGAGAAGCTGGGGTTATCTTTAGTGAGCAGTTTTGGCAGAGAAAAGAAGCTTTCAGTATTGCTTTTTGAAAGGAAGGACAAGGGAACGGAGATGAATGCTTTACCTTAGGAAACAATGGTAAGAGAAAGTAAGTGCTCTGAGGGTGACAAAAGCATCAAAGATAGAGCCAAGGATGTGACTGTAGATTGATACTTGCTGGGATATCACAGCAAAGGAAGACACAAGGGCAGACATTTGGGAATTAAATGTGCTATTGTAAATTACTTGAATACCTACCTAATATGGTGCAAGAGAGCAAGGGAGGATAAAAGCCATTGAATTCAGATGAAAAAGTGGACGAAGAGTTGAAATCACTGATTATGAGAAATTCCTCAGTATTGAAACTGAAAGCAGAAAAGGTATCACAGAAAGAAGTTTCTCATGTAATTTGATGGGAGTGAAATGTTAAACTTTTAAAGGTGAGGTGAGGGTGTAGAACAAACTGAGATGCCCCAAAAAGGTGCCAAAGGACACAGGGAATAAACCAAATATGATTTGATACAGTGGTATGCATGAGGCAAGTGATGGAAGGTTTGGTCAAACAGTAAGATTTATAAAGGAGGGAGGTGTTAACACTGTCAGTCAAGATTCTATTAAGCCAATCGTAATTATGCAATCTTTCACAATAAGCTAATGGTGGCAAGGATCTCCATTTCTACTTTTCTGCTGGCACTCAGTGCATACTTCACTCACCCACTGTCTCCTTATGGTTTAATTAGGAAGCAACCATCTGAAACTTCTTCTTAGCTTTTTTTTAATATAGAGGTTCTCATGTTTCTTGCAGGATATGCCAAAGTAGTTAACAGCCAATAAGGTACTTTTAAAGTGTAGGCGATGTTGCAATGTAGTAAATATGCCCTTAATTTGCTCACAGCATGCTCCCACGAACATATGCTTGACAATGAGCAGACAATTTATCTAGGTAATGTTGAGTGAGGGATAAGTATCAGCCAGGACACAGGGAAATAGCTCCAGGGTGATGTCAAAATAATGGCATGGGATCATTTACATCCATGTGAAATAATAGATAAGGCCTCAGTTTAAAGTCTTAATCAAAAAGAAAACACCCCTAGTTGAAGTGTCAACCTTATGCTCAAGTCTCTGGAGTCACGGTGGGATTCAAAACATTGCAATTCAGATATGATTACATTACTAACAACACCGAGCTTGTCTCGGGAGCTTAGCATTTTTTTGTGATCACACTGCTGTATCATTGAAGTATATTATTGCTCTAGGTCAACATCACATGAAAAGCATTCAATGCCTCACTCACTGGAATATGTGGACATCTGGTAAAAGTGTCAGAGTAAGAGTGAGAGAGGGCTAAATTGAAACATTTCAGATCCCAACGGTCTTGATAAGGTGGATGGAAAGAGGATATTTCCTCTTGCAGTAAATTAAAATTAGGGTTTACTCTTTAAAAAAAGGTCACTTGCTTAAGACAGATGAGCCACAATGTTTTATTTCAGGGTGTTGCGAGTCTTCGGAACCCTCTTCGTCAAAGAGCAGTGGAACCAGTCAAAATATCTTTAGGATAGAGACCAATAGATACTAGATAAGAAGGTACAAAGATTATCATTGGTGGACATGAATGTGATTCTGAGGTTACAACAGATCAGATACGACCTCACTAAATAGCAGCGCAGACTTGAGGGATCCAGTGACCTGCTCCCGGGTCCATCAGTAACCACCAGCAGTCGGACTGCAGCAGTTGGAGGAGGGGGCTCGCTACCGCCACCTCCAGGGCAATCGGGGAACGCCTGCCTGGCCAGCAAAGCTTGCATCTAAAATAAAACTGCGTGAACCAAATCTGAAATGCTAACCCTTTTCTCTCTCCGCCCGATCTACTGAGTACAGGCAGCAGGTCGAGCTGAGCGAACCGGGAGTGACGGCCAGGCCAAGCCCCGCCGCGCCTCGCCGCACCACGTCTGCTACGATGGAGTTCCGCGGTCCCTTTGTGCGCACCATGTCGAAGAGCGCGGCCGTGCGGGGTGACGTGACCCCTTTGTGCGCACCATGTCGGAGAGCGCGGTGACGTGGCCCCTTTGTGCGCACCATGTCGGAGAGCGCGGCGGTGCGGGGAGACATGCCGGCCAAGAGGCAGAAACTGAGCGACGAGAACAGCAATCCCGACATGTCGGCAGACGAGAATGTAAATGCAATGGACGGGGATGGGGCGGGGCAGGGAGGCGGCGTTACCCCCGACCACCGAGAACGAGCAGTTGGTTTAAAACTTCAGCGGCGCCCGGGCTGAGCGCCGGTGGGCCTGCGGTGTGGGGGGTGCAGGCGGGCGGGCAAAGAGTGAGCAACCTCCGGCCTCCCCGCTCCACGGCTCGTCAGTATGACCGTGGCCTGGTGGGGCGGGAGCAGAGAGAAGTTGCAACCCATGGCCCTGTAACTTTAAATTGCAAGGGGATCCTCCAGTAATGAGGATAAGATTACCTGTTTGGGGGGAAAAAGTTGGCCCAGTTCATGATCTGGGTTTCACTTCGTTTAATTGTATTTTAGTAACTGATCTGGGCTTCATTTCAGTTAATTGTATTTTAATAACTGGGACCATGCTGCGGTGGTATCTTTTCGACAAATCCTGGCGTTGCCTCCACCTACTGTGTACACGCTGTGACTACAAGCAATCATTCATCGAGTTGGTCCGATGAATTAAACGCTGGCCGTTTTGCTGTTAACTTCGGTTTTGACATGAGGGCGTCATCATCAGACCGAGTCCGTTTGTTTCTGTACTCATAAGAATTTAAGGAATCTGGTGGTGTATTTGTCCCCGCACTGCGTGGATCTTGGTGTATTGGGAATTAAATGGGATGGTGAAATATAGACTCGGAACAGTGGAAAAACTATCAGCACGGCTTTTCTCTTAGTTCCTTCCACCTCTTGTTTTGGTCGGTCATATGTCTGATGTGCACAGATCTACTGTTTTTCACGCCATTAAGAAATCAAGGAAATGTTTTAGTTTGTTCAATAGAATCTGGGTATGGTTCCCGAAGGATATACTTCGCCTTTGTTTGTGCATTTGTTCAAACGGACTCAGTCTGCCGAAGACGCACCCATGTCAAAACTAAACAGGAAAACGGCCAGTTTAATTCATTGCCTGTGATATGTGGATACTCATGGTAAATTGCCTATGATGTGGAGGGCTATAGTTATTTAATGGCTTTTGTTGTTTCTTCTAAGATTGATTTTTCTAATGTGCTAAAAGATCTAATTTGTTTATTTTTTAACTTGGGTTTTTGATAATTTCTTTATAAGCAAAATTTGTAAACTTATACATACCAATACTGATTTATTGTTATTTGAGGACAGATTCTCCTGTTCTTCCTATGGCTGATGTTGAGCAACGGTGATAAATTAATTTTTAAATGTTTAGTCTTATTAGCACTAACAGGATGTGAGTTGCTGTAATAGCTCCTTTCATGAATTGGAAGTTAAATGTTCTGTAATCTGGTTTGGGTGTCAACAGTTACACATTGTAGAATCTTTAATTTTACATTACTGCTTTTAAGTATTACTCTGTTATGCTTTGTGCAGTTGTGTTTAGAGTCATCCTGAGCTTTAAGTTCACTACAAGATAGCACAGAATGCATACAGTGGCATGCAAAAGTTCTGTTACTGTGAATAGGTAAGCGAGTAAAAGATGACCTGATTTCCAAAAGGCATAAAGTTAAAGATGACACATTTCTTTAATATTTTAAGCAAGATTACTTTTTTATTTCCATCTTTTACGGTTTCAAAATAACAAAAAAGGAAAAGGGCCCAAAGCAAAAGTTTGGGCACCCTGCATGGTCAGTACTTAGTAACACCCCCTTTGGCAAGTATCACCGCTTGAAAACGCTTTCTGTAGCCAGCTAAGAGTCTTTCAATTCTTGTTTGGGGGATTTTCGCCCATTCTTCCTTGCAAAAGGCTTCTAGTTCTGTGAGATTCTTGGGCCGTCTTGCATGCACTGCTCTTTTGAGGTCTATCCACAGATTTTCGATGATGTTTAGGTTGGAGGACTGTGAGGGCTATGGCAAAACCTTCAGCTTGTGCCTCTTGAGGTAGTCCATTGTGGATTTTGAGGTGTGTTTAGGATAGTTATCCTGTTGTAGAAGCTATCCTCTTTTCATCTTCAGCTTTTTTACAGACTGTGTGATGTTTGCTTCCAGAATTTACTGGTATTTAATTGAATTCATTCTTCCCTCTATCAGTGAAATGTTTCCCGTACCACTGGCTGCAACACAAGCCCAAAGCATGATCAATCCACCCCTATGCTTAACAGTTGGAGAGGTGTTCTTTTCATGAAATTCTGCACCCTCTTTTCTCCAAACATACCTTTGCTCATTGCAGCCAAAAAGTTCTATTTTAACTTCATCAGTCCACAGGACTTGTTTCCAAAATGCATCAGGCTTGTTTAGATGTTCCTTTGCAAACTTCTGATGCTGAATTTTGTGGTGAGGATGCAGGAAAGGTTTTCTTCTGATTTCTCTTCCATGAAGGTCATATATATACAAGTGTTGCTGCACAGTAGAACAGTGCACCACCACTCCAGAGTCTGCTAAATCTTCCTGAAGGTCTTTTGCAGTCAGACGGGGGTTTTGATTTACCTTTCTAGCAATCCTATGAGTAGTTCTCTCGGAAAGTTTTCTTTGTCTTCCAGACCTCAACTTGACCTCCACCGTTCCTGTTAACTCCCATTTCTTAGTTACATTACCATCTGAGGAAACAGCTACCTGAAAGCACTTTGCTATCTTCTTATAGCCTTCTCCTGCTTTGTGGGCATCATTTATTTTAATGTTCAGAGTGCTAGGCAGCTGCTTAGAGGAGCCCATGTCTGCTGATTGTTGGGACAAGGTTTGAGGAGTCAGGGTACTTATAAAGCTTTGAAATTTGCATCACCTGGCCCTTCCTAACGATGACTGTGAACAAGCCATAGCCCTAACAAGCTAATGAAGGTCTGAGACCTTGGTAAAAGTTATCTGAGAGCTCAAATCTCTTGGGGTGCCCAAACTTTTGCATGGTGCTCTTTTCCTTTTTCACTCTAAAATTGTACAAAACAAAAATAATACGCTAATCTTGCTTGCTTAAAATGTTGAAAAGAATGTTTCATCTTTCTATGACTTTTGGAGATCAGTTCATCCTCTACTGACTTAACTATTTACAGTAACAGAAATTTTGACCAGGGGTGCCCAAACTTTTGCATGCCACTGTATATAGAGGGGCAAAAGTAAATCTTGTTATGAATGACTGCAATCTGGGTCTGTAAATTTATTGATCATTGCCATAAAACATTGACCACCTGACATAGGATTTCATCATGTAGGGAGTCATATCCACCGTAACATGTATGATCAGATGGAATGTTGATCATAATTCTTCTGTGGGTTGTAAGTGTTGTTTTTGCATATTATTGATTTTTGTAGTAATAATCAAGTTGGGATATTACTTGATGCTGTATTATGTGTATCTACTTTGATATAGGGTGATACTTCTGTGTGTTTTTTCCATTTAAACTAACTTTCAAAAGAAAACAATAAATTGTAGCTGATGAAATATGAAAGCAATATAATAGATCTAGCTAGAAATATAACTAACTATCCTTGGGAAACTCTGAGTCATAGTCACATAGCACAGAAGCAAGCCCTTTAGTTCACTGTGGTACTGACTTCACCCATCTCTGAAAAATGTAAATAAAGATTACTGTAATTTATTTTGTTTGGCTTTTTAATGTTTATGACTCTTGCTTGACCAGAATGATTAAACGGTGCTTGCTCGTGATGTTGAATAAAATCAGAAGCTCCACAGAAACTGTAATCTTGCGTTTGTAAGATGACTTTTGTTTTCATTTATGTTCTGCTTGTTTTGTAGGATGATGCTGCCAGTATAGAGAGTGGTACAAATACAGAAAGACCAGACACGCCTACAAACACACCAAATGTACCAGGACGGAAGAGCTGGGGGAAAGGAAAATGGAAATCCAAGAAATGCAAATATTCCTTTAAATGTGTCAACAGTCTTAAGGTTTGTGTGAACGAAAATATCAATGCCTGATATTGTAACTGAAATCACACAGCACCTAAGACCTAGTGGTTGTTTGACAAATTTATTCTTTGTTTTTCTTGTTTTTTTAGTAGAAGTATTTTCCTCCAGGTCAAATGTGCTGGAAATGATCAGTGCTTTGCGTGGTAGCACTAAGAGGGGTACCAGTGTACTTCATAAAATATTGTGGGCAGAATTAAATACAACATTTTAGACCTAACTAATGATTATTAAATATCTAGTGTAGTTTTGTTTTTCCATCTCATGCTAGTATTTACAACTTATTTAAGAGCCTTCTCAAACCTATTCAGATTTGCAGATCTTTCGATGTGATTTGCAACATTTCTCTTGCTGGAGAAAATGTTTCTACTTCAGAGTCCAAATCTAAGGGCCATAAATACAAGTTAGTGAAACTTCCCGCTCTCTAGCAGTTTTCCACTGCGTAAAAATGAAGGGTTCCTATATTTTCCAAACAGAACTGCTGTGAACTGCAAAAAGTTGGCACTCTGCTTTTAGACTCCATAGGTGACCAGTATTGAACCATAGAAAAACCATAGAAAACTACAGCACAGAAAACAGGCCATACAGCCTTTCTAGTCTGTGCCGAAACATTATTCTGCTAGTCCTATTTACCTGCCCCCAGCCTATACCCCTCCAGACCTCTCTCGTCCATGTATCTATAAGCCTTGTATAAGGGAACTGTTCAATAGTCCTACCACAGCGGGGCAAAAGCCGTCCCCAAGCCCGGCGGCACACGCCCCCAGGCTCCCGCATCCCCTACACGATGGAAGAGGAGAGAAGAGAGAACGTCCTGCGTGGGTGGGGTCCTTGGTTATGCTGGCTGCTCGCCAAGACAACGAGAGGTAAAGACAGAGTCCAAGGAGGGGAGGCTGGTGTCCGTGATGCGCTGGGCTGTGTCCACAGCTCTCTGCAGTTTCTTGTGGTCCTGGGCAGAGTAGTTGCTGTACCAAGCCGTGATGCATCCAGATAGGATGCTTTCTATGGTGCATTGGTAAAAATTGGTGAGAGTCAAAGGGGACAAACCGAATTTCTTTAGCCTCCTGAGGAAGTAGAGGCACTGTTGAGCTTTCTTGGCTGTGGCATCTATGTGATTTGACCAGGACAGGCTGTTGGTGATGTTCACTCCCAGGAACTTGAAGCTCTCAACCTTCTCAACCTCAGCACCATTGATGTAGACAGGTGCATGTACACTGCTCCCTTTCCTGAAGTCAATGACCAGCTCTTTTGTTGACATTGAGGGAAAGGTTGTTGCCATGACACCATTCCACTAAGCTCTCTATCTCTTTCCTGTACTCCACCTCATTGCTGTTTGAGATACGGCCTCCAATGGTGGTATCACCTGCAAGTATTGTACACAGTTCTGGTCACCTAGCTATAGGAAGGATGTCATTAAGCTGGAAAGAGTGCAGAAAGGATTCACAGGATGTTACCGGGACTATAGGGCTTGAGTTATAAGAAGAGGCTGGATAGGCTGGGGTGTTATAGAAGTGACCTGAGAGGTGACCATATGAAATCATGAGGGAGGGGGGAGATAGATTTTACCAGGGTCAGGGAATCTAAAACTAGAGGATATAGATTTAAGGTGTGAGGGGAAAGATATGAAGTGGAACTGAGCGGCAATTTTTTCAGACAGAGAGTGGCGGGTCTATGGAATGAGCTGCCTGGGGAAGCTGCAGAGGCGGGTACCATTACAATGTTTAAAAGACATTTGGACAGGTCCTTGGATAGAAAAGGTTTAGAGGGATAAGGGTCAAATACAGGCAAAAGGAACTAGCTTGGATAGACATCTTGGTTGGCATGAATGAGTTGGGTCTAAGGGCCTGTTTTGAAGTGATCTGAACTGTTAATCTGGCTTCCTGTGTGTATGTAACAAAAAAAAAGTTGTGCACAACTGATTTAAAGGAAGGCTTGGTAAATACAGCAGGGAAAATTATGTGGAATGAGCATAAGGACAGAATAAACGTTGGGATAACTGACTTGTCCCTATGTTGTAAAATCTTAGGTAATTCCTAAATCCCTCTGAAGTCTGGCACAATCTTCCTTCATATGTTGATTTTCAGTGGAGGAAAAAAAAGCTTTACTCGTATCTCTGTATCTTTATTGTGCCAACAAATGAGGGACAAATTTGACTGTTTTTGTGATGATTGACATTGCTCATGACGGCTTTATTCGCCACACGATGATAACCTACCCCTTACCCTAACTTAACTTTTTGATGAAAGTGACATTGTCCTGTAACTTGGATAAGCCTTCCACCATAATACTGGTTTAGCATATTTCTGAACCACTGTTTAAATTTTCTCAGGGTCTTTGCATCCCATTTACAGATTTATTATTGAGGTGCTTCCAGGGATATTGATTTGCCAAGGAATTCAAGTGATGAAAGCCGATGTGCTGATATAAACCAAAATTATTTACATACCATGGCTTGCTTTTGTAACCTGGGAAAATAGTTTGCCAAAAGCCATAAACTGGAATGAATTGCAGTGCACATTTTTATTAAACAATGTGCATTCTTGACTTTGTGCAGATTGTTATAAAAATATGATTGGAAATTGAATTATTTCTAATGAAGGGCAAACATTTTGATTCCTATGATTTGAGAATAGTTATGGAGGGAAATATAAAATAGAAAATGCAACATTTTTGTGCAGCAGTAGGAAAATTGTAAGTTGGAAAGTTCTACCTTGATAGGGTCCCTATCAAGAATACTAACCATGACGTTTATCTGGCCTCTTGAGAGCATTGTTTGATGCAATGATATTTTGTAAATCTTCAAACTAACTTTTATGGAAGAAATTTATTCTTTGTATTGTTTTGTAGGAGGATCATGGTCAACCACTTTTTGGAGTACAGTTTAACTGGCACAGTAAGGAGGGAGACCCTTTGGTATTTGCTACTGTTGGCAGCAACCGGGTCAGTATTTCAAATTAAGTGATTTAACAAAAATGTAATACTACAAATTTCTTAAGTTCTTGCTAAAGCACTGTTCATTTGAACCCAAGCAAAGTGGACTGAATGGCCTGTTTTCATGCTGTGTGGACCTGCATTCCCTTTATAGAAAAGGGGAAGAGTGAAAGAGTGCAGTGTTGGGGAATTGCCTCATGGTTTTAGCATGGGATCTGGCCCCTTCTATTTCAATGGGTATTGTAAATCTATGGATTCAGAGGCATTGGGGAATGTAATTTACTTATAAAAATAATGTTACTTCAATTTAATGTTATTATGTTAACTTTAATTTTGATTTAAAAATGTTCTTTAGTTCAATTTTAATAGTGTGTAAATGTTCAAAAAAGATTATTAAAAATGATTGAAAGGTTTTGTTGTTGGCAATTTCTGCACTTCCAACTTTGCTGGCTGTTGGATGCTTTGGGGTTGGGCCTCCACGTTACACCTTGGTGCATAGAGGCCCAGTGGGATGGTCACTTCACATCTGACTCAGGTAATTGAGGATGTGAGTGAACAGTAGGTGGCAATTCCATGTAACTGACACACTCCAGCATTGTTTAATCTATATATTCTAATTCTCTCTTTTATTTTGACAAGGTCACACTTTATGAATGTCACTCGCAAGGGGAAATACGATTATTGCAATCGTATGTGGACGCTGATGTATCCTTGGAATACAGTCATATAATGATGGATGTGAAGTTGACGCTTTAGGAGATATAAATTTAGTTAGAATGTGCTGTTGTGTCATTTAATGCCTGGAATTTTATAGAGCCATTTTCAGCTGGGTTAAAATTGGATGATCAATTTTTTTTTGGAGAAGGGAGTAAAGTCCAAGGACAGGTAGTTTCATTGAGCAATGAAATCTATTTAAATAACTGAAACAAAGTTAAATATTCTAGTACTTTTAAGGTAGGAGGCCAGAATGGGGCAGAATTCTTTGATTTGGAGGACCAAGATTTTCATGAGCAGCTAACCAGATTTGGTAACAGCTATAATTAATTTCAAAAGGGCAGTAAACTTGAATGTAACCACATGTTAATTGATAACACCTCTATTGGACATTGGGATATAAACCTCTGGAGAGATTTAAAACAAAATTATGCTGCCTAGTTGAAATTGTCATGGATAAATCTGCGTCTGGGTAAGATTGTTTCCTAGTTCAGATTGGAGGAATTGGAGGCAATTTAAAAAAAAATAAAGGAGCAACGATGTACTATGAATAAGAATTCTCAGTATTGACACTAACTCTGGAGCTGATCAGACAGATGAAAACTTCTACACGTGTGCTTGGACGTATGACAGTAATACAAGCCACCCCCTCCTGGCTGTGGCAGGATCAAGGGGCATTATCCGAATTATTAATCCTATCTCCATGCAGTGCATTAAGGTGAGTGCATGTTTGGATAATATTTTGTAGGTTAAATTTTGTAATGGTTACTCTTGTCTACAAAATAAAAGCAAATAATGTAGGTAGACTATTATACATGGTTAAATGTTAATGATCTTTTATCCTATGGCATATTTGTGCTAGTGTGATAAATTCATATTTTTACTTTTTAAAAATTGTTTTAATTAAATACTTAAGTTTCTGTCTTCAAATGTGGCAGGTTCTAAATCAAGCAGGATTGTTTGGTGTTTAAATAAAATAAAATAAAAGGGATGTGTTTTTTAAGAGGAACTTTTGTAAAAAAAAAAATTGATTGATGTTGTAGTGGTAAACTTGGCTCTCAAATGTTGGCCATAAAATGATGCAATAACTTCTTGGGTTTCAAACATTTATGGTAACTACCCAAAGAAAGTCTACAAATTCTAAGGACTTGCATGGTCTAAGGGAGGTGATAGTGAAGACAACAAAGAACTGCAGATTATGGAATCTGATAAAGGATGGTGGTGAGTGGGACCTGATAAGGGAGGGATACTAGGCAAAAGGGGAACAGTTGAGGGAAAACAAAAGGAAAACGGCTCCCAGCCTCTGTCGCTTTCTCTTCCCCTCCTTTCCCCACCTGCTCCATCTGCCCATCAACCACTCCTTACCTTTATTCATCTATTGCTTACCTGCTCCTGCCTCACCCCTCCCCCTCGCCTCTTTATACTGATTATCTCCCCTTGACACTCTCAGCCTGATGCAGACATCAACTATCCCTTTGCCTCCACAGATGATGCTTGACTTGCTGCATTCCTCCAGTTTGCAAATGCTGACATCTGGAACTAAAAACAGTCTTGTCTTTTTCAGTTATCTTGTTCTGCTCAAGTCATTGTGCTTTCTATGAAATGTTGTGGTTTATGTAAAGTTTAGGGATTGATAATTTAATGAAGCAAAGAGTTATATAACTGCTCACAATCCAGGAAGATAGTGAGTTCCTTTTTATATTGACCCATGAAAACAGAATTGCTGTTTGCATTGAAAGTTGAAGTAAACCAAGACATTTTCTACTGGTCAAAGACCTTTTCCTTGATCAGACATCAATTTACAAAAAAAACTTTAATTTGAAATGATAAAATAAGATAGAACCTCTGCAAAAAGTTACAAAAGGTAAATCATTGGACTTCTTCCAGTTTCAGGTTGATCAGAACATTTCTGATATTGAAGGGAGTGAATAATCAGATCACAGCATGACTTTCAGTAATGCTATTTTTGATGTCAAAAGTGGAGATGATTGCGAAGACTGATATTTTATTTCCAGAAAAACCTTTAGAAATCAAAAGTTTATAAGTTATATTGATACTCTTACAGTCAATTTTCAGTTCAATAAGTTGCTGTTTTAAAAGGAGTAGACTAACTTCATTATTTTAATTAAGTATTATTCATTGTAAATGAAATTGACATGGCTTTCTTCCCTTTTTATTGATTGTAGCACTATGTTGGACATGGTAATGCCATCAATGAGCTAAAATTCCACCCCAGAGAGCCAAATCTTCTTCTTTCTGTAAGCAAAGGTAAACTGGCAATTAGCTAGTTTGTAAACTAGCTTGGTTTCAAATTTTCTTGGGGCCCTGTGTAACGGTGGGATTGAGATTTTATCTGAAATTTCTTTTAATGGTTAGCTGCAGGTTCAGCAATGCTGCTGGATCTAGATATTGACTTGAACCTTAAGGCAGGAATTGGATATTATACTTTTATCTATTTATACTGAAATGTTGCTGCAGTAATCTGTCTGTGGTAGCTGCAGAAGGTCCAGGGTGTTGGTGTAATTGTGGGAAGGGCAAGGGAAAATTGACTTGGAAAAGAATAAATTGAAAATAGTCCTTTTATGTGAGTAGTTTCTAAAATTATACTCAGGAAATAATGCTTCCAATCTTATGCATTTTCATCTTGCAGTGTAAATTTACATTAAGTAAACTTTTGTGTGTAAAGAAAGTGTTTGTAAACAAAAAACTGAAGTCCATTTCACAAAGATTCAAGGCATTAGTATTAGGTTCAGTATATATTTTAAGCATTTTCCCCTGTTCCATTCTATTTTTTGCTAGCCTATATTTCAAATAAAATAATTTCTTCAGCATCATTTCTTGCTTTTGGGCTGTCTGAATTTCCATTGAAGATTTTGCAAATAAGTTCAAAAATGTTAGTCTTTGATTTTTAAAAAAATAACTGCATAGAAATCATGTTATCTGATGCAAGGTAAAACATTAGTTGCTTTACAATTGTAGGTTACAGTGGCATTATTTGGGAAATGTTTTGTAAAGACATGGAATTGTCACTAGACTCTAAGAGCCCTTGGCTTATCAAAATGATTAAAAACTGCAACTTCTATGAAGTATTCCACTTGAGGCTAAATGGAGTCTGTTTCACATTAGATCATGCTCTAAGATTTTGGAACATCCAAACTGACACTTTAGTTGCGATATTTGGAGGTGTGGAAGGACACCGAGATGAAGTTCTGAGTGCAGTAAGTGACCAATGATGTTTCATGCTGTTATAAAATTTGGCCACTGTTGGTAATGTAAAAATCCATTAAGGATTTGCCTGAGTATGTAATTATATATCTATGTAGAAAAGACATGAGTTTTTGGCACAACTTAGACTCCTATGGATAGATTCATCAACAAAACACAGGAAATGTATTGAATGATAAGGAGATGCTCTGGAGTTCGCATGTGTTAATGACTGGATGGTCGCAGGGGCACTGTTTTATCTGATTTCTAAATGCCACATATTGCAAGATGTTCTGGCTTAAGTATGTGTGTTTTCTCTTGCCATTGCATTTTGGTGAGGCAGTTAAATGGGGCATGACTAGGCAGTGTGGGAACATGGCAAACAGGAAATATGCTTGTTAGAGTTGTAGAGGTGCAATTGCATTTATGTTACTTAGAGATTTGTTTATGTCTCTACAAATGTTGCTTAGTTGGTTGAGGTAGGGCTAGGGTAGTGGAATGAGATTCGAAGTTAGCTACAAGGTTTGTGCAAAGAATGCTAATTATTTGCTAAGTGGAACAGTATCACCAAAATGTAGCCTGGTATGAGGATAAACAATGTCGCTTCTGAAACGTATGGCAAGATATTTAGTGGGTTACGGGGAAAGCTTGTTCATACAACTTCCCAGTATGAAATAATGGTCGTTGGGTAGTGTAGAAAGTTCAATAGGATGTTACTCAAAAATGTACTGATAATCAACAGTTGAAGTAGATGGGAACATAAATTCCTTTTTACATCTCAGCAAGGAGGAGGAGTGTGAAGTAAAAAGATTACTTCCCTTAGTGTCGTAAATGCAAAAAAAATGTTTCTTATGAAGCAGGTTCACCGGTTTTATACAGGGAACTATGGCAACCATACAAGATCCAACAAACAATAATAAGTAAGTTAGCTTGAATATTGGTGAGAATATCGGAAGAGCTGTCTTACACTGCCATGAATTGCACCGTGAGGTGTTTTGGTATTTGAATAAAGGGTTTTGAGATCTGAGTTTAATGGCTCATCTGATATATTCCACTTGTGGTGAAGTATGTTGAGATATTAGTTAAGGTTATGCACTCAAGATTCTGAAGTGAAGTGTGAATCCACATTCTGTATATGTGAGTGCTTTCAGCAAGTTAAATGCAATCTTGGGAATCTGGTATAAATGGTCCACCTGTTGGTAGATATGTTAGATTCTGCTATTCTGATTAATGTCTTTATATATTAAATAGAAATTGGACGTTTACCTTGAAACTTAATGTGCTTTACAGGTATGTTATGGCAAACAAAATGTTTTCCATAAAAAAATCAAATAATATTTGAAGTATTCAATAAAATATATTTTATGATCCAGTGAATATGATCATTCTGTTATGTTTACTTTCATTTGTAGGATTTTGATCTCCTTGGAGAGAAAATCATGTCTTGTGGCATGGATCATTCCCTTAAATTGTGGCGAATCAACTCTGAAAGAATGTTAAAGGCTATTAAGGCATCAAATGAATATAATCCAAGTAAGACTAACAGGTAACATATTTCAACCATTTGTTCTGTTCATTGCATTGCCTTTAGGTTTTGTCATGACAAATGTATCTATAATGAAACTGTTTTTGCTGCCTTAACAGATAGGAAAGCTAATATCCAAAAACATTGCAGTGCAAGTTAATCCATATGTATATTTAAAAACAAAAACAACCCCACCCACTCCAATAAGTTTGTGAAAGATTTCCAGTATCTTTGGTTTGAAGTTACAGTTCTGCATTTTATAAAGATTGTCATCTCAATATCAATTTCCCATTCAACTGATGTCATTAAAAAAAACTTAATTGAAGTATCCATTCAATTTTTTTTAAACTTAATTTCTGCATTCATTTTGAAGACCAATTGCAGTGTCCCTTCCGTAATTCCAATTGAGATGAGCTAGCCCACAACACTAGGGGTCAAAACTGGGACTTCTAATAAGCATATTGTTCGGTTTCTAATTATCTCTGAAACGTTTGGCTGAGTCATGCTTGATCTGAAAAAAATGTTACAAATTTGTAATCAATACTGTCTGTTTTACATTTCCCAGTTTGTCAGCTTATTCTGTAAGTTGTAACCATGTCTACTTATGTTTTGTACATTTTTGTTTAAATATCTGGATTAACATCAGGTAGTTCTTGATGTTCTTGTAAACTCCCCTTTTAACTGGCTTATGGACTCTTCCTAACTTTTAATTCCATGCAATGTGTCCCTGGGCTGCGTTTGTAGCATCCTGATGTGGTCGGCCCTAGGATGTTGATGATGGAGACTCAGTAACAGTAATGCTATTGAACATAACTTTCTCATGTTTGAAGTGGTCATTGATTGCATTTGTGTGGCATTAATGTTGCTTTCAACAAAACAGAATATTGTCCAGATCATGCAATGTGCATGCATGGTCTGTAGCTTCATCTGGGGATTTGTGAAGCACATCCGATGGCAGATTCCATCAGTGATGCTGCAATTGGCCAAATTGAATTTGTCACTTCTGTGAATTGGATGCATCTGGGATTTTTTCTACTTCATGCACATGCCAGTGAAGTAACAGTACTAAAATAGCTCGGTCAGAGGCTCAGTTGGTTCTTGGCATGGTTTTGGCACTGTAGCCATGATATTAGCGTCCAGATTGCAGATCAAAAAATATAGATGCTGGAAACTGAAGTAAAAGTGGGAAAATATTAGAAACACTCATCATGTCAGATAGTATCTGTGGAAAGAGAAACGGAGTTAATATTTCAGGTCAAAGACCTTTCATCGAAATTGTTTCTCTTTGCCATATCCAAAGTCCTTTGGACATTTCTTGACATCAAGAGGGTTGAGTAGAATTGATTGAAGATTGGTTTTCTCTGGACTGAGATGGATTGCTCACTTGGTACTTTTGACTGAAGATGGTTGCACATGCTTTAACTTTTTGCGTTAGTTCTAGGTTCTGCTGTCATTGAGGATTGGCATATTTGGGCAGAGACACCTAGATGCCAAAAATGAGTTTAAGACAAAATGTAAATTCTCAAGTTACTGTGGTATTTGAACTCTCAAATCCAGATTGCTCATCCAATAACATAAATCATTCGGCTGCTGTACTCCCTAGAATTATTAACCAAGTTCACCTTACCAAAAGCCCTCCCTTGGGCTACTTTGGATGATGGATGGACCCTTTAGTAAAAAATTCCATTTTTTTTTTGTATTGTAGGCCATTTGTATCACAAAAAATCCATTTCCCTGATTTCTCTACGAGGGATATACATCGGAATTATGTGGACTGTGTGCGGTGGCTTGGAGATTTGATATTATCAAAGGTAAACATTCTGTTCCTTTTTTTTCTTCAATAGGTAATTCCTGAATTATAAATACTCTTTGTCAGAGTTGAACTGAAAGCAGATTGCTGATGCTCCAGGTCAGAAGTCAATACGTAGCACAGAAAGACCTCTCCATGAAAGGAGGCTCAGAAGTCCCTTGAGTGAAAATAAATCTGTTTTTAGCAATGCAAAACTTGGAGGCTCAATAATGTGTTAGATGTTTTCTGTTGTTTGGGAGCTATATTTTAAAATTGGAATAGGACAAAAGATTCTAATGACATTATTTTCTATATTTTGACGTGGGTTAGAATTATTTTAATAGTTCAGCAGTATGATTGGACCACAGACTAACTTATAGTTATGTTAACTGTTATAGTCATGTGAAAATGCCATTGTGTGCTGGAAACCTAGCAAAATGGAAGATGACATTGATAGAATAAAACCAAATGAATCAAATGTGACAATACTGGGAAGATTTGATTACAGTCAATGTGACATCTGGTACATGAGGTTCTCGATGGATTTCTGGCAGAAGGTAAGAATAAAGTATGCGGAAAGGTTCAGTCGATATAATTTAGTTGTGTATTCCTATAACTTATTATTCGTGGTAATTAGTTGGCTGCCAGTAACCCACTCAAGGGTTATGATTTACTTTTTTGAAAGGATTTCAGTGATTATAGAGAGTGGTAGACGACAATGTGAATAGGAAGATTATGATTGTACAAGTGTGGCTGTCTCTTTGCTAAACTTGTAATGTTTGCAATTGAGTGGCCTTTTGCATCATTTACTTTTTTACTGTTCTTGGAGTGCTTTGCTGCCATTAACTGAATATTGAGTTTTTTGATTTCAAGCTAAACATGAAGTAATATTGTTTAAGTATCTTCAGTTATGTAGAGTTTATTGTTTAAAAACCTTTAAACCTTAAACTATTCAATTATTAAAATCTAAATTTCTTTTTAAAGATGTTGGCATTGGGTAATCAAGTTGGAAAACTCTATGTATGGGACCTCGAAGTGGAAGATCCTCATAAGGCTAAGTTAGAATGTTTTTCACTATCTTATTTTGTAACAGACATACCAAAATCAACATATAAGGTTCTCCACCTGTTCTGAAATTATGGACAACTTGTTTTCTGTGGGTCTGCTTTCAAAAATGTCATTCTAATGAGACTTGTTTTATTTATAAAAACAGAGCCTGCTTTAAACAAATTTTAATTCTTCCATCTTGCACAGATTTCTAATTTACCCTTATCAATGGCAGAGCAAGCTGGCTAACACTCTTCCAAAGTCTATTCTAGTGCTTCACTTAACTATTTGCTTATTCAATAACAAACTACTTGGGGTGACTGAAGCTCAGATTTTCAGTGTTTACCTGTGACTTTAATATAGTTGATTTTGGAACTTGCAAAAAGGGGAAATGCTAGTCCATTGTGCAAAATCATTTGCAAACTCTGCCATAATGAACTGCTGCACTTAGTTGATACTGTAGTTAAGCTTTCAACTATTTTCTGATTTTATTATGTTTTAGATGCACAACACTGGCTTATCCAAAATGCACTGCGGCGATACGACAAACCAGTTTTAGCAGAGATAGCAGTATTCTCATTGCTGTTTGTGACGATGCCACGATTTGGCGCTGGGACAGACTTCGATAGAAGGAATTGAGTGTGTTCTAAATCATGTACCAATGACAAGAAAGAATATTTTCTGTTTGCTTTGGCCAGTTTTCATTTTGTTAATTGGATATTGTTGTCTTTGCAGATTTGCTAATGCAAACTGTGCAATTGTTTGACTTCTTCCTTTGTGCTGCTTGTGCTTGTGTCAATAAATATATTTTTATATACATTGTCTGCCTATATGTTAATACTGTTGATAAATCTTGGACAATTTCACTTATAATTGCAATAAAACTGGCATAATTACATTCAAAACCTAGACCCCTTGACTTTGCAGCAGCTGATGTTAAAAACAATTTTTCTACCCTGTAATGCCTTTGAACTGGGCATTTCATGTGCTGAAACCGACAAGGTTTAGACCAAGTGTTGGGAAATGGGATTGGACTGGGTAGCACTATTGGGTGGTATAGACTTGACGGGCTGATGGATCTCTTCTGCCATAAATTTCTTTGATTCTGATAAATCCATCTGAACTTGCACTCTCCACTGCTCATTAACAATTCTTCAATCTGCTTGGTTATGAAAATGCCCAGATGATTCAAAAGCAAAACGGCAGTTCCTGTTGTAGTGGATATTGACATGAAACCATCTGTTTCCACATGAGCTTGCCCTGTTCTCATTGTACCAGACAGTTAATCAACAGGAATGCAGTTAAACTCCCATCTGTAGTATATAAAATGCCTGGTAAGCAGCTATTGTTAGGTACAAGTGCTACTTTGGGCTTTTACTGCATTGCTCACTAGTGCACCATATTCTTTTCACTTGAATATACTTGTATCATTAAGCCAAGCACGTGGCATGAAGCCCAAAGAATAAATGCATATTGAACCACAGATCTTGGAATGATACATGTGCCAGCTGGATTGAAGCTAAACCCAAATTGCATTAATAGTAGTGAATGAAAAATGAATTGATTTTTTCTAAATTGGGAAAACCAGATAGGTCAGGTGATTGCTCTGTAGAATGCCTCTTAAGTCTGCAAAGGTGACCCTGAACTCTTTCTCTGAATCTCTACATTTGGCCTCCCACACTATTCCAATTAAGGAATGAGACCTAATCTGATCAGATTGTGTATTAAATTCACATTTTCAGAAAATCAGCCTTTTCAGTTATGCATCTTAAATTTCCAGCTTCTATTTTTTGTTTCTTTTCTGGTAACTCAAGATTTCATTTGTCTCCTTCATACATCTCCAGATACATCTTTTATTATTCAATAGCCTTTGAAGCCTCTTGCAGCCAGTACCATGAGCATGCAAATCTCTCCCAGTCTCCACCCTATCGCAGATCCTTTAGCCCTTTGCGCCTGCTGTGCTACTCAATACCATTATGACAGTCAACGGTTCAGAAACTGCTTCTTCCCCTCTGCCATTAGATTTCCAAATGGTCCATGAACACGACCTCATTATTACCTTTTCTTGCACTGTATTTACTTTTGTAATTTATAGTGATTTTATGTCAGCACTGTACTGCTGCTGCAAAACAACAAACTTCACGTCATCTGTCAGTGATAATCTCATTCTGATTCCTCTATTTCAATACCATGTTCTTGCTTTCTCCACACCCCTTGACGCCTTTTGATCTAGAAATCTATGTTTTTAACTATGTTCAATGACTTGGTCTCCGAAGTCTATTGTAATAGAGTCCCATAAGTTTACTATCCTCCGAGTTAAGACATTTCTCTTTCTCCTGTGCTCAGTCCTAAACGCCCTGAGACTGAGACAGACTGCAACCCTTTTAGCATTTCCCCCACGCACCCCACTTCCCGGATCCAGCCTGTCAAGCCCTGTCCGAATTGTGTATGTTTCAACGTGATTTTCTCTCATACTTCTAAACTAGTGATTATACGTCGTCAATCCAATCTCTCCTCACAATACCGTTCCATCATCCCAATAATCAATCAGGTGAACTGTACAAGTAAAATTAGAGTGAAAAGGATTGTTAGCCTGAGTAAGGAACTGTACCGTTATGTTAATTTCCACGTGTACTGCAAACTCACTGCTGCACCATATACTATGAAATGAATATACATTATTCAGTTAAATGCATGGTATGAAGGTATAAGGGTCTAAACCCCAGATCTTAAATCTGGAAGTCTATGTGATAAACTGTGGGCCTGGAAAACAAACACCGTTCATTTGAAGCTGCAAAAATCCGACGCGATGCTGTAATAGGAAGCTGTGCATCAACGCCCTATGGAAACCAACGGCCCGCTATTCCTGGAATCTTCCTGTTGCCCAGGATTCAAGGAATCCATAATTTGGTTTTTTGTCTATGAGAAACAGAATCGAGAAAAAAATGGCAAAACAAATCAAACTCCAGCAGTTGGGCTGACGAAGTGGAAGAAAGGCTGCAGACCAGCACTTTGGACAGAGGTCCCCTAATCCAAGCAAGAACTTTCACCAAACTGTGAGTGGAAACCACAGTTTAATCAATCTTGATTGCAATCAGAGATTCCACAAAGGCCCATCCCTCACATCGCCCAGGACCTTTGGAGCCAAACTTCCCGCTGACACCAACAACTTTCCATAAAACCCAAGGAACTTGATGCAAAGGCGGCATTTTCTGATGATATTTATAGATGGAGAACGAAAGCCGGTAACAAAATCAACTTGCAGCAGAAGTCAGATGTCAATCAAGTAATTAATTTGCAGGGAAGCAATCGCAAAGAGTCAGTGTGAGAGTTATGTGATAACGGGCGCGGTTACCATGGGAACGGTGGTCTGGGGAGCATTTCCGGTGTGAAAGGTCGGAGGGCGGTGGCAGCGCTGCGGGTTCGAGAAGGTTCTGCGCTTGTCGGCGAGCGAGGGTGGAGAGCGGCAGTAACATGTCAGCGGCCGCCAGCACTGGTGTCCCAGCCACATAGCGGCGGCGCGTCTGCTCAGACAACATGTTCGGGTGCCTGGTTGCGGGACGGTTGGTAAGTTTGTGTTGGGTTCGCGCGTGTGCAGCACAACATAGGCACGTTTGGGGTTTAAATAGCTCTTCAAAGCCAAGTGATTTGGAGCTCGGAAAGTAACGTGGTAGTTTGTGTTGGTGAAAAGTAACGCGAGGAGTAAGTAACTGTCCTTGGGGAACAAAGGGACCGATTGATCTAAATGGTGCGGTATTTTGGGAACTGTTTGACTTGTGTGGGTTGAAGGCAGAGTTAAATGTGACTCACAACCCACACAAAGTGCTGGAGGAGCTCAGCGGGTCGGGCGGCATCTCTGGAGGGAAATAAACAGTCGACGTTTCGGGTCGAGGCCCTTCATCAGGACGTCTCGACCCGAAACGTCGACTGTTTATTTCCCTCCAGAGATGCCGCCCGACGCGCTGAGCTCCTCCAGCATTCTGTGTGCGTTGCTCCAGATTTCAGCATCTGCAGAACCTCTTGTGTCTCCGTTAAACGTGACTGTCAGGTGGTTCCTTGCATCCGATGTTCCACATCAACAACTTGTTAGGACGGGGAACGTAAAAGAGTGCAGCGTAGGAACAGGCCTTTCGGCCCACAATGTTGTGCCGAACTAACTAAATTAGTAATCAAATGCCCAACTAAACTAATCCCTTATGCATACACAATGTCCATATCCTTCCATCTCCTGTACATTCACCAGCCCATCTAAGATCCTCTTGAATGTCACTATGGTATTTGCCACCAGGGCAGGCAGTGGATTCCAGGGATGCATGATTCCATGTACAAAATAAAAGCCCTGTCCCATAGATCTCATTTTAACTTATCCCCTCTCAACTTAAATGCATGTACTGATCCATGCTCTAAATTCATCACCCTTACCCATAATACTTCTAGCATTAAAATACACACACTTTGACCCATCCATCCCATTGTGTCTGTTGCCCTGCTGCTACCTGTCCTTCCTTACAGATTTTCTAGTCATGACATCTACCTTGCTCTCGATCCCTCCAGCTTCTGACCTGGTGCTCTCGTTCCCCTTCCCCTGCCAAACCAGTTTAAATCTTCCTACTAGCAAACCTCCCGGCCAGAATATTGGTTCCCCTCCAGTTAAGGTGCAACCTGTCCCTCTTGTACAGGTCGCTTGACATTCAGGATGAGGTAGCCAGTTGGATTCAACATTGGCTTAGCAGGAGAAGCTAGAGAGTAGTAGGCAGAGAGGCCTGTGATTAGTGGTGTGCCGCAGGGATTGTTGCCAGGTCCGTTGTTGTTTATCATCTATATTAATGATTTAGATGATGTGGTAAACTGGATCAGCAAATTTGTGGACGACACCAAGATTGGGGGTGTAGTGGACAGCTAGGAAGGCTATCGAAGCTTGCAGCATGATCTTGACTAGCTAGGAAAATGGGCTGAAAAATGGCTGATGGAATTAATGCGGATAATTGTGAGGTGTTGCACTTTGGGAGGACAAACCAGGTAAGACTTGTACAGTGAATGGTAGGGCTCTGGGGTGTGTGGTAGAACAGAGGGACTTGGGAATACAGATCCATAATTCCTTGAAAGTAGTGTCACAAATAGATAGGGTTGTAAAGAGAGCTTTTGGTACTTTGGCCTTCATAAATCAGGGTATTGAGTACAGGAGTTGAGATGTTATGTTGAAGTTGTACAAGAAGTTGGTGAGGTGGAATTTGGAGTGTTGTGTGCAGTTTTGGTCACCTACCTACAGGAAAGATATCAATAAGCTTGAAAGAGTGCAGAGAAAATTTACAAGGATGTTGCCAGGACTTGAGGACATGAGTTATAGGGAAAGGTTGAATAGGTTAGGACTTTATTCCCTGGAGCACAGGAGAATGAGAGGAGATCTTGTGGAGGTATACAAAATTATGATGGGTCTAGATAGGGTGAATGCATGCAGGCTTTTTCCCCCCAAAGTTGGGTGAGACTAAAACCAGAGGACATAGGTTTAGGGTGAAAGGTGAAATAGTCTTATATACAAGGGAAATCTGAGGGCGAGCCTCTTCACTCAGAGGGTGGTGTGAATATGGAATGAGCTGCCAGCAGAAGTGGTAGATGGAGGTTCAATTGTAACACTTGAGAGGTTTGGAGGTCTGGGTGCAGGTAGATGGGACTAGGCAGAAGATCAGGTTGGTATGGACTAGATAAGCTGAAAGGCCTGTTTCTGTGCTGTAGTACTCTGATTTTTATGAGGTCACCCCTGTTCCAGAAGAGGCTCCAATGAAACGAGAACCTGAAACTCTGCACCCCACCCCCCCCACCCCCCCCCCCCCCCCCCCCCCCACCACCAGTTCCTCAGATACTCATTCATTTGTTCTATCTTTCTATTCCTGCCCTGACTAGCACGTGGCACCAGGGGTAATCCAGAGATGACTCCCTTTGAGGTCCTGCTTTTCAGCCTCTTTCTTAACTCATACTGACTGTGTAGTCCTCTTTCCCCCTTTCTACCTGTCACTGGTACCAATGTGCACCACAACCTCTGGCTGCTCACCCTCTCATGTTCTGCAGCCACTCTTGAGGCATCCTCAACCCTCACACCCAGGAGGCAACACACCAGTCTGTGTTTATAAAAGTATCCAACTTGTGTTTATGAAGTGCCCTGAATGTACTGTGCCTCTTGCTTTGCTTCAGAAGAGTGCTGTCAAAACGGAGTTTGACACAGGGCCACATAAAGAAATTTTAGAGCAGAAGACAACACATTTGTTCAAAGAAAATGATTTTAAAGAACATCTTGGAAGAGGGGGAAAAGTTTGGGAAGGATATTCTGAGCAGCTGAAAGCAAAGGCACCATTTGTGAAATGATTTACTTTGAAGATGGTCAAGATAGTGGAGCCCATTCAATGGAAGAGTTTGAAAACTAGGATGTGGATTCTAGAATCAAATATTTAACCAGGAGATAGTGCAAGAAGACTCTACGTTCCCTGTGTGTTTCCATGTACATGTGACTAATAAAGATAGCTTAAAAGTTAGCAAGTACAGGGGCGAGGAGTGAAAGGGACAGTATAAGTTGGGACAAGGACAGCAATCCTGGGTAACCACAAATTTATTACAGGTAGAAGGAGAGAGGACACCTAAAAGTGCTTTGGAAAGTCAAATCTAGAAGTAACAAAGGTATGGATGAGGGTTAGATGAGCAGAAATAAGGAGAGAAATGTGTGATGTTACTTGGGTAACAGTAATGCTGAGTGGATGTTCAGGTGACAGTGCATATATGGTTGAAACCTCATTTCTGGGTCAAATAGGACGTAAAGGTTATGAGAGATTTAATTTCAGTGACCAGGAAGAGGGATGGATAGGATGTTCAGTTTGTGCCTTATTGTTTACTTGAAGCAAAGTTCTGCTCATCCAGTGCTGTGTGTTGCAGAAGCAGTTTGACAAAAACGAGACAGTGGGAGTCACAGGGGGGATGGGAGTGGTTTATTGGTGAAGTAGATTTGGGTATCCAGGTAAGAATGATCTTCATAATAGGTGTTCCAAGACTGATATTTCTTTTCTGAAGTGTGTCCTGCCCAAATCTCAGTGCGGTAGTCAGGGTTTGAGCAAATGAGAGTGAAGGATAATTTCCTCACTTTTGTATTCTTTGTCTCTTGATAAAAGGAGCTTCATTTCATTTGCTACTTTTGGCAACTTGTGTATAGGATATTTAAACACTATTGTTCCCTCACTGTTTAGAAAATACTTTTTCTGTTCTTGGATCCAAAGTAGGCAACTTCATATTTTGCCATTTAGAACTCCTTAATAGTTGAGATGAATAAGAGAAAGAAAGATTCCACATTGGAGGAGAAAGAATTAAAAGGCTATTTTAGTAGAAAGGAGATAAAGTGGAGCATAAAAACCTTGCACATTGGGCTGATGAAATAAGATTTCACTGTTCGTAATAGAAATATGTGGTCTTGTTACTGTCATCATTCTGCTGTTGTGAAAATGTTGTAATATATCTTGGGCTTCTGTTTCTTGTATTCTGCGTCCACCAATGGTGTTTCTCTCCAATGAGCAGGTGCAGACAGATGCACAACAAGTTGCAGAGGGGAAATTTGTATTTAATCTTCCTGATTATGAGAGTGTCAATCACGTGGTGGTCTTTATGCTGGGGACAACACCATTTCCTGTAGGAGCAGGAGGATCTGTGTATTTCTCTTACCCAGACAAGTGCGGAATGCCAGTGTGGCAGTTACTGGGATTCATAACTAATGAAAAACCCAGTGCAATCTTCAAAATATCACGTTTAAAAACAGGTAAGTAGAAGTTGCCTTTCGAAGTAGTCTCTCTTTTATTAATGGACATAAGGGGGACAAAAACAAAGATTTAGTTTTTTAAAAAAAAATCTTAACCATGAAAGTACTTCACAGTTATTTAGTTTTTAAATATGTTAACAGTTATGTAGGCAAATGTAGTAGTCAATTTACACACAAGGTTCCACTTGCAGCAGTGAAATAAACAAATATTTGATCTTTGCTGAAGGCTACACAATGCATTTCTTTGAAGTGTGTTGGGATTGAGATCTGTCATGTCCTCCCAAAAATTCAGACAATGCCTTAATATTAACAATTCAACCAAAAGCCATCTTCCTCGGCAGAGTTGCTACTGACTCTTTCCACTGCCATGATGGTTCAAGTACTCAAGTATTAAGTACTCAGAATATGGAGTGGAGCGTCAAGTCACAGCCATTTGGTTCTGAGATAATGCAGCCACTGAACTGATGCTTTAATTACAATATCACTACTTAAAAGACAAGCTAGTATACTGAACTGGGCTGCTGCCAGGAATCCCCACCTGTGGTTGGAATGTGCTGACATTCACCTGGACTTGTATATCTTGCTGTCCTTCATCTTTGAGTCTAGTCATGAGGTCTGGATGGTGACTGGACATTGGGCAGTGAATTGTGGAGGCCCTGCTCCACATTGCCCTTGATAGAAGGCAAAGCTAGGGTGGACTCGTCTTCTGACAAAGCTTCTATTGACTTCTATCAATTTTTAAATCTCTGGTGTTCTGAGACATTTTAAGATCTATTAAAATCAAATAATTGAAGTTCATTTCAAAGTTTTAACAGAAATAATTAGAAACATTGAGTTAAAGCAAAATCATGATAAAACCTCCAAGCTTCCCATCTGCCTCCTAACCTGCAAGTTCAAATTCCCCATTGAAATCAGTGGGGTTTCTGATTCTACGCCAGGTTTAACCTGGTATCAGATCTTAATGTTGATTTTTCCAGCATAACTCCACTTTGGTATAAAACTGTAGTACAGCATTGTACTATTATAGATTCTGCCCAAGGCTTTGTTGTGTAGTTTATTCAAATTATAATCTAAATATTTTGTCTTTAGAAACCATGATTAAATAACTGCTGTGCTTTTTAAACAAAATTATACCATTGTGCAATTTTAGTATCTGTGGTAGAAAGGTAATCTGCTAATAACTTAATATCATTTTTAGTTCCTTTATTGCCATGCAGTTTTGTTTCCATGATTTTACATTTGATTGGAAAAGAGTTTATATTATATGCTAGATTGTTGAATTTGTGCATGTTAATAGCATGAATTTTTATCACCTTGCAGAAGAAGGGAGCCAGCATCCTTTTGGGATGATGAATATTGCACAGACTCAGTCAGTTGCCCAAATTGGGATCTCTGTGGAGCCCATGGAACTATTGACACAGCAGACTCCAGAAGCGAGTGCAGCTGTATCAACAGTTGATTCATTTACACAGGTAAGGCAGGCACTGTAGTGTAGCGGTTAGCATAACGCTTTACAGAGCCAGCGACCCGGATTCAATTCCGGCCACTGTCTGTAAGGAGTTTGTACATTCTCCCCGCGTCTGCGTGGGTTTCCTCCGGATGCTCCGGTTTCCTCCCACATTCCAAAGACGTACAGGTTAGGAAGTTGTGGGCATGCTGTGTTGGCGCTGGAGGCGTGGTGACGCTTGCAGGCTGCTCCCAGAACACTCTACGCAAAAGATGCGTTTGACTGTGTGTTTCGATGTACATGTAACTAATAAAGGTATCTTATGTAAGTGCAGAAACAAGGATGTTCAGGGAAGTTTAGAAAAGCAAGTAAAAGAGTGGATTCAGAGGAGGAAAATGGACAGAAATGAAAAATATTGAAACATTTCAAATTTGAAAAATCACTGCAGGAATAAATCTATACTTCTAATTGCTCATATTCTAGAAGAGAGATTGATAATCACAAACATCTATTATTAAAACAGTACTTGTGTTATTAAATGCTGGAAAACTTAATTTTTTTGTGGTGAATGTAATAGGCAAATGCAGCAACCACAATTTTTTTGAAGTAGGATAAATGTGAAATGCTGTTGGCGTGAAACTAATAGCAGAGCGACATACATCATGCTGCAGTTCTTAATTTAAGGGGTATTGCTGCCATAAATTGTTGACTAATATGCATGTTGATAATGGCACGCTTCGTTCACTTTTTTAAAAAATTTATTTTGCCAAATTCTGCATTGTATTTAAATCAGTTGGATCAGTAAATTGCATAACATTTTTATTGTATATTGTAGTTCCAAAAATAATTTTAACTCTTTCCCCTTTGTCTGGCTCAGGTTTTTACTTTTTTCTCATTTATGCTAGATCAAACAGCTATTATACCAATAAAATCTTTTGTGATATTTCCTCAGTATAAAACTATTTTGAGTTCTGGAAAATGCTTTTGACAGTTAACTGGGAGGTGAGAAAGATATCTATGTATTGACTTAACAATCTATCTTGGGTTCAAGATTACATTTATAACTTTTATCACTGTGGGTTTCTTCTCGGATACAGTAGTCATTCCCTTAAGCATTTTGACTGACTTTATTAATTGTTAGATTTCTCTCTTGGCCCCACAGAGGTCAAAGAAACAGGGTAATTGTGCAAAATGCCCTTAAATATTAAGAATATGCAAGTATGGCTCACGAATCATTGTTTTCTTTGTCAAAAGAACCATTCAGATTCTTGTCTCCCTCTTAGTCCGAAATCCAGACTGGAGTAATTTTGGGAAATCAGTTCCAGTTTTGGGCAAACTTGTTTTTTTTTGAAAAAAAGCTTGTCTTGATGTAGCTTATGTGTCAGACAATTTGTGAAAGAGTCGTAAACTCTTGACACAAACTTTGTACTAATTTGTAACATCCGTGTTCCTTTGAGAATTTGCTAGCTTGAGTTTAGTAGTGTCTTTCCCCTCCTTAAAATTTATACACACTTTTCAGTCAGGAACTAAGTTTGAATATGTGTCTCTTGTAGTGTCATGTGGCTGGCAATATTTTTAATTCAACAAACAATTTGAAAATATTTAAAATATGAATTCTACAGTCTAACTGTCCTTTAATTTCTTACACTTTCAGTTTACACAGAAGATGCTGGACAATTTCTATAATTTTTCAACCTCATTTGCACTGACCCAGGATCGGATGACTCCAAATCCTACTGAGATGTTTATCCCTGCAAGTATTGTCATGAAATGGTAAATGTACATGTTCATTGTTTATCTGTTTTCATCAACAAGTATTGTTACTTACTTCCTGTACCAACACTTTGATCAAATTGCTAGCTTTAAAAAAAATACTTACATCTCTTGATCCAGTCTGCATGAATGTACAGTTAAATATTTTGTTACAGGTAGTTCTGCTATAACATAAGATACGAAAGCAGGAGTAGGCATGCATGCACCCCTCAAAATCTATCTGCACTCAGTAAGTTTATCCTCCTCAACTTTTGCATGCAGTTCTCCTGGAACTTGATTCCTTTGGTGGTCAGAAATCTGTTAAACTCAACCTTGAATACAATCGTGTCCTAAGCAGTCACAGCTCTCTGAGTAGAGATTTCCACAGCTTCACAGCCTTCTGAAATGTTTTATTTCTAAATGACCACTGCTCATCACAAGACAATGGACAAAATGTTAAGAAGCATACAATAATACATATAACTTGATGTAATCTGGCCTTCTTAAATTTAATTTTTTTTTGATGCATTGGAAGACTGCCGTGGGATAAATGTCCAGTATCAGTAACTTGTTGAAGAAACTAAGCTTGTGTAGTGGCTGCTACCGTGATGTGAAAGCAAGACACTAGTTGGTGGGCTGCAGAACAAAAACTGATTTATTTTCCTGCCCTGCGTGGGCCTTTTAAGAGGAATGGTTCCTGCCCACTGAAAACGGAAATGACGTATGCACTACGTCATTAAACTTTTCCCGCGTGCGGGTTCTCCCTGTTGCTCGGGGAAGATGAAGGCCCAATGCCATCTTGGGCCTTGTTGCTCCGATGACACACAACCCGACCGCTGAGCTGGTTTGCTTGCTCGGATGGTGAGTCGCTACACAATCCCCCCCCCCCCCCCCCCCCAGAACCGGCAATACGGTCCCCAAGGTTTGCGGGCTGTGCTAGCCGTTGCTTAGGAGGTCGGCCTCTGCGTCGCAGTGTTGGGACCTTGACCGGTTGTTGTAGATCTAAATGGGCCGGTTTGAGGCTGTCTGTCGTGAAGACCTCTTCCTTGCCCCCAATGTCCAAAATAAAGGTGGACCCATTATTCCTGATGACCCAGAACGGCCCCTTGTATGGTCGTTGCAATGGTGCCCAGGGTGTGCCCCTGTGAACGAAAACGAACTTAGTCTTGTAGTTCCTTGGGCTCACTGGATGGGGCTGGTAGTCTGGCTTCTTCCAGGGGGTAGGTTTGGAAAGTTCTGGAGTGCACGAGCTGCTTCCCTTGCAGGTCGACTAACAGGCTGTGGGCCCAAAGGAAATCGGCTCCCAGGAATGGCTGGGCGATGGCGGCAAGGGTAAAGTTCCAGGTAAATCGGCTGTCGCCGAATTGTAATTGAACTGTACGGGTGCCGAAAGTCCGTATCGTTGTGCCATTTGCGGCATTGAGTACAGGACCTTGTTGCCTGTTACAGGTGTCGGGGGCAAAATACTGACCTCTGCTCCAGTATCGACGAGGAAACGACGCCCGGACTGCCTGTCCCGAATGAATTGGAGGCTGTGTTGGCGGCCAGCCGTCGTAGCCATCAGTGGCGGCTGGCCCTGGCGTTTCCCTGAAAATTGCAGGGTGGTCGGCATCGATGGGCCTCCGCGCCCCACCTCTGATGGTAGAAACACAGCTGGTCACCAGTGTTGTCGTCTGTGTTTCTGGGGTGTGGTCGCTCGGTTGCTGGGACTGGTTTAGGTAGGCATTGGGCTCGCGGCCTGGCGATTTGGCCGACAGACGACCCGCTCTCGTGTTTGGTCTTCCACAGGACATCTGCCCGGGCAGCTACCTCGTGGGTTGCTGAAATTGGCGTCGGCCAACGGCAGGTGAATGTCATCGGGTAGTTGTTCAAGGAAGGCCTGTTTGAATATTAGGCAAGGCTTGTGTCCCTCAGCCAAGGCCAGCATCTTGTTCATTAGGGCCGATGGGGATCTGTCCCCCTAGGCCGTGGAGATGAAGTGGGCGGCGCGCTCATGACGGGAGAGGCCAAAGGTCCGAATAAGAAGGTCTTTGAAAGCCGGGTACTTATCCTCCTCCGGAGGAGACTGGATGAAGTCTCCGACCTGGGTGGTTGTCTCCTGGTCCAGAAAGCTGACCACGTGGTAGTACTTTGTGGAGTCGGAGGTGATCTGCCGAAGTTGGAATTGTGCTTCAGCCTGGTCGAACCAGACGCTGGGCCGAAGCGTCCAAAAGGTGGGCAGCTTGAGTGCCACTGCGTTGGCTGCTGCGTTGTCATCTATTGTGCGGCTCCAAAATCCGTTTGGACTGTTGGGGTCACCAATGTAGCGGCTGCTACCGCGATGTGAAAGCAAGACACTAGTCGGTGGGCTGCAGAACAAAAACTGATTTATTTTCCTGCTTTGCGCGGGCCTTTTAAGAGGAACGGTTCCTGCCCACCAAAAATGGAAATGACGTATGTGCTACGTCATCAAACTTTTCCCACGCGCAGGTTCTCCCCGTTGCTTGGGGAAGACGAAGGCCCAATGCCATCTTGGGTCTCGCCGCTCCGATGACGTGTGACCCGACCGCTGAGCCGGTTCACTTGCTCGGACGGTGAGTCGCTACACTTAATTAGATTCAACACATCTTTTTGTTATTTCAATTGGAAGCAGTTTTGTTTTTCTTTATTATTCCTACTGTATTTGGGGATTTTCCCTGTTGGGGACCTGAGCCAGAGAGAATTCTATAGCCTCGTTCACTGAATATTTATGCAGCCTTTTGGAGCTCCCTAATGTCTTTATATTTTAGCTAGTCCAATACCTTGCATGTCTGTTTGCTGTTCCTGTTTATAATCTGTATTTTAACCTCCTTGGTACTTTTTGTGCCATTCATGTATTTTTCAGTCATCTAGAATATAGGGAGCAGAGGACTGCCTGGTGATTCTGCTCTTGGCCTGTGTAAATCTCCCATTCACAAATCCTAAAATGAGTGGTTTTGATCAGCAGTTATTCTCAATCATTTATGGATCTTTTTGGAGACCTAACTGATAGTGGAACATGTTCAGGTTGCTGCTAAGAGCTTTCTCTAAACAGTGGATTAAGTATAATATTGTGTTCATTGATCTGCATATGATAATTGTCCTATTACTTTCATATTGAATTTGGTTGTCACTAATATCTGTTAAGATGTCCCACTGAGTTACGTACCCTTTTTGGTACTAGCCACGTTACTAAATGGATGGTTTGATTAAGATATTTTACAAGTAATTCCACTCTTGTGAGTGGGGAGGAAGAAAATTACACATTATCCATCTCTTTTCCACTTTTTAACCTTGATATAAACATAAGTGTGGAACATAATGAGCACTTACTTGGACCTATTCAGGTATTGCAATAGAGCAGCTGATTGAGGTCTCTTGTTACTTCACTTCTGCATTGATAGTGAAATATTAATTTCTTTCCCTCACCCAGAGGTGAATTGATTTTGATTGTGTGCTTTGTACAAAAAAAAATTCAATTCCTGGCAAAGAGATTCCAAAAAATATAGTTTGCTTCGTCTTTGTTATCGCAAACATATCAGATAATTATTGCAATGTTTGATTTTATTAATATATAATTAAAGGATACTAAAGGAAGAGATTGATTTTTAAAAAAAAGGCCAGAAATGACCTACTTGATTTCAGTAAATATGTCAAAAAAACCAGTCTAGTCTTTGTTTCTTATTTTGCTGTTAATTATGCTGCTAATCCCTGTGTTTTCTTTTTTTTCCATTTCTCAGGTATGAGAATTTTCATAGAAGATTGTCCCAAAATCCAAATTTTTGGAAATCATAAACCATATGCTGCAGAAGTTAATTGTAACAACCAACACTGTTCATCTGTTTAAACTGATTTTTTTTTTACAAATCCTTTCCAAGATGTCACTCAGAATACAAATGTTCATAGTAATCGAGCTGGTTTGAAAATTATTTTGGAATACCTGTCATGTTTGTGTTATAATGGATAGTGAGGAACATGTTTAATCATGTTTGAACTGCCATTTTTATTTACTTTCATGAATTGGTTGGAAATTGGAATTCAGCACCTGAGAATGTTTAGAAGCTGTATTACATTGTAAAACTTCATTATATGAGTGGGTTGTCAGTCATCTAGAAAAAAAATCAGAGGGATACAAATACAACTCTTCAAGAAACTATGCAATTTTTTTCTTGTAGTATCTAAAATACTCAACTTTCCACTTTTTCTTTCTTAAGTCTCTGATATGTATAACTTATGAAGACTTGGCTGTGTTTCAATGAACATTGCTTTATTAGTTTAACTTTTATGCTCTACACTAATTTTTCAGTTCGTCAGTTATACATTAGCTTTACATGAGATACTATTCTTTCTCTGTATTTATAATATTTAATTACCAGGGAAAAGAAAAACTGAAAAATTAGATTGCAGGATGTTGCAGTGCTTGAATGCAGAGGGGAATAATTTGTATGCTTGCGTGCACCAGGGTCAAAATTCTGCTCAAATTTCAGCATTAAGCAAAGCTCAATATTCCAAAGCATTGGCAGAGAGTTCCATTGTGGTAAACTACATTGTTTAGAATTTTGGTTGTAAATTAATGGATAGTAATTTGTGCCTATCAGAAGTCCTGTGTTTAATATGATTGAGTATGGTTTTGTAGAATAGTGAGGGTATTATGTGGAGTGATATGCTTTTCCTTACATTAACGGGTAGATGGGGTAATACAAGTAGAATGTGACCTTTCTGTCTCTGTGCTTGCATACCCAGGTCCTCTTCAAAGCAAAGTGCTTGAAGAGCAGGTTGAGACGTGTGTATGGGGAAGGGGCTAGGTGGTGGAGGCAAGGCAGAAATCTGATGGGGAAAGCTAACTACAGAATAAATATTATAAAATTGGTAAAGATATGCAGCAAAGGAAGCTCATAGTGTAATGCAGCCCAACTCAATCATTACTGGAAATGAACAATGTATAGTCTGTAACATGGATGGATGGTACTTGACTAATTAGTGCCCTAAACACAGAAATATTGTTGCCTTGAAGGGACTGTAATCATCCTTACAAGTTGAAAGGCTTCCAAAACAGCTGCGGGTGAGGCAACAAGAAAACTTCTTTTGTAAATTCTTCAAGAACAAATCGATAATGGAGGATTGGAGTTGCATGAATTGAAAATTATTCCAAATATTACTTGCATACAAGAACTGTTTGCTATCGTAACTGTTTAGTTGAAATGAATGGTTATAGTGCAAAACAGTCATTTCAACAGATCATTTCTTAAACCAGAAGAGAATGACAAACATTGTTCTTTCTCAATATCTTTATAAGATTCATCAAAAATAGTAAGTGATGCTGGAAAATTAGTTTATAACTAAGGATTTTTTTGGATGTACTATTAATTTACTTATTGAATTTTGGTCAAAGCATAGCTTTTAAAATTAACTTTTTTCCTGCATATTTATTGAGTTCATCACTTTTACTGAAATGAGGGCTATATGAAAAAAATATTTTTATGATAACTATCTAGGTGTCTTTTTCAGCTAATTAAAGAATACGATTGTAAATATTTGCCTCCAATTTGAAATTAATTGGCCCAGCATCAACAGCCATTTGCTTTAGAGTGTGCCAAATTTCTACAACCCATTTGGTCTGATAGTGTTTCCTAAATCAAAGGTTCACCTGAAAGGACTAGCTTTATATGTTAAATGATGAACCCTAATTTTAGACTGCCCAAGCAGCCAAAATAATAATTTTCTAAATTGATTAGTTCCCTTTTATTATTTTGGAAGCTCATTTCAAAAATTACTCTATTTTCAAATTTGGGAGCTACCATTTAAGGTATACATAATCATTGAACTTCATCTCCTAGTTTCCATGTGTCATCGTCATTAATCTGTGCTTCATACCAGCAGTTAATAATCTCCTCCTGGAGCAATTGCCTAATAAATTATGAAAAGAGATGAAAAAATTGCTCTAAATTTCATGCCATCATATGACCACATTCCTTTCTTTCACAACTTTATTTCCACTTGAGTTTGGGTTGTCAACCAACATCTGGTACAAGCTATTTGATCCTTGCTCCCATTTCCTGGACTTATTTTTTCTAGTTTTTTTTCAATTGAATCTTTTCAGACAATGCCACTTTTCATATCAGCACTGCTGAAATGTTTTTTAAATCTTCAGTGGAGGATTTCTTCCTCTACAGTTCACAGTGGCCTCGATTATGTCTTCCCCATTTCCTGCAGTTGTAACCTTGCCCTTTCTCCTCTCAGTTTGGAATCATAATAAGCTTCCTTTTGTATTTGTCAATCTGCCACCTTCCAGATTCAATGGATCACCCTGTGTCATCTCTCTCAGAACTTCTGTAATGGTGGTGTGAATCATACCTTTCCCCCCCTCCTCAACATTCTGCCCATCTTAGAAAAAGGGATTGTGTATTTCAGACTGATTTGTGGAGAAGGTTCTTCACTTAGTTGGGATCTTTTAAAATTCTCTACCCCAGAAAGCTGCAAGTGCTCAGTTCAGTATATTGGAGACAAGCCAATGAAATTTATATGCCAATGTATATAGGAAGGTGTGGAAGGTAGCAGGTTGCTTATTGAATATTGTAGCAAGTTGAATGACATTTTTGCTGCTTTTGCTCCCTCTGAAACTCCCTCATCTACTCTTTCATGAGCCCCAGCAACTGTTTCCCTTCTGATGAAAGTGCAGAAATTTTACCCTCACTTTCTCATTTTCAATTTGTTTTTCTGATCACTTCATACGTTTACATTTGCTGCACACATTTGGACCACCTCCATAGGAGCTGACCAAATGCAAATTAATGAATCACTTTACTGAATACATCTGTTTTGCAAGTTTGATCCAGAACTTCTGGTTGTGTGCTTTTTCAGTTCAGCATCCCACTCTCCTACTGACCTCTCTGCCCATGGCATTTGATACCATTGCCATGAAATTCAGTGACATCTCGATGAACAATACCATCTCTTAATTCTGTGCCACAATTTCAAATCATGATCTTCATTCAATTTTATATAATAGGTTTTGATGAAATCTCTGCTGACTTCCATTCTATTTGCAGACATAGAAAATAGAACAGTACAGCACAGGAACAGGCCGTTCGGCCCACAATGTTCTGCCTAACTAATTAAACTAGGAATTAAATGCCCAACTAAACTAATCCATTCTGCCAAGCAATGTCCATATTCCTCCATTCTCTGCACATTCATGTGTCTAGCTAAGAGCTTCTTAAATGTCTTAGCGTATTTGCCTCCGTCACCACCTCTGCCAGGCACCCACCAGTCTCTATGTAAAAGAAAACTTGCCCTGTACATCTCCTCTGAACTAGCCCCTTCACCTTAAATACATGCCCTCTAGTATTAGACATTTTGATCCTAGGGAGAAAGATACCGGCTGTCTATCTATGCCTCTCATAATCTCATAAACCTCTATCAGGTCTTCCCTTGGCCTCTGCCACTCCAGGGAAAACAACCCAAGTTTGTCCAATCTCTCTTTATAGTACATGCCCTCTAATCCAGGCAGCATCCTGGTAAAACTTTTCTGCACTCTCTCCAAAGCCTTCCTGTAATGGGGCAACCAGAATTGAATGGAATATTCCAGATGCGGTCTAACTAGAATTTTATAAAGCTGCAATGCAACTTCCTGACTCTTGAACTCAATGCCTTGTTGTGCTTTTTCTTTCCCTTTGTTTGATGGAAGATTGTGTCAAAAATGGAAAATGTAACAGACATAATGTCACTGACTTGAAACAAATGCCACAGGTGTTTTGTGGCCTGCTTTCCAGTATTTCTGTAGGTTTCACTTTTTTCCAGCAGCCTTTGAATTAATAGAGAAACAAAGGACTGCAGATGCTGGAATCTATCCCTACTCTGCTTTTCCCTCCCATGTATTGGGCTTCCCCTTTTCCTATCTTCAGTCCTGAAGAAGGGCCCTGACCCGAAATGTTGACCACCTGCTTTCTTCCATGGATGCTGCCTGGCCTGCTGAGTTCCTCCAGCATCATCGTGTTTTTCATTTTTGAATTAATAGCACCAGTTGGTTAGAAAGACACATGCATTTTAATATAAATTAGTGAAAATATAAACATATGATCCAATGAAATGCTGAATGATGGGTGAGTATGTGGAAAATATGTGGTTTCATTTCTACCTCAGGATCCAATGAAGATTGTAGAATACATTTCCAAGTGTCAGTAGAAACTCCATCAGAAGCAAAAGTCGCTGAGTGCTATACATTGTTTATAAAGGAATAGGTAGGCTCTGATTTTATAACTTCTGAAATTTTATATCTGGCACAATGTTTCTGTAATATTCCTAATTTGATTTAACTAATTAGTTCTGAGTTGTGCGCAATTTAGTGCAGTACATATAACCATTGGAAAGTGAGTATGTGGAATGTGACACTTCACGTAGTTTTATTCCATTTAAATCCAGATATATTCCAAATACAAATTTGATGGAGGCCTGATTAGGAAGAAGAAATAATAGAACAGGGGTTGAATGTATAAATCAATTCCTCCCACCCACCACTTCCTAAACAACACCATAATTTTTCTTTTAATGAACACTTGAGGAAAGATGCTGGATTCTCTCTGACCCAAAAGGTGAAACCTCAATGTACTAGTCTTTACATATCTGTTCTAATATTGCGTACCTCTATATAACATTTCACCTTCTTCAGTTATACCTACCAAAGTAGTTAGTCACAATTAAAATCAATTGATTTTTATTTTGCTTAGTTATGTTGCTATAATCAAATTATTATAGTTTTAGTACAAAATAATTAGGATTATATTATGATCTGAACAGACATTTAAACATTTAATCACAGGCTTAACTGGGATTTTGTTCTATATTGCTACTAATGTGGGTTGGATGGAATATCTAGTAATACTCTGTGTACCTATTTTAATAGTTCAGTTGAGTCATAATGAAGATTGATCATAGTAAGATTTTCAACCTGGAGTCCAAACCAAATGGGGCAAGCAGGGCTGATATCATAACTTTGGAAAAATGGCTTTGGTTGTGACAAAGATATTACAGCCACTATGTCCTTGAATATCACCATGTTACCTTGTTACCTTTCAGAAGATGCAATGAGAATCACAAGTTTTAAAATCCTTGTTTATTTATAAAAAAAATTATCAAATTAAAAATATTGTTGGCCCTTTTATAGTACCATCTTATGAAGGATTTAATGTAACAGTTTTATTACCTCTTTCAATTGAAAATGTTCACAAGTCCTGACCACATAATCTAGGAGTTGAAAATCGTGTGTAGTTTTTGATAGAACTGTGTCTCTTGATCAAGAGTAAATAAGAAAAATATGTTTTCAGTGGAAGAAATTAAATGTTTGAAATAGTCAGCAGGTGCAGTAATAGTCATAGAGTGAAACAGTTAACTAATGACGAATGAGCTTTCATCAACATTGGGAGTTTGCTATAGAATAGGTAAAGATGCAGAAAATGTTAGTGGGGTGGGACAGATGGGGCAGAAGGAAGAGAAAGTAAGTTATGATTGGGTAGATTGCAGGAATAATTAAATGTCCGTATGAGTGCAAGGCAAAGATGTGTGGAAATGGGGCTAATAGGTTAAGGGGTGCTGTGAATGGAAATGACAGAATCAAATGTTGAGTTTGGACATTTGTAATATCCTATGTTGGAAATGAGGTATACAAGTTTAATTTGAGCTTGATGGTGTAAGTGTTAGAGACGTAGATTTAAAGGGGCAGGTCACTGGATGGTTGGTCTTTTGCTTACATACTGAATGGTGGTTTTCCACAAAGTGGGCCACCCAATGTGCATTTGAATTCCCTAGTGTACAGGACACTGAGCTCTGAACAAAGGAGTACAAGCAAACCACTGTTTCATTCTGAAAGAATGTTTGTTCATTGGATGGTAGGTAAAGGGTCATCTACTGTGATTGTCACAAAAAAGTGGCATGGAAAAGGAAGAGATGTATTGGTGATGGAGAAATGAATTGGCTATGGACTCTTTGGAATAGTGGAAGGAGAAGGGAGAGGAGTATAAGAAGTGTTTAGTGGTGCCATTATGCTGGAGGTCCTGCCAGTGGCAGAGGTAATGGGTTGAATGTGGAGGCTGTGGGGTGAAAGGTCAAATCAAGAGGAATCCTATAATGTTTCTTGGAAGGAAAGGGAAGAGTGGGAAATAGAATTAATTAAAGAGTATTGTCAACTACTGTGGAGGACAATCCTTGTTTGAGAAACAGTGAAAAAGGCTCAGTAACACAAGGAAACAGACTTGGGTTGATTAACAAAAGACTCAGGTGATATGAAAAATCCACTTATTTGTATACTGAGCAGGAATGACCCTTCTGAAGAGATGGTAGAAGTATATTCAAAACTAGCTTTCAAAATTTAATTGTATATTCAAAGGGAGTATGTTTTTTAAGGGTATTGGGAGTTCTCTATGGGTGCAGATGGAAGATAACAAGGAACAAATTTGAGTGGCTTACATACCCCTTAACAGATGAAATACCACTGGAGAGGGAAAACAGAGGGTGGGAGTTACATTCTGGTATGGAAAGAAATTTGGTTGAAGAACAGTAAAAAAAAAGAGAAGCACAAACATCATTTTCAAATTGATAATCCCTTGCTAATAGGGTGCCAATACAGAGCCCTTGGATATTCACAATTTAGAATAACATTGTAGATGCAATTATAAAGTACAAAAATAATTTAAAGGTGCTGATGTTACAGAGGTAGGAGGATGCAAAGAAGTTTATAAAGCTTTATTTGAGTGAGCAGCAAGATGGCAGCTGGTGTGTGCAATGTAAAATGTGAGGTTATCATTTTGGTAGGAAGAATAAAAAAAATAACTGGTGAGAAACTAAGTACTAATGTACAGAAGGATTTGATGTGTTGATTTGTGAGATGCAGAAAGTAAATATACAGTTAGCAATTAAGAAGCTAAATTTCACATTATACTCATTGTGAAGTACAAAAGTAATGTAGTCTTACTGAAATTGTACATGCTATACGTGAGTCTTCATTTAGGATGCTGTGGGCATTGTTGATCTCCATATCCAAAGAAGGTTGTGCTTTCCTTGGAATTGTGCAATGTAGATTTACTTTATTGGTTCTGGGATGAGAAGATTGTCCTTTGGGGAGTAATTTAGTATGATTTAGCTTATAATTATTGGAGTCTAGAGGGATAAGCAGGTGATATCATGGGTTCATACAAGATTCTGAGAAGTAGACTGGTTAGCTGTAGAGAGGTTGTTTCCTGTAGCTGGAGAATCTAGAACAGAAGGTTGAGGATAGGGGGAGGAGTGGAAAGAAAAGGTCTATAAGGGGAGCAAAATCTTAGGACAGAGGTTAAGAGATTATTTCTGTATACGTTTGTACACTTTCATTATTCTGTATAGGTGATAGATTGCTGAACGCCAAGGCAATTGGTGAAAGAGGGGAAAATAGACTTGACACATGGTATTGGTCATGATCTAATTGAATGGTTAAACAGGCTTTAAAAGCTGCATAATTTGCTTTGCTTTTGCATGTTTATTCTGTGATTACAGAATCATCACTGGTTATACCCATTGCTACCAAATGCATACAGACATCCAGTGATTATTATTTTAAGGCTCTGACTTGATTTGCAAAAACAAAAATAACATTTTATGGAGTTTGACACATTTTGTGCCTAATAAGGTCCTGCAGAGACATGAACAAATTCACTTAGAGACACAACAGTTTTGTTCTCTCTTTTATGAAGGAAAGCTTAACCTTTTGCAGGACTGTTAATCAGTCACATTAATTCTTGTAATCTTGCTGATTTTGCTATGCAATAATCAGAGTTGCTTTTCAATTAGCTTTTTTTTCTGTTTTTCTACCTAATCTGCTGACCATGATTTAGTTTGTTTTGTCCTCTTTTCATGTAGAACAGTGATCCCTTGTTTATGCATTCTTTGACAAACCTTTTCCTTGGGAAAGGTCAAATCATGAAGCATTCTGGGAATGAGCAATATGTCATTTTATTATTTCTTGCCACACTGCAAATCCATACTCTATATATCAGCTGAAAGCATAAGCAAAAACCTTTAATCACAAGATTATGTTCTAGTCCTATGAATGTGTACATAAGAATAGCCCACTTTACAAATTTTTGACTGTGAAGATTCTGCAATAATATTAATTATTGCTGCAATGTCAGTGAGTTTCTATTAGTTACTGCTGGAATCAACCCTAATTCTGATTCTCAACTCCAAATTTTTTCTTCTCTTTCCCTTCTCTCTCACTTCTTTGATTTTTTCCCCCCCTCATCTGCTCTTGCTTTTCCTTCATTATCAATAGAAGATGCTTCCTGGTTCTTGGGATTTCTTGCACATACCCACTGCTTCAAACTATGCATAAAGATACTTGCCTTCTGTGCTCTCAACTTAATGAAAATTCTACAGCTTGTGCTGAAATCTTCTGTAATTAATGATCACATGGGCAAATATCAGCTGATTAAACTTCCAGTGCAACTTCCAACTACAATTTGCTATCCTGTGTTTATTTACAAAAAAGCACAGGATTGTTAACCGTCCTGCATTATATAGGATGCTTCATTGTTTAAATGGAAAACTAACTGTCTCATACTAATTAATGTAGGGAACCTTTAAACATTTCCCTTTTAAGCACCCAGTGTGAGAGATCTCATGAAGGATTAATGAAGAATTGGGAAAGTATAGAAGGTAGGAGCAAAGATAGGCCATTTGGCCCTTTGAGCCTGCTCCATCTTTCAATATGATCATGACTGATCATCCAAATTCAGTACTCTGTTCCAGCTTTCTCCCTATATTCTTTGATCCCTCTAGCCCTAAAAGTAATATATAACTACTCCTTGAATATATTTAATGATTTGGCTTCAACTGCATTCTGTGGTAGAGAATGCCACAGATTCACAAGAAGAAATGTCTTTCTTCATCTCAGTCTTAAATGGCTCATCCCTAATCTTTAGACTGGTTCCTGGACTCTAATGCCATCAGAAACATCCTTGCATCTAATCTGTCTAGTCCTGTTAGAATATTATAGCTTTCCCCTCTCATTCTTCTAAAATCTTATGAATACAAGTCTAATTAAGCAAATCTCTTCATATGTCAGTCCTGCCATCCTAGGAATCTTTGCTAAACTTGCTCCACAATGAGAACATCCTTCCTCAAAAAGGAGTCCAAAACTGCACACAATACTGAAGGTGTTGTCTTTCCAAGGATGTGTACAACTGCAGCAAAACTCCCTGCTTCTATACTCTCACTATGCCTTTTAATCACATGTTTACATTCAGTAACTGGTGTAGGGTGACATCCTGGTCTAGATGCACCTCCCCCTTTCCCAATCTATTATAATTCAGATGAGCTGCCTTTCCATTATTGCTACCAAAGTTGAAGACGTCTTACGTTGCAGCTATAAGATCAGTCTTCTGGAGACTGAACCTGCAGAGAGCATCAGGCCCGGATGGTCTCCCTGGCCACGTCCTTGGATCCTGTGCAGATCAGCTGGTGGGGTATTTGCAGACATTTTTAACCTCTCCCCACTTCAATCTGAGGCTCCTATCTGCTTTAAGAAGACCACTATCATCCCAAGTACCTAAGAAAAACAAGGTGATGTGCCTTAGTTACTACCGCCCGGTGGCTCTGACATCGGCCATCATGAAGTGCTTCAAGAGGCTGGTCATGGCACACATTAACTCCAGCCTCCCAGACAAACTTGACCCACTGCAATTTGCCTACTGCCAAAACGTCTATGGTGGATGCCATCTCCCTGGCCCTATGTTCATTTCTGGAGCATCTGGATAGTAAAGATGTGTATGTTAGACTATTGTTTATTGACTGCAAAGTCAAAGTTGAGTATATTGTCATGCATAAGTGCATGTATGCACAGGTGCAATGAAAAACTGACTTGCAGCAGCATTACAGGCACATAGCATATAAGCGGCATTCACAAGAAAAGCATAAATTATACACAATTTTTACAAGAAAAAACAAGTTGAACAAAAAAAAAAAATTTTAGTGCAAAGTGATCAGAATGGTCATAGTGTTGCTAAACTGTAGTGGTGATTAGGGTTTTGCTGGTTGGTTCAAGAACCGAATGGTTGAAGGGACGTAGCTGTTCTTGAACCTGGTGGTGTGGGACTTCAGGCTTCTGTAACTCCTGCTCGATGGTAGCTGTGAAAAGATAGCATGGCCCAGATGGTGGGGATCTTTGATGGATGTTGCCTTCTTGAGGCAGCACCTCCTGTAGATACTACTGATGGTAGGGAGGGGTGTGCCCATGACTTGTTGACTTCAGGAAGGGGAAGGAGGGTTAACATGCTTCAGTCTACGTTGGGGGATCGGCAGTGGAGAGAGTCAGCAGCTTTAAATTCCTGGGCATTAATATATCGGATGACCTGTCCTGGGCCCAGCACATAGATGCAATCATAAGGAAAACATGCCAATGTCTTTACTTTCTTAGGAGTTTAAGGAGCTTTGGCTTGTCATAGAACACTCTAACAAACTTCTACAGATGTACTGTTGAAAGTATCCTGACTGGTTGCATCGTGGTCTGGTATGACAACTCGAAAAGCTCGGCCTTCAACACTATAATTCCAAGAAAACTCATCTCTAAACTTCTAGACCTGGTACTCACCACCTTCCTTTGCAACTGGATCCTTGACTTCCTGACCAACAGACCGCAATCAGTAAGCATAGGCAGAAACACCTTTGCCGTGATTATTCTCAACCTGGTGCTCCACAAGGCTGCTTCCTCAACCCTATACTCATACATTCTCTACTCCCTATACATTCACGACTATGTGGCCAGAGTTTGCTCTAACTCCATCTACAAATTTGCAGATGACCCCACCGTAATGGGCTGAATCTCAAATAACGATGAGTCAGAGTACAGGAAGGAGATAGAGAGCCTAGTGACATGGTGTCATTACAACAACCTTTCCTCAATGTCAGCAAAACAAAAGAGTTGGTCATTGATTTCAGGAAGGGGGGTAGTGCACAGACTTCTGTTTACATCAATAGTGCTAAGATCGAGAGGGTTGAGAGCTTCAAGTTCCTAGGCATGAACATCACCAACAACATGTTCTGGTCCAACCACATAGATGCCACAGCCAGCGTCTCTTTCCCAGGGCGCCAATGCTCAAAACAAGAGGACATGGCTTTAAGGTATTCGGTGGGAAATTCAAGGGTGATGTCAGAGGGAGGTTTTTCACCCAGAGAGTGGTTGGTGCATGGAATGCGCTGCCTGGGGTGGTGGTAGAAGCTGATACATTGGACAAGTTCAAGCGATTGTTAGATAAGCATATGGAGGAATTTAAGTTAGAGGGATAAATGGGAGGAAGGGGTTAGATAGTCATAGGTGTGGTTTGAAGGGCAGCACAACATGGTGGGCCGAAGGGCCTGTATTGTTCTATGGTTCTAAGAAAGCTCACTAGCGCGTCTACTTCCTCAGGAGGCTAAAGAAATTTGGCATGTCCCCTTTGACACTCACCGATTTTTATTGATGCACCATAGAAAGCATCCTATCTGGATGCTTCACGGCTTGGTATGGCAACTGCTCTGCCCAGGACTGCAAGAAACTGCAGAGTTGTGGACACAGCTCAGCACATCAAGGAAACCAGCCTCCCCTCCATGGCCTTTGTCTACACTTCTTGCTGTCTTGGTAAAGCAGCAAGCATAATCAGAGACTCTACCCACCTGGACATTCTCTCTTCTCCCCCCTCCCATCAGGCAGAAGATACAAAAGCCTAACAGCAGGTACCACAAGGCTCAGGGACAGCTTCTATCCCACTGTTATAAGACTATTGAACAGTCCCCTAGTACAATAAAATGGACTCTTGACCCTACAATCTACCTCATTATGGCCTTGCACCTTATTGTCTACCTCCACTGCACTTTCTCTGTAACTGTAACTCTTTATTCTGCACTCTGTCATTGTTTTACGTATTACCTCAATACACCGTGTAATGAAATGATCTGTATGGATGGTATGCAAAACAAGCTTTTCACTGTACCTCGGTACATGTGGCAATAATAAACCAATTTACCAAAGTAGATAACCTCACATTTATACACATTATGTTTATTTGCCATGTATCACTGCCTCTTCCCTCAACCTGTCCAAATCAATCTGAAGCTTCTCTGCGCCATCTTCAAGACACACCACGTCAACCACACGCTTGAAGTTATTACATTTAATTCCCTGTTCCAAATAATTATATGTATTATAAATAGCTTGAGTCCCACCACTGATTCCTGTGGTTCCTCAATAGTCACTGTCTGCCCCTCGGAAAAAGACCCATTTATTCCTACAAACAACAATTTGCTGGACGAACTCAGCGGGTCGAACAGCATCTGTGGGAGGCAAGGAACTGTCGGCGATACGGGTCGAAACCCTGCATTAAGACTAGTTGCTCCAGATTCCATCATCTGCAGTCCCTTGTGCCATGTTTATTCCTATACTTAGTTTCCTGTCCGCCAGCAAGATGTCCATTCACATCCGTACTTTTACTTTAATCCATGTGCTTTAATTTTGCACGGTGCCACGGTGCCGAGCTGCTCACTGATTTATCTGGCTGTGATTTGCATCTTTGCGCTGGTGCAGCGGAGACAGGAAGACTAATGACTAACTATGATACTGGAATCTACTGTCCGGATTACATCCATCCCATTCCTCCTCTCCCCAACATACACCACCCCCACCCCTCCCTTCCCACCCACCATTCCCTGTCGTGCACCGAGCACGCTCGTGAAACTGGTTGGGAGATGTATTCTACTTGTCATAGGCATGGTCGCTCGTCGCACACTGCTACTTGGCATTGCTTGCTTGCTTCGCATTAATCTCAGTGTAGCCATTTTTTGAGCTAATATTTATCCACAAGAAAAACGCGCACCAATGCATCGGATTTTAGAACCCATTGCTCGAGTTACTGGTAAAAGAAAATTCTCTCACCAGCAGAACTATCAATTTCAAAGGATGCGCATAACATACACAACATATTGCAGTCTCTTAGTGCCATTTTAACAGTCGGCAAGGTATCTTTACATGCTGGCTGTAATAATAGAGCCTACATTTAAAAGTAACCCATTTCAACAGTGTTGTGTCTACACATTGTTGGCGGGATCTGTTAATGATCAGCGCTGAATAGAGGGAAGACATTTCAACTCCGAGCAGTCGGCAGCTGAGGCTTGAACTCACTTGAAATTTTGGGGATCCTGCACAAGCATTGCAGACTGTTAGCAGGTTTTCTGGATACTTTGATGGAGGTGAAAATCCTTGCCTCCTCAATAAAGACTTCCCACTAAACTGTTATTTACAATTTTCAAGAGCGGTAGTTGTTGGGAATCTGCAATAAAAAGAACGTCGGAGAGAGAGAGAGTTAACATTATTTCAGGTTGAAGACCTTCCGGCAGAATTGGGGAAGAGAGAAAACAAGTTAGTTTTAAGTTACAGGGAAGATGGGAGAAGGATGGATAAGAAAAAGCGAATGTTTGTTGCTAGGTGAAGCCAAGGTTGTCCTGGTGATAAGCTATAAAGTTATTTGATTATAGATTGAGGGCAGTTTGAGGGAAAATGGGAACAAAGAAATGTAAAAGTTGTGAAATAAGGGTAGTTAGACTTTACAAGGTTTTGTTTTTGTTTCAGATTTCCAGCATCTGCAGTTTTCATTTAAATTAGCATTTCAGGTTGATAACCTTTTGCCAAAAGCGGGAAAACGAACACGTTTGTAAAGAAAGGGTAGAGATGGAAAGAAGAGGGAGTGCTTGCCAATAGGGTAGAAACCAAGAGAATGCAAAACGCACAGGTGGTGTTGGTGTCATACGAGAGAAGATGGTGACGGTTCAATTATCGTTGTTAACCCCGGATGGAGGAGCTGTAAATAGAGGGCGATGAATGAGACCGGAGGTGAACAAAACTGCTGGGACTGCGAGAATGCAGAACATCACACTTGCTCTCAAAAGGGAATTGCATTCTATTGCGGAAATAGCAATTACCGATGGGGTATTTAACTGACGGCGACCCGATGGTCCTTTATTCCGTGGTGGAGAGTTCGGCCAGCTGTCACGGACGCGGGATCGTCAACGCCAAGTAACGAAATAGCACAGCACAGCCACCTGTCCACTTCGATGTCCCGCCTCCCGGCGACCTGAAGAACACGTGTTGTCAGCGACGTCACACTGGGTGAAGGAGCTGGGCTGATAGGTTGCCTGTCGCGTCCTAGCAACGGTGCCGCCGGCTGTTGTTGCTGGAGGGGCGGCGGCGGCGGCGGCGGCGGCGGGAAAGGGTCGCCGAGCTCGGGGGAGCGGGAAACGTTGGACAAAAGAAGCAGCAATGCTTGAGAGCATACAGTGCGCGATCTTAGAAATTGGTAGAAGCTTCTTCCTAACTCTCTCCAACCTTTCGGCTGACGGTAAAGACTTGCTCAATAATATTCAATGGAACTGATTAGTCTCACACTAATAGTTTAGGTTTGCAACAAGTTGGTTTTCTTCATTGGCATCAGGTGCATATTGAATCGCAGCGCGGGATATTACAGTGATTTTATGGGTCGATGATAGCCAAAAGCTCCAGCTGCCTTTACTTGTTTTAATAGTTACTTCACCTCGACTTGTTTTCCCATCAGACATTGTGAACATATGGGCAAATGTTTCTGCTTTCGTGGATCGCCACATGTCCCTGCAGAAGGTAAGAATTCCGTCCTTGGACGTTGCACGCCGCTGTCGATAAGTGAACTTCTGAATGAAAAAGGAATATAAACTCGGCAGCGCAATTGCATTTCTGAAATGGGTAATAATTCTCTTTTTTTTGTTAGAATCAGAATGAATACGGAAAGATTAATATGTAATACTTCAGTTTATATTTCTCCCAGAATACGAAATGTACACTTGTTCGTTAAAGTTAAGTTGGCGTGTATGAATGTTAACCAAGAATGTTGACGTATATAAACTGGGTAATATCCAAAATATCAGCAGACGACGAATCTTTTATATTTACATTTTGAAATATTGTGTTAACCAGTGATAAAATCGTACTTAAACTTTCATATTTGTTTTGCAAAATGTATCTTGTATTTCAGGGAGTTCATATCTCAGGATTGGGGACTTTTACTTTCTCACAGCAAAGATTGGATGTTGGACATAGATTCATTTTAATTCAAAGGCCAGTATTTGTGATGTCTGAAAAATTCCTGCAGGTCCATGGATTATCGCGCGCAAAACAGCACGTATCTGGTAATAAGTCATCTTAATGCATCAGTAATCAAATGTATGTCAAATAATACGTACAATAGAAAGCTAAAATTATGAGTTAGGTGCAGTCAGTGGCATAAGATGCAGAAGTTTTAAAAGGTTAGCAAGACGTTTATCAGTTGAACCAAAACATTGAAAAAATAATTATGTCGTCATAGCACTGTTCATTTACTATTAAATTAATTCTCACTTTAAAAAGATTAAATTCTACTTGAATTCACATAGTACACCCACATTTGTGATGATACACAAACATTAAGTTCCTGTGATGAGTCGCATGAAGTATTGGTAATGGACTTGGATGTTTCAAACAAGCCTCAAAGTTACTTTTCTTTATAGCATATAACTTTCCTTGTTCATCAATTCAGTGCATCAGTGACTACATTTTAAAAGTTGTAAAGTGCTTTACACTTTAACATCCTGATGTTGTGACTATGAAAAATATTTTTAAAAAACACATTAGGCTAAAATTAGAAGCCATAAATCTGACACTTATAAAACTAGAAGAAAATTCAAGGGAATCTTTTTTGCACAGAGGATCTGGAACTCCCAACCATAAATAGCAGTTGAGGTAGATACCATAGGGATGTTTAAGGGAATTTATTGAAGGAGAATAGAATAGAGCGTTATGTTGGCTGGGTTAGAAGAAGACTGGTGAGTGAAGGCTTGTTTGGTGCAGGAATGTTGGCATGGACCAGTTACCTCAAATGACCTGATTCTGAGTTGTGCTTTCTTTGGAGTGTGTAAATATTTGCTGTTCTTTTTCATTTCAGAATGAAGAAGAAATTTTACTTCAGTAGCAATACATTTCATCAGAATGACAATATAAATTACATATGAGACATGTGTGCCTAAAAGTCTTGTTTCCCTTTACCTTCCCATTTCATGCTGGTAGCGCCTGCAGAGTGATTCATTGTTTCCATGCAGTAATGCCCAACAATTACGCTTTTGGTATTCAAAATTTGAAAGCAAAGGAATTTTAAGTATGAAACAGCCTGTACTTCCTTTAAATTTCTATAAATACTTCACTATAGACATAGGGGTTAGGAAGTTGTGGGCATGCTACGTTGGCGCCGGAAGCGTGGCGACACTTGCGGGCTGCCCCCAGAACATTCTCTACGCAAAAGATGCATTTCACTGTGTTTCAATGTACATGTTGAAGATCAAGGATCTTTGGATTCTGACTTTAGCACAATTTCTTTCATAATTTTTCAAACAAATTGTGAAAGGGAATAAAACTATTTTAATGTAATATTTGGTTAATTTTTTTCTCATCCATTTTCCCTTGTGTATTGCTTTTGCTGCACCTCATCTTAATGGCCATTCTTAAAATGCAATTTTCAACAGTATCAGGAGGCTCTATGATTGCTGGAGATGAGGTCCAGATAAGCCAAGTCATTCAGCATATACACAGATGCAAATTCTGAAGATGTCACTAAGTAGCAGTAAAGGGTAGAAAATCATTCAAACTTGGTGGAAAATCCCCACTGCAGATCTAGTAATTGCTTGTTACAGTATTAGGCTGTCCCTTGATTACATACTTGGATTGCCTTTATCCTGGTAAAATTGTGAAAAGAGATAATAAGCTGTCAAAAAAAAATACTGATGTTTTATTATTTGTTTTTCTACAGGTGACATACCCATTGTTGAACTTAATTTTACATTCCTTGCTTTGGAGAGTCCTTATGATCGAGATACTGTGGAAGGATGTGTCAAAGAGACTTTGCAGATCATGAATCGTTATATCGCCTGTAACCGTGATGTTAATTTCACATTCAAAGATATTGGTGTGCTAACTATACGAAATAACAAGGTCAAAATGAAGTTTTATAGAGAATTTCTAAATGCTATGGATGGTAGTGGAAATTTAGTGAAAGCCCTTTCAAATGTAAGTACAATAAATATTTTGAAAAACAAAATAGAATTTTGAAAAAATAAGTGATTGTTTGAACAACTATTGCTGCTCAGTAGTGAAGAATGAAAAATAAATTGAACATATGAGAGGATTTTAAAGCTCTAATGTTGATCAAGCTGATATCATTGATTTAGCTTTCTGTTTGTGCATAAAATTCAGAATACCCAGTGTCCAACCTGCTCTTGTAGATGTAGTGTGGTAGAATGAAGCAGTTAAAGATGATTGTACCTAGGTCTTTGCCCTGAGGGTTTCCTGCAGGGATGTTCTAGTACTGGGGTGAGTGAACTCCACTATCTTTCTTTGCACGAGGCAAATTCCAACAAGTGGAGTGTTTTATTTCCTTTGAGCCCATTGTCAGTTTTACCAGGACTCCTTGATACCTCATTCTATTAAATGCTCTTGAGAGAAGTTTGATTTAATAAATGGGAGCCAGAACAGATTTGTTAAGCACTAATCATGTTCATCTAATCTTTACAATACAGAAAGAGGCCATTTGGCGGATCATGTCAGTGCTGGTTGAAAGACAGTCACCCAGCCTAATCCCATTTTCCAGCATTAGGTCAATATCCCTGAGGGTCACTGCTCTTCAGGTGCTGTTTAAGTTTGGTGAGGGCTTTTGTTTCTACTGCTCTTTTAGGCAGTGTGTTCCTGACCCCTACCACCCTCTGGGTAATATTTAAGTTAGAATATTAATGTAGTGAAAGCAGTTCAGAAAAATTTATTGGACTGATAACATAGAATAGGCAGGTTATCTTGCGAGGAAGGGTTGGTCAGGCTAATCTTGTATCTGCTGGGACTTAAAAGAGTGAGAGGGGACTTGACTGAAACACAAGATCCTAGTGGTCTTGACAGAATGGATGTGGAGAGGATGCTTGCTCTTGTGGGGAGAATCTAGAGCTAGGGGGTCACTGTTTAAAAATATGGAGCCACCCATTTAAGATAAATGAGTTACATTTTTTGTTATCTGAGAGGGTGGTGAGTCTTTGGAACTCTCTTCCTCAAAGGCTGGTGGAAATAGAGGCTTTGAATATTTGTAAGGCAGAGTTGGATAGATACTCTGATAAGCAAGAGGTGAAAGTTGATAACAGAGTTGAGGTTACAGTCAGATCAGCCATGAATGGAGCTTAATTGACGGATAATTTGTATGTTCAGCTGTGCTTTTTCAGAACCAATTGTTGCAAATCTCTTATTTGAGGGAACAGAGCATGGGAAAATAATTGGGGGGGAAATAATAGTTTTTGATTAGGTGGATGATAGGAATGATGCAAGGAGAATTTTTACATAGAAATGACACAAGGATCCCCTTTAGCAGTTATAAAACACCCACATCACATTGGTTTCCAAAATCCTTGTAACCAACTTATCAAACACTAGTCATTTGCATTTTTGTTATTAAATGGAATGAGATGAAAGAATATATTTTCTATGTGCATCATTTCTTTACTTAAATAGCACCAAATGTACCCAATAGTGAGATTCTGGCACAGGAATTGAAATTATGTTGATAAAGACCTGATGAAGTTGTGATCCTAAGGAGATTTTTATCTTGAGTAGAAGCAGCAAATGTGAAAGAGAAAGCCAGTGCAAACAGTTCAAGGGGACATTCTAGGTATGCAGTAGAGGTTGGAGTGTATGGCCACTCACTACAAGGTCTCACTTCATTATTTGTTTCCTCTGCCTGATCATAAACTTTTTTCTTTTCTCCACATCATTTCTTCTTGTTCCAAAGAATGGAAGCATAAAAAGAACCCAAGGTTTCTTTCACCATTTGTGGTAACATGTTTTCAGGAGAAATTAAATCACAGAGATCCATCTGTGCCAGTTATTGGTTATTCACAACTAAAGAAGGTTATTGCAGAACTAGGTGAGATCTAGCTGCATGATTTAAAGGAAGATTCTGTGAGCAAGTCCAAGCCCCGTGCTGGGAAGATCTGTTTTAAGTTGCATACAAACTGGTTTTACTTCACATTTATTCTTGGAGTCATGGAGTAATGCAGCATAGAAACGGGCCCTTTGACCTAATTAGTCCATGCCAACGATGGTGCCCACCAAGCTAGTCCTATTTGCCGGTGTTTGGCGCATATTCCTCTAAACCCTTCCTATCGATGTACTTATCCAAATATCTTCTGAATGTTGTTATTGTACCTGTCTCAACTACTTCCTCTCTCAGCTCATTTCATATACCCACCACCCTCTGCAGGAAGAAGTTGCTCCTCAGGTCGCTTTGAAATCTTTCACCTCTCACCTTAAACTTGTGCCCTCTAGTTTAGTTGCCCTTCCCTTGGAAAAAGACAATGTGCATTCACCCTATCTATGCCCGTCATGATTTTAAGCACCTCTGTAAAGTCATCCCTCAATCTCCTACATTCCAAGGAATAAGATCCCAGCCTGCCCAACCTCTCCCTATAACTCAGGCCCTTGAGTCCTGGCAGCATCCTTGTAAATCTTCTCTGCACTCTTTCCAGTTTAATTGTGTCTTTCCTATAACAGGGGCGACCAATACTCCAAGTGCAGTCTCACCAATGTCTGGTACAATTGGAACATAATATCCGAAACCCCTATAGTCAGTGCCCTGACTGATGAAGGCCAGGATGCCATATGCCTTCTTCATCACCCTGTTTACTTATGATGCCACTATCAGTGAATTATGTACTTGTACTCCTAGCTCCCTCTGTTCCACAACACTCCCTAGAACCCGAGCGTTCACTGTATCAGTCCAACCTTGGTTTGACTTCCCAAAATGCAACACTTGCACTTAACTGAATTGAAAGCCATTTGCCATTCCTCAGCCTGCTTACCTAGCTGATCAATATCCCCCTGTAATTTTTGATAACCTTCTTACTGTCTATGATACTACCTATTTTAGTACCATCTGCAAACTTAAGAACCATGTCTTGTATGTGTACATCCACATCATTTATATAAGTAACGAACAACAAAGGTTCCAGCACTGACCCTTGTTGCACATCACTAGTCACAGGCCTCCAGTCCAAAAAACAACCTTTAACCATCATTCTCTGCTTTCTACCATTGAGCCAATTACGAATACAATCTAATGCTATCTCTTCCTGAATCCCATGCAGTCTAACCTTCCAGACTAGCCTGCCATGTGGGACCTTGTCAAAGGCCTTGCTAAAGCCCACATTGACCATGCCCACAGTCCCATCCTCATTTATCCTCTTGGTTACCTCTTTGAAGAGATTTGTCAGACACTATTTCCCACACACAAGGCCATGCTAACTGTCCTAATTAGTCTATCCAAATATTGATAGATCCTCTCCCTCAGAATCCCTTCAAGTAACTTGCTCACCACTGATGTCAGACTCACCAGCCTGTAGTTCTCTGGCTTGTCTTTGCTGCCCTTCTTAGTGATACAACATTAGCCATCCTTCAACTCTGGCTAAAGATGAAAGAAGTACCTTTGCAAGGGCCTCTGCAATTTCTTCCCTAGCTTCCCACAAGGTTTGAGGATGCACTTAATCAGACCCAGTGGATTTATCCACCTTAATGAGCTTGGTAATTTGTATGTGGTCCAAGACATTATCACTCATCTCACTCATTTCTTTAGCATCCATCATTTTCTCCACAGTAAAACAAAAACTGAGAAATATTCCTTAAAATCTCATCCATCTCCTGTGGTTCCACACACAGATGGCTCTGCCTGCCAGATCCATTTCATGTCCTCTTTTTACCCTCCTGATTTTCTCTACACATAATCATCGAGGGATTTGCTTGTTCCCAATTGCCTAAGCCCAATATATGCCTCCTTTTTCCTGAACAGAGCCTCAATATCTCTCATCAACCCAGGGTTCCTTAAACTTGTCAGCCTTACTCCTCACCCTAGCAGGAACATGCTGCCTCTGGACTCTTGATATCACACTTTTTAAAAGCCTCTCACTTGCCAGTCATCCCTTTACCTGCAAACAGTCTCACCCATTCGACCTCTGCAAGATCCCATCTAATGCCTGCAAAATTGGCCCTACCCCAGTTTAGGACAATCTATGGACCAGTCCTATTTTTCTCCATAACTATTTAAAAACTAATAGAATTATGACCACTGGACCCAAACTGCTCCCCAACTGATACTTCAGTTACTTGCCTACCTTGTTCCCTAACAGGAGGTCCAGTATGGCACCCTCTCTAGTAAAGCCCTTTGTATATTGATGAAGGAAATTTCCTTGGACACAGTTAACAAATTCCACCCCATCCAAGCTCCTCCCTCTCAAATGACTTGCTTCCACTCTGGCTTGGTGAGAAATTTACCAACTTTTTCTTGCACTGATCACCCAACATAGGATTTCTTGCCCCAATAGTCGTCTTTCCTCCTCTTCCCCCCCCCCCCCCCCCCCAGCAATGCAGATCATAACCCCACCAATAGTTTTCTCCATACTTGCATACTGCCCTCACCCCATTTCCGACCAGCCCTTGCTAGTCTCACAGCCCTCGCTAGTCTCACAGCCCTCATTGCTGGTAGTTCTCACTTGCACTTTCTCACCCCTCCCCATTTTCTGATTCACAATCTTCCTCCCTGTCCTGGCCACTCTATCCATTAACCCCCCCCCCCCCCCTGAAATTTGACTGTGCCTCCAGATTTACCTGATGCCCTAGTGTTCTGCACTACTGCAGTGTGTGAAGGGAAGATCATGCCATGAGCCTCAGGCACTGCTGAACTTCTAGTTGGCTTTGTGCAGCAACTGATAAATACACAGCAAAAAAAAACTGCAGATGCTGGAAATCTAAAATAAAAACTGAACATGCTGGAAATACTCAGCAAGTCAGGTCACATCTGTGAGAAGTGAAACAAGTTAATGTTTTAGGTGAAAGCCCCTTCGTCAGAAATGGGAAGGAGACAAAAGAAACTTGTTATTCTGCAGGGAGGTTGGGGAGGGGGGTGATGTCTCACAAAGGGTAAAACTGGGGTGACCATGGGGATAAGCTGTAAACAAAATTATTTGGTCATTGAGTGAATGGGAGTAGTTAGAGAGTGAGAACATAGACAAAAGAAAGAACACAGACAAGAATGTTAGAGTTGTTTTAAATGCAGAGCAGGGAGACATGCTTAGCAGGCCAGACTGGGCATGTGCTCCACTTCCAGAGAGGAGAAAGAAAAGAAGACATGCACCTTTATTGATGTTGAAGGAATTGTTTTTTTTATTGTTATGTACATAATGACTTTAACCTTTTAACCAGGCAGATTTTAGGCAATAAGTGTAGCAGGGTGAGTTGGAAATATATTTGCAATTCTGGAAATGACATCCAGCTTTTTATTTTCTGGATGTCAAATCCCTTCCATTGGCCAATTTCACATCTATGTTGCTGTGAAGAATATACAGTTGTAGGCCACCTGCTGACATGAGGTAAGTCACAAGATCAGCTCCAGGGCATCTTGTGGAACCCTGGATCTTCACACAGAGCAATGCCTTAGTAGTTTTGTGAGGGTGTCCATACCACCTGATTAGAAAGTCAGGTTAAAATCTAAGATAGTGAGATCATGGTGGCTTTCTGGTGGATAACTAACCTATCTAACTGTTCACTTATTTTGCTTTTTGGGAGGATTGGTTAAAAATCAACCTCATTGTTCAATTAGGGATCTATAATGTACATAAATATAAGTTTTCTCCAATACTTAAATAATTGTATTTTATAAATCTATATGATCTATTAATTGCTAAATACAATTATCTGAGTTATTTAAGATTAAACAATTGCTTGCAGTTGAAAATGATGTGAAGTGTTTGAATATATTTTGGAATAGTTTATGGGAGTCCCATATAATGCATTTCCTATGTATTATTCCTCTGATGCAGGATTCTCAAATTTATATAATAAGGGCCAAAATTCCTTGCAACATATGGAATATAGTAATGTTTTATATCTTGTGCTCAAGAATTCATCTGTTTTGTTTTTATTACATTCTGTTATATATGATATTGAAGTCCTCTTAAAATCCAATGAAAAACGTGTTCTTCAATGTATTGATATTGAGCTCTCTAATGTACATGTATATTCAAATAGTAATTTATGAATGTATAATGACACAAATTACTCAACTGCTAATTCTCTGCACGGAAGTCACTTAGTGACTTTTTTTTCAACCTAGTGCATCTGATTTAAATATTTTTATAGGTAGGTCGTCAATAATGGCTCCTACCACCATTTTTTTTTCATTTTAAAAAAAATTTTCAATGCTATCCACTTAAGCTACAGTCTTTCTTGCCTATACTGCTGGGACCTTTATCCATCTCCAAAGGTTTCTCAATTAGCTGAATAAATCTATGATCACATTTCTGGCTAGACTAGTTATCTCCATTCCAGTTTCTACTCCCATGGCTTGTCAGCCTCTCCCAGCTACTGTAGGTCTTGCACCTGGTATTTTTTTTCTGTGCTCTTATGCCTTTGGGATTTGCTCTTCCTACCCATTACATGCTCCCTGCAAGAACAAATAGTCATCATAAGAGTTTTTTTTATTTTCATTTAACTTTTTTGTTCAGTGAAATTTTTTAAAAGTTAATTTTAATACTACTTTTGGCCTGGGCCCTGCTCTCAATTCAATCTTTACAGCTTTGTTGTACTCTTATTGTTTTTTTTCTTTCTTAGTCAGCAACTTGATCTCCTTATTTGTATCCACTTCATTGTCATGAGACAAGAGAATACAAATAAGAGCATAGTGTTGAAGCTAGTGTGGGAAATGGACCTGGAAAAGAATTGAATGCAGAGTCTTGGGGAGAAGTGGTGTGGGACAAAGGTAACAGTGCTAGAGGGTAAAAGGTCTGGTAGACATTTATTGTTTAATTAATTGACTAATTGAGACACTTGTCTAATTTTTGTTTGTGTAATTTACTGTGTACAAATTGCCTTTTGTAAATGCTGAGAGAAATAATAATATGATTGTAATTCATTGTCTGCAAAGGACATTGAAGGCATGAAGATTGTGGCACGCATTTGATTGTTTACTTGTGTAGAAGTGTTTTTTGTTTTAGCAATATTACCTGCTTCAAACTCTCAAGTAGTTATAAATTTGTTCCCACAGTTCCGCAATCCCCGTTTCTCTGTCTGTCTCTAAAGGAATGACTACCTGCCTCCATATACCTCTGCAGCCTATTGCCTCAGTTCTGTCACCAAGTTTTCTGTCTTCTCCCCATCCTTCTATCTGTCACCTTTCACATTATTTTTCTTATTTTGTGGCAGTAATATATTGTATCATCTATCTCTCCCAGGTTTTCATTGACCTACTTCAGTTCTGCAAGCTATCTATATTCTGCTTGAATCCTTCTCTATTTTTGAGGCATGAAAAAATGTAAGCAGGTTGGCTAGTGTGATTCTGGTTGTGAAGGTGGCACAAAAAGTTGAAGGAAATAATGAAACTGGCTAACCAAATTTCATGAACAGGTAGAATACCTAAATATTTGGGAGCAGGTGAAGAGATACAGTAAAGGGCACCGACAGCACAGCAAACCGCTTCAAAATCTGCAGCTGAAAATAAGAAAAATGGAGTTGTTAGAAATCTGAAATAAAAAACAGGAAGTCCTGGAAATATTCAGCAGGTAAGGGAAGCATCTGTGGAGAGAGAAATAGAATAAATGATTGACCAGAAATGTTAATTCTATTTCTTTCTCCACAGAAGCTGCCTGACCTGCTTTATGTTTTCAGCGCTTTCTGTTTTCATCCCATAGTCTGCAAGACTAATGTTCAGGTTGCATTGGGTTTGCTATTTGTGGGATGTTCCGGATAGCCTTGTAAATGGCAGAAATTCCAAGATACAACATGGATTTATCAGAATGTTAAAAACATTTCTATCTGCATAAATTTGGTTTCCATTCCCATGAGTAGCATGCTTGTCTCTGAGTCAGAAGGTTCTTGGTTCAAAATCTACTTCAGAGATTTGGACTGGTCCTAACATAAAATGTAGTTCAGTACTAAGGGAATGGTGAATCATTGGTGTGTTTTTGTGAGACATTAAATCCATCTGCTGTCTCAGTTGGATGTAATCAATTCCATAGCAACATTTTAAAGAAAGGCAGGGGAGGTATTCTGTGTGTCCTGGACAATACTTATCCCTCATTCAACATTATTAAAGGTCACATTATCTGCCCATTGTCACAATGCTATTTGTGCAAGATTGTGAAACACAATTTAACTGCCACAGTTCCTTCATTACAGCAGTTACTGCACTTCAGTAGTACCTCATTGCCTGTAAAGTGCTTTGAGATATCTTCAAAAGAATTTGAAATTCCATTTGAATGCAATTTTTTCTTTCTTAAATTATAAAGTGATAGCTTTGAGAAACTATTTTGGTGAGTGAATCCAAAGCAAATGGAGATCAACTTCAAATTAGAGCTAAGCAGAACAAGATTCCCATCTAAGCCAGTCCTATTGGCCTGCATTTGACCCATATCTCTCTAAACTGTACCTATCCATGTAACTGTCCAAATGTCTTTTAAATGTTGCTGTTGTACCTGCCTCAACCACTTCCTCTAGTAGCTCATTCCATATATGCACCACTTCTACGTGAAGAAGTTGCACTTTGGGTCCCTTTTTAAATCTTCCCCTCGCACCCTAAATCTATGCCTTCTAGTTTTTGATTCCCTTTCCCTGGGAATAAAACTCTGTATTCACCCTATCTATGTCCCTCCTGATTTTATACACCCCTTAGTCTCTTATGCTCTATTGAATAAAGTCCTAACCTGCCCAACCTCTCCCTCCAACTCAGGCCATGGAGTCCGAGCAACATTCTCGTAAGTCTTTGCACTCTTTCCAGCTTAATGATGTCTTTCCTATAATAGGGTAACCAAAGCTGACACCATGCTCTAGCTGCGGCCTCACCACTGTCTTGTACAACTGCAACATAACGTCCTGAATCCTATACTCAGTGCCCTGACTGATGAAGGCCAGTGTGCCAAAAGCTGCCTTCACCACCCTGTCTCCCTGTGACACCATTTTCAGGGAACTATGTACTTGTAATCGTAGGTCCCTCTGTTCTATACGCTCCTCAGAGTCTTAACTTTCACTATGAAAGTCCTACTCCTGGTTTGACTTCCCAAAATGCAACACCTTGCACATCTGGATTGAATGCCATTTGCCATTCCTCTGCTCGCTTACCTAGCTGATCAAGATCCGCTCATAATTTTTGATAATCTTCTTCACTGTCTATGATACCACCTACTTTAGTGTCATATGCAAACTTACTAACCATGCCTTATACATGTTCATCATTTATATAAATGATTTGGATGAAAAACAATGGGCCCAGCACCAATCCCTATGGCCCTTCCACCATCACTTCCTACCATCAAGCTAAGTAAGTATCCACTCAGCTAGCTCTCTCTCTGGATGCCATGAGATCTAACCTTCCAGACCAGCCTTCCATGCAGGATTTTGTCAAAGGCCTTGATAAGTCCATATAGACAACATCCACTGCCCTGCCCTTATCAATCCTCTTGCTTACCTCTTCAAAAAAAATTCTTAACAGATTTGTGAGATACGATTTCCCATGCACAGAAGTTAGACAAGACCATGAAACCAATCACTGATTTCGATACACCCCTCAATTAAATTACATAATTGTGAGAAGGCACTTGGCAAGATGGACCCCTTATCAGTGAAAGTGTCTGACACTTGTCTTGTTTAGGTATCTAGCTAATCTATTAAGGCTAGTTAGTTAAACAACCCTTTTACAATTCTGCATTGCTACACCCTGTTTTCTGGCTTGAAACCCTACTCCACAGATTTGAAACTATGTTCACAAAACTAAAATAGCTGGTTGGCATGAAAAAGTTGTAATTTAGTGAGTGAGAAAGTGGAATTGGCTTCCTTACAAAACATGGTCTCTGGCAGGTCACTTATATTTTATCCATCATGAACTACTCTTATTTGCTACAATACTATATCTAATAAAATATATCAAGAATTGTAGATAAAAGGCAAGTAGAATGTTAGAAGAGTTGGTGAGGCTGTATTTTTTTTACATATTTCTATGCTTTTTGGTTCAGCATGGGATCCCTGGAAGGAATGGAAGGCAGGAAAGCTGAGGCATACCAACCTCCATAAGTGCAAATTATTCCACTGAGATATTCAAGCCAGGCATTTGGTCTGGATTGCCAAAAACTGAGACATTTAAGTGAAACACTGGTATCTTCCAAATGAGATTGAAGGGATATTCATTGTGATTTGGGTTTATGGAGTAGAATGGAGTGTTGTTGATGTTTTTTCAGCAACGGATGTAAATTAAGTGCCCATAGAGCACTGATAGGTTTTGAGAAGTTTACTCCAGCCTCTCACCACAAATTAAGTTGTGTATTCAGCAGTGTGTCAAGCAAAATCAAATAGGTTGACAATAAAAAAGACAATTAATGATGACATAAGATAACCAAAACCTAAAAAGAAATCAAATAACTGCATTCAGGAGTTGTGTATAGATATAGAATTTTAAATAAACTATAAAATCTTGCTTTTATTTCATCAGTGTCATCACTGAAGGTATAGAGCTTAAGGTTCAGATTGAGAGATTCATTGAATAATTTAGCAAAAAAGAAGCCATTTGGTCTATAGACCTGGTGTTAGCTCTCTGAAAGAGCCAATTAATCAGTCCCATCCCTTTGCCCTTTCCTCATAGCCTTCCAAATTTTTACACTTCTTTTTCATAGTTTTATTGAAGCTGCTCTGCTGCCCCTTCAGATCAGAACATCTTAATATGTAAAATAAAATTTCTGCTTATTACCTTAAATCTGTTTCATCTGGTATTGGAAAGTTCCTTATTTTATCAAAATCCTTCTGGAGTTTGAACACCTCCATTAAATCTCTGTATCATCATCTCTACTGTAAGTGGAACAATCCCAAGTTTATACTCTATTAATGTAACTGATGCCCCTTATTCTTGAAGTCTTTCTCTAATAAATCTCTGCACCTTCTTAGGGCTTGATATCCTTCCTAAATGTAATGGGTGGAGCTGGACACAGTATTCCAGTTAGGATCTAAATAGCAATTTATAAAGGTTTGGCTTTTATATTTTATTCCTCATTGTACAGAGCTGTTCTATTTCATTCCTCCTATATATAAAGCCCAGACTTTATTAACTGTTTTGGCTTATTCTGCAACCTTCAAAGATTTCCTATACAAAATCCTTCAGGTCCCTCTGCAAATGAAGTCTTTTAAAATTGAACTATTTAGTTAATGTTGCCTCTCTTAGCAAAATGGGCCAGATTAAGTTTGCCCTTAATCTGCAGTCCTTTGCCTAGGATGTCTCAGAATTCCATGCACATGTGGTGTAAAACAGAAGTCTGAGAAAAGCTGACGGTTAGACGCTGGCCTTCTGCTCTGCCGCTAGACTCTCTATTGAGTACAGCAGAAGAACATCGATGTGCCAAGGAAAAGGGTCAGATGTGTTTTACGTCTTTACAGGTATACACCAGGGCTGAGTGGCGTAAAAATGTGACCTTAATCATTTGAATGAGGTTCCCATTTCTGCAAATAAAGCTAGATGTAGATAAGTGATTTAATTATTTGACTTCTATTTTAATATTTTTGAATATGTGCTGAGATTTTAAGGAGTTTTCTTTAAAAATAAAAAATATATATATTTAATTTATTAAAAAAGAATTAAATTTCTTTAAGCAATTTTTAAATGTCTCTGACCATCAGACATGCATGGAACTGCTTAGTCCAGGAGGGCAAGTGTGTGGATGCTGGTAGGTCGGATCCAGGACAATCAAGCACAATGAGCACATCTACATTAAATTTTGTCCAGTAACTACTCAATCTGTTTATGTGCTGCTGAAATTCACCACATTTCGGAGATTCATGTCATCTGAACACTTTGTAATTGTGCTTCACAACCCAGGTCACAATAAAAATAGTAGTGATCCTAACACAGATTGTTTTAAGATTTGCTTGTAACTGGTTTTATGTTCCTTCCACTGAGGTCATTACTTTTGTACTTTTGCCCTTTAATCTTGCAGCAGTTGGTGGAAGAACATTCATCCATTTGTATGATTTCCAGTACATGCCTTAAGCACCAATTCAACTGATTCCATTTCAAAGGTCCATTCCATCAATAAACTTGATATGCCAGTAGAATTTGATAATATGTGGGTCTCACAGTTTGTGGAGAATACAGCAAAGAACCACACTGTTTAGGCATCGGTGTGGTTTCCTTCAAAAGCATTCTGGAACATTTAGAGTTGCTCCATGTGAGTAACAATCAAAATCCTCAATTTATTTTCAGCTCATTATTTTAGTTCAAATAGCTTTTGCCTGTTCAACTTGTTCACAGTGTAAATGACTTCTGCCACTCCACTGCAGTTTCCACACACTGCAAAGTGGCTGCTTGCCCCCTCTCCCCCCCCCTCTCCCCCCCCCCTCTTCCCCCCCCCCCACTCTCCTGTGACCAGCCCAGTCACTGCAGCAACTCCCTCTGACCAATGGCCCTGATGTCAGAGCTAAAATCTCCTACAAAAGTGTAAAAGAGCAAAGAACAGGAGCAGCTGTTGGCCTGATCTGCCATTCAATGAGATCTTTGCTTCCACCTTTTCAATCCTTCTCAGAAGCATATATGTTTCAATAAGATCGTTTCTTATTGTATAGTCCAAGTTGTTCAATCTTCCTTCATATATCAACCACTTCATCCTAGGTTCAACTTATTAAACCTTCTCTGTAACGCCTCTAACCCAAGGACATCTTTCCTTAAATATGGTGACCAAAACTGTACACAGTACTCCAGGTGTGGTCTCGCCAGTGCCCTAAAGTCCCCTAAGTCCTTTGCACAGGAAAATTAGGTTGTCTTGCTCCATTTAAATAATAATTTATTTTTTCATTCTTCCTTCCAAAGTGAATAACTGCACATTACCCTACATTATACAGCATCTGCCAATTGCTTGCTCACACACGTAACCTATCTATATCCCTTTGCAGAGTCTTTGGGTTCTCCTCACAACTTGCTAACTTGCCTATCTTTGTATCATCACCAAATTGGGTTGCAATACATTTGGTTCCTTTAAGTCATCAATATAGAATGTTAATAGTTGAAGCCCCATGCCTGATCCCAGTGGCGTCCCACAAGTTACTGATTGCAATCTGAAAATGACCCATTTACCCCAACTCACTGTTTTCTGTTAGTTAGCCAACCCCTATCCATATTACCCCCCACCCCCATCCCTGTGTGCTCTTGTACAGTAACCTCGTCAGTAATAGATTTCCCATTAACAGATGTTAGGCTCACTGATCTTTGGATTGCTGCATTCATTCTTCCTCCTTTCTTGAACAGTGGTACTATATTTACAGCTTTGAAATCCTCTGGCACCCTTCTGGAATTCAGGGAATTTTGGTAGATTACAATCAACTTATCCACTGTTTCTACAGCTAATTCATTTAACACTCGAGCATGCAGGTCCCATGACCTGTTGAAGCTCAGATCATCACAGGAGAACTCTATCACTGAGGTGAGTTACTCCAGATGAATAACAATCAGAATCTTCAATGCCGGTGTGATGACATTATAGTCTGTGTGGCAAGTCTTCTTATTTGTGTTGCGATACTAGATCAATCAGTATTGAAATATAACTTTTTATTACAAGGAATGGACATTTACAATCAGCTAACCTCATCTTGGGGTTTAATTATAGAGTCATAGAGTTATACAGCATAGAAACAGGTCCTTTGGCCCAACTTGTCCATGCTGACCAAGTTGTCTACCTAAGCTAGTCTCACTTGCCTATGTTTTGGCCCACATCCCTCTAAACCTTTCCTATCCATTTACCTGTCTGAAATGTTTTTTAAACATTGTAATTGTACCTTCCTCTACAGCTTCCTCTGGTAGCTCGTTCCATATACTCACCACCCCCTCTGTGGAAAAAGTTGCCCCTCTGTTTCCTTTTTAAATCTTTTCCCTGGTTGCTGAGTATCCTCATGGATGCAATATATATAGTTAGTGGCATCACACAACATAATAAACCTTAGCAAAAAGATGGGCATGTACACAATAGTTTCCATACTCTGAGGTCCTTAGTCCTCATTTACTCCCGTTTCATTTGGGGAGTTCATTTCATTGAATGGAGCTCCATTTCAGTGTAGTGAAAAGAGTATCTGCATCCCTTACAATGTCTTTTGTTACCTCAATTGTTTACAGCCAAAGTACACCTGCCTTTTGAGAATTACAGGCTACCTTTAAACAAATAGGAATGTGAAAAAATCAAGTTCATGAGACACTAATGAACAGCAAATTTCTTTCACCATCAAGAGGGGTCCTGATGCTCTACCTGTCTTTTCCCAACCATGTGATCAGGCTCACTCTGCCAGCATAGCACACAATTTCTGGTTAGAAATGGGGCCATATAAATTTCTACCTTGTGCTGAGTAAGATTATAAAGTAACATAATGATGTCTAGAAAATTCTAAGCTGTCTGTGCCTGATTTTTTTTTCTGATTGATAAGACTCCTGGGAAACAACTTATGAAATTACTTCTACAGCTTTTAGTCATGCAGCATGTAAGGCAAAATTGTAATTAGTTTATTTCATCAGGATCAGTCTTTATTGCAAATTGTTACAAAACTGATAACTGAAATGCTCTATTTGTGTTAGTTCAGTCAGGAAAGTATATTTTGTTTTGGCAGTGGAACATGTTTCATTGTTCCATTTTTGAATGTTTATTTGTGAGTTTAAAAAGAATAGTGTCTACTCCTACTAATTCGAAGATGCTTAATTTAAAGTACTGGATAATGTGACTTTGTTGCCAAAAGTGCAAAAAATGTAAACATGCGTAGCGAAAGTGTAAAATGCATCATACTTCAGAAAAGGAAAGGTGAATAAACAATATTGATAGCTAAACTGAGGTAACATTATTTTTAATTTCCATGGTTTTTTTTACAATCAATACAATTCTTTCTCTTTTAACAGAGACCTGGAACTGCAGATTCAATAAAATCAATCAAAGATGTGTGCTCAATTCGGCCTGCTACAACTAATTCTGTTCTATTTCCCAGGTGAGAATCCTTGCACATATTCCAAAGGTAATTCTTGAGAAGAAAAGAAACATTGAGTGCTTTATCAATGCTGTTAAAGAATGGCATTATAAACAAAAAATGTAATGTCATGATTATAATAACTTCATTAAATATATGATTAACAGAATTATAATTAAACATTTTTTCTTGCAGTTAATTACTATGCTTCAAATGTGAGCACATATTCTACTCTGATAACTTGTGTTCAATACTGAGGAACTCTCCCATTAAATAAAATAGTGTTGTTTCGATGAAGTATTAAACTGAGTTGCTTTCTGCCTGTTTAGAATATTCCACAACAGGGAAAATGAGCCAGTTGCCTTGCTTATAGAATTATAGAATGATTGCCACACTGAAGGTTTCTAATACCTGTCACCTTCAGCCCATCATGTCCATGCTGGCTTTCTATTAGAGTAATTTAGTAGCTTCACCCTATAGCATCTTCTCCATATTCCTTGTGAGGGATAGGCATAAATTTTAGCATTCACAGGATTAACCAGAAAATCCAAAAAAAAGGCAGGGGTCTGATCCAACTAGGCTCTCTCTGTTTTATAATAAACTCCATTGGATCCCCATTTGAGCTGATGGAACCACTGAGGAAATTCAAGACAATTATTTTCATTTCATTAATGTGAAATGAAAACAACATATAATTGGTCAGAGTTAGTTATTGGTATCTGTAGATTCTTTGTTATCCTTAGACATGTATGTTTATACCTATCTCTGTTCATAACTTCACTATAGGATTCAATCGGTTGATGGCAATGAACGGAAATCAGTGATTCAGACAATTGAAGAAGAAAATGAGAGAGAAAATGATGAAGACCCATGTAAAGTTCAAAAAAGTGAGATAAGCAAAGAAAATGAACAAACTGAAAAATTGAAGGAAAGAGAGAAAGGTAGAGAGACAGCAGGTATGCTGAAGGAAACTGAACATGACAATTTTATTTTCTTGAATAGAAAGAAAATGCAAGAGAGTGTATTTTTTCCTTTTGTTGCCAAATATCAGAAGATGTATCTGTGTGTGTTCAAAGGCTCCCATTTCCTGGAATCAGCTTTTATTGGTTTTTAAAATTAATCTCTAAAAGTACTTCAATTTACTTTTCTCAAATGTGCTTTAATTTACATATCTCATCCCTGGACTACTTGTGTGTAGTTAACATCTTAGTTTATTGCCAAATTTTGAATGAGCATTATTTCAAATAGTATTTATCAGAGACTATGATATTCTGCATCAGGGTGGCCCTGAGTCAAAAAGTCATGACTTGAATTCTCATGGTACTGGGATGGCAGGTAGAAGAATGTCTGTGGAGGGTGATATTGAAATAGGAGGATAGAATAGGTGCATAGGTGGTCTTGCCCACACTTAATAGAGCAACTTCAATTTATTTTTCATCCTTTATAAACATTCTTGTTGGCAGATGCACAGTTCATTTGAAGTAACTGATCCCAATCACTGTGCTTGTGTGTGGCTGTAATTTCTCTTTCCTTCTTTTCCTTTATACTATTATTTCCATGAGTATTTGAGGTTCTGTTCTGTCTAAGCTAACAGGTCCATCCTTCTTTCTGTTTGTGATATGTTGTCCTCTATTTGCGTGCGTATCTGCATCTGTAAATGTGACCAAAAGCTATATCAGCATTACCACTGATGCTCACGCCAAATAATAATTAAAAAAGAAATAGTATGGGAAATGATCAGAAATTATGCTCTATGAATCGGGACACATTTCCTCATGCTACAGAGGAAATTTTTACTAAGAGGACAAGGCATTCCTTTGGACAATTCCAATCAAACAAAATGTGTGCAATTGAAAATTGGCTTAATCCAGTGTAGAACAAATTTGCACATATTTCTGAGATGCCTTGGGTCCAGTGAGGAAATTTAACCTGACTTTTTGGCAGGACTTTGGTTTGTCCTAACACATTTTTTCTCTGACATAGATGATGTCAACTGTGGTGCAACGTAAAATTCATCTTGATCCCATTTGTCTGAAAAGCATTTACTTTTACTTACTCAAGAACAACCAGGTTTTATTAACCCCATTTCCTCTGTAGCCATGCTGTCAAAAGGGCCAACATGCAAACTTCATTTTTAGTACTCATTGAGACCTGTGACATCTGCAAACTCAAATACAACTTAACATCTGTGTCTTTAATGCCTTGCAGAGTTACAGTCATTCTTTGCTTCTGACCCTTGGGATAATTTCAGCTGCTACAGCTGATCTCTGCCACACCTCATACTTTGATACTCGTGGCTATCTTTGAAACTCTGTACTGAAGGAAAGAAGACTCCATCTACTTTTTCTTTAGTCCATGGGAGCTAGTGATGGGCACAAGCATTTGCTGAGATTGTAGGCTTCTCTGAAGTGCAGGCAACCATAAACTGTTCAGGGTATGAACTATTTGGAGATCAGAAGACATTTAGCTGCAGGCCCCCTGTCTGAACAGCACCATTCTGTGTTATAAATTTAAATGTTCTGCAATGTGAACCACTAGTTCTTGTTTTCTGTGCAGGGAACACTGATTTGTATCATATTGGGCTCAAGCAGAGATTTTAAGATTTACCACCCTACACGGAGAGACCCAGCTTCTTCCTCTCTGATTTGGTTACCTCAGGTTGAAACTATCATACATATTTTACAACAAAAAAATCAAACTGTTGGAGGAAATCAGTGGGTCAGGCAGCATCTGTGGAGGCAGAGGGATAGTCATTTCCCTCTGCTTCCAATACGTATTAGTCAATTTGTCCTACTCATTCACACTAATTCAACTCATCCTGCAACAGGTTTTGCTTTCCCGTCACACCTTTCATTGCTAATCACATTAGTTGTTACTTCACCATGCCTTCAAAGTCAAAGTCGAGTTTATTGTCATTTGCACAGTATGCACAGGTGCAATGAAAAACTTACTTCAGCAGCATCATGGGCACATAGCATCATGTAAGCAAGATTTGCAAGAAAAACATAAATTATACATGATTTTTACAAGAAAGAACACAATTAGAACAAAAAAAATTGTTTTTAATTTAAAATTCTCATCCTTGTTTTCAAATGTCTTCATGATTTTGCTGATGTCTAACCTTGCAAGCTTCTCCAATCCTATACCCACAATCTTGACCCAAAATCATTCTTCTATTATTTTCTATATCTTGCCTTCCCTTCATCCCACCATTGATAGCCATGTCTTTAGCAATCAAATCATGAGTTTCTGGAATTCTTTCCTGAATCGCCTCCACTTCTTCACTTTGTTATTCTTCTTACAGTTCTCTTGGTAGACCCAATTCCTTTAATAAAGGTTTAGGTCTTTTGTTCAGCTTTTGTAATATCTCTTTCTTTGATTTTAGTATAGATAAATGCCCTATTAGAGTTAAATGAAACAGTTGATGTTTTTCCTGCAGGTTATTTTGTCTGAACATCTCTTCTGCTGAACTTTTTTTCAATATACTTGAATACTCTCTCTACCTTTCCCCATTTGAACACCATTTTCTCATCATCTCACTATTGCACCACCTGGCTCTTTCAGTCTTTGGCTGAACTCACCCTCTACTATCTTATTACAAAAAATGCATTAGATCAGTATCTTTCAATGTTATGGGACCAATTTTAATTGCCCAGTAAGAATAGGATATAAGTAATGCAATTTGCAATCGTATTGCCATTTTCAATCAGATAAGTGACCCAGGCGGTTGGCTTAGGAGCCTGCTATAAATATGCAAATTAGGGTCATATTCTGACTGGAGGACCATAGTACAATTGTGACATAGCAATGAGTGGAGCATGTCTTGTCCATGATTGGCTCATTGGTATTTATTATTGAAGTCTGAATAATATGCAATTAAGGACACTGTTACTGCAAAAACGGGTAAGTTTCTAATTATTAAGTAATTTTTGTGGGGCCAAGTGAAGTGTAATAATTCCCCTGGCCATCATAAACATCCAGCTTTTTACTGTGTGAAGTGCTGGTTGACATCAGGAATACTTACTCCAATATGTCAGAGTTTTATCCTATACAAATGAAAAGCCTTGCTATCAGCAAAGTGCATCCATAGGAGTTCTCCTGAATTTACTATGATTCGGACACTTCAATGTCACTCCACCTTCTCCACTGTTACTCCAACTAATCCCCATTGGGCACTCCAATCCCTCCCTCTCCATCTGCCAATTGCCATGGGTCTTAACTTCAGTTTACTACCAAAGGGGTAGAAGATTAATATTAATCTTGTTCAAATAGGTGAGCTCTCTGTGGATGTGAGCACTTCTCTCAATTTATATTAATGGGACTTGAGGTTCAATTTTGGGCCTGTCTCTCAGCTTGGACACATGTTGGATCACTTTATTGCCTTTCTATCCCTAATATCCTTTTCTTTTAACAGAAATGCCTCTTGTCAAGCAACCTACTGTTAGACAACCTCTGACTCCTACTAAAACCTTTTCTGTAGGTATGATGGAAGATTTTCAAAAAACTGTTGAACCCAAAGATTTATCAGAAAGGTAATATCTGATTTGGAGGCATCCGACTTATTCCTTGTTTCACTTGTTATAAAAGACTGTGTTTGTGAATCATAAGTTTAAGTTGCAAAAGTTCAAGTTGGGCGAATTTTCAATTTTGGCATGCTTAGCATCACATCCCAGAAGTGATGCCAAGTAAATGAGATTTTCCCCACTGTTTTTGCAATGAAGGTGACTAACTAATTTACAAAACATACAGTTTAATTTTGCTGCTATCTTCAGTCCATAACTTGCTGCTTTTATCGTAATGCACCCTCAAGAAACCTCCTGTGAACTTTCATCAAGGCCATTGGTAATTGTACCTGCTTTTTATCGTGTCATGTTCAAAAAGGAGATTGAACTGATGCATTGGCATCATTTTTCAAAATTTCTACTGGTCTTTCCCTTGTTTTCCACCATACCATATGCAAACAATATACAGCATAGCAGAACGCAGAAAATGGAAGCCATTAAAGTGTCGGAGTTCAAGTGTGTGTTTATTCAGTGTAGAGTCCAGGACTTAAAAAAAAGTGAAAAAGGATTGTAATGGAGTTCAAATTCGTATCTCATAAGCAGTTCAAGCTAATGGACAATGGTTCAGTAACTTTACTATATTTACCATACAGTAAGCATATGAAAAGATAATACTTACTTAGCTATAAATGCAGCACAGGTATAGTATTAAATGATTAATCTGCAGAGTATTTTGAGATTGACTTAAGTCTGTAGTACCTTCTGCACACACTTCTTGCAGGTGGAGGAGATGGTTTTGGAATCGAATGAGTGATAATGAGGACTAGCAATCCCAGAATTAGAAAAAGTGACAAAATCAGTTTTTGTAAAATAAATTTGCCTAGGTTAGAACTAATATAATAGACACAAATTCTATCAGGTACTGCATGCAAAACATAGTGCAATATTTTGTTTAAGGTTTGTGCTGCCTGCATGTAATTGCTACCAGAAATTTATTGTGGTCCTCAATGAGTAAGATGCATTTATGCATGGAAGCAGCAGGGTGGCATGTTAATGACACGGGCCTTCAGTTTGGGAGTAAAGGGTGTGACCTGTTCCTGCACGACTTCTGAATGTACTTTGGCCTTTGCCAGGAAGACTGGAAGTGAAGATTCCAGTAGGATGTTTGTTGTTTCTTCAGATGTTTTCTTTTAAATGTTCCTCTTTCCTTTCTTCATATGGCACCCCTGCCCACATGGTACTCTTCCCCATAAACACCAGCCCATTCTACACCCCCACCCATTTCACCACTTGAGAGCAAGTTAGTCCCAGGAGTTGCCAGTATAGGAGCTCCCGCAATGGTAGGAGGTCAATAGAGGCAACACCATATATCACGTGGCTTTGGAGCATTAGGCCACATCAACAAGTTTAAACGTGCACAGCACTTTACACATTGTGCACATGAGAATATCACTTTTCTGAAGTCCTGCACTGAATTGCGTTGGTGCCATGGGTCCACTGCTTATGTTTTTGTGTATTGAAGAATTTCTAGGCTAATATGGTTCATGAAAACTAAAAGGTGTCAGAGGAAGTGATCACAGAATGATTATATGATCTGTGTGCGAGTGCATGCATTTACACAACTTTTATTTCATTAAGTACACACCTCCTTCAGCAGTACTTCAGAAATGTTCATCAGGCGGTTCACACAAGAATTTTGTGTGGTTAACTTGTGCAAGGATTTGTGTACTTAAATAATGCCAATCAGATTTTTTTTCACCTGGAATCACAGTAGCTGCAAGTAATTTCAGGAGTACCAGCCAACCATTCAGAATTAATCTGCAGTAATAAATGTTATGACATCACTCTCCAAAGTAGAGGTGATTAATCGCTACTGCAAGTCATTACAGAGCTTCAGGCAAACTGTTTAGAAGAAGCACAAGCATAGGAGAAGGCATCCCAATTCTCCTAATCTGTAATCAACATCTTAGTGAAAAATGTTCTGACCTAGAAAGTCATCCAGGTCAGAAATAAAGAGAGAATTGGAGGCAGCAGCCTAGGAGGTCAATGAACATGGTGATGCTCTTAGGTAACATGGTTTTAGTGCCACAGGAAGTCTATTGATATTGCACATTTGGACATTTAACGTACACTGAAATCCCATTCATCAGAAACTACATTCATATACTGCTCCATTCAAATAGTCAACCAGCAACAATCTCTACCAATCAACCTTTCAACTTAATTTTCCCCACACAAATTCGCACACTTACCTAAAACCATTCGCAGATATCAAGTCATTTGCATATGGCAGGTCCATTGCAACATACTCATTAATACTTCCTCTCTACTGCAGTGGTGGGCTGTGATCTCATTTTTGCAAGAGTGTGGTTGTTTACTGTATTCTCCACAAACTGTGAGACCCACTCTAGAATAAACTGTAGAGCACCTAAGACCAACACAAGCAATGGAATTTCATTTTTAGAGTTAATTGTGCTCCTTGCAATTCTGCTCTCTAGCACTACTCACAAAATTAAGGGTCTTGGATGCAGGTTCGAACCCTCAACTCCCAAAAAGCATGGTTGTAATGTGGCAAAGCATATTACCTAAGAAAGAAAGGACCATGCTATCTTCCCAGGTGGCTATCAGGATCTTCTGATGGTGGTCGAGCACTATTTGCATGTTTGGGGACTGATGTGTTTTATGATGATAAACAGAGTTCACATTAGCACCACTATGTAGGTGTAATCCATCACTCATTGAACCATCAAGAAGCTCACAATTTGGACTAATTGCTGCTGTTTACTTAGGAAGAAAGTGAGTTCCTTTTTCCCTGAGCAGGTAGCCTTACCAGTCACATGCTGCAGTATGCTACAAAACAACTGTCAATCCCTAGAATGATCTGAAATTTAAGTTCAAGGCTATAGTGATCTTCATCTCCACAGGCAGAAATGTCTAGACATGGGTCTATGGCCAGAGTTCTGCCTGTAGAAGTTGCCGGGTTTCTCTGTCTGCATTGCCTTTGAAACTCATGGTCTCCAGTTACATTGATTCTCAGATTGAGGAAAGTAGAAGCATTACTTTTGAAAGACTTTTGAGGGATAATCCCTGCTGACAAGAACACTTCTCCATTTTTGGTCTCCTCTGAGAAAGAGGCCTTGAGTTCTGCCCTTCTCCTTCTCTGACTGATTATGCTGGAGATTCGGCAATGCCACTACTAAAGCACTCATACTTGGAAAAGAAATGTAAGCGTTCACCTCTACAAAGAGAAAATATCTCTTCAATTGTTGCAGCCCTAATGTGCAAGCTAACTGTTCCCAAGCGCTGTCCACCAACTCCAACTGGAATTATTTAAAGGAATGATTGATTACTTGCTGGTTCGCCAACAAACCAGTAAGTAATTGATCATTCCTTTAAATAATTCCAGTTCAGGGCTGCTTCCAGCTGTTGGAATGTGATTTCCAGTGCTTGACATACACAATGTACTACCGGATTTGACAAAATAAATGTGAGATTTGCATAAATGTCACCTCTTCTTACTCTAGGTGTGCATGCCTGACCTATTGGGAGCTGTGTGACTGAATCCCTAAAAATGTAGAGTGAACTATAATTGGGCCTGAATGTTTTTGTTTTAATTGATTTAAAAAAAAATGAAAATGAAACCTCAAGGCCTACTTGGAAAAAATTGTTCACATTCTTTACCATTAATAAAACGCCGTAATAGTAAACACAGAACTTGCATTTTATTTTCAGAATGTTGCATGTGTCTTTCAAAGTGTGTACATTAAGTGTGACTGATCCCATTTTTCTGTGGATGAAATGACTTGACACTGATGAAGAAATCTTGAAGTGCAAAGTACAGGTGGAAGTGAGGTTAACAGCAATTGTAATTAAAAAGGAAAGAAAGCATAAGGAAGGCTAAAAAATCGCTCATGAATTTGATCAGGCAGTGGTGCCATCACATTGAATCAAGTGGATGGATCCTTTGTGACAAAAAAAACAAAAACCGCAGAGGCTGGAAAACTGAAATAAAAACAGAAAATTCAGGTCATCAACCTGAAATGTTAATTCTGTTTTTCTCTCAGCAGATGCTACTTGACCTGCTGAGGATTTTCAGTATCTTCTGTTTTTATTTAGGACTCCTTAGTGAACTGTTTTGCAAAAGAGCCGCTTCAGACATAACTGTGGCACATATGTGCACCAGCTTTACAGCAAGTATTTTCCATAGATCTTTGAAATTAACTTGAACATTGCTAGCATGGTGAAAGGACACAATTAGATAATTGCCCCTAAATTATACTTAACATTTTGAATCTTTCAGGGCAGGATAGTGGAGAATGAAATTCACACGAAACAGTGAAAGCACTAGTGGGAAAATGAAACCTCTTTCTTGTTTGATAAAAAGCAGAACCTGAATATCCTAGCCAATAAATATCTATCTTACAACCTTCTGGACTTTATGGGATAAACAGCAACACTAATTAGCTAAACAAGTGTTGGACTTGATTATCAGCTTTGTTCGTAAACCTTGCAGAGGATTTGCATTATTTATTTAGTCTTTCTGAGGTTAATGTTTTATATGTTTAATAAATTATTAAGAAGGTTAAAGCCATTAGCTTACATGATAGTCAAAGGTTTCAATTATCTCTTTGAATTTATTTAACAACAACAATGGTCTGAGGAATGTGTTGAAAGGAAAACAAATATGATCTGAAACAAAACTCTTAAAGGGTATAACAGGTTCTTTACTAATGAATATTATGATGGATGACTGATAGAGAAGTGCTAGTCAATGTGGAATGCGCAATAAAGATAATAAATTGTTTTTTTTAACTTGTCCTTCATTTTGCATTCATGCTTAGAAAAGGACATTTGTTTGCTACACTTTTCCACTTTTACATTTAGATAGAGGACTATTCACAACAGGTAGGATGAGCTAGATTTTATATGAAGGTTCTCTGAGAACAAATGCATTTAAATAAGTAAATTTTACCTACAATTCAAAAGCAAAGATCTGCTTCCTCATGGCCAGAGGGCTAAGTTAGAGTGAATGTGCTGAAGTGAAAGGAAACCCAGCGTAGCTGTATTGGCTGCACTCTTACATGATGACAGTGCATTTAGCTACATTATGTTCCATCCCCCTTGGTGGGTCTTGATGTAATAGCAACTCATTTACCTTCATAATAGGGAGCTTGAGAGTCCTGTGCATCTTTGTGCTATTGTGGGAGTCATTAACTTCCTCAAGCTGATCACTGCTGCCAGTTTAACTGTGTGACACTGGGCTCATCGTGGATTCTAGCAATGCAACAAAAACTCTCTGCATTTTCCCACAGTCATGCTGTGAAATCTGGCTGCAGAACCTCCAACAGGTTAGCAGGTTCAGTGGTTCCATTCACTTTAGAGAGAGCAAGAGAGAGAGTTTCAGGGTAATTTATATTTGTTTGATTTAATTGAGTTGGTCAGTTTGTTTAAATGTACTTAATTATTTCTACTATTCTTAAGTTTTCTCATTTAAAAAATCACCTTTTAAAACTTAATGAAGTTTAATTTTGAATAGTTCTTGAAAATTCTGAATGCTTGTTGACAATTTGACAGCTGCTTCAGCTTATCCACTGTCAAAGCAGTTCTGTGGGATTTGCAATTGGAAGGCCCTTTGCTGTGTTGGGCCTTACCAATCATGTTGGAGCTGACTTTATTAAGGAAGTTCACAACCAGGGGATGTTCTCTAGAGTGGACTTAACAGTTAGGCAAGCAGAGAGAACAGATGGTTCACAGCTCTGGACAATTATGATAAATGTGCATGGAAACAAGCCCTCTTAAAAGGGTAGATGGAGAGGTGCTTCTAAACATATGGGGATCAGACTACAAATAAAGGGCCCAAATTTTGCAGAGGATTGCACTTCACTGTATTGTGCCAACAAGTTCTGGATTTCTGCACAGGTGTCAACCTGATAGCTGTTCATCTATAGTTCTCCAACTTCCATAGATTCAGTACAGAAACGGGTCCTTTGGCTCACTATGTCCATTCTGATCTTTATGCCCATCTATTCTAATCTCATTTGTCTACATTAGGACTGTATCCCGTTATGCCTTGCCCATTTAAGTGTGTGTCTAAATGTCTCTTAAACATAGTGATTGTATCTGATTCCACCACCTCCTCTGACAGCACGTTCCAGATATCAACAGTCTTTGTAAAACAAAATTATCCCTCAGATCCCCTTTAAAACTCCCTCCTCTCAATTTAGACCAATACCCACTTGTTTTTGGCACCCCTTCCATCGGGGGAAAAAAGATTCTGACGATCTCCCCTATCTATGCTTCTTATAATCTTTTATACCTGTAGGTCAGGTCACGCTTTAGCTCCTTAACTCCAGTAACATGGATCAAATGCCCTATGGAAATCCATAGAGCCAACGCCCACTGCTCTGCCCCCACTGATCTTCCCAGTTACCTCCTCAAAAAGAAACTCAATCAAATCAGTGAGACAGGATTTCCCTTGCATAAAGCCACAATATATCAGAATCAGGTCTATTATCAATGACATATGTTGTGAAATTTGTTGTTTTGCAGCAGCAGCAGTACAGCGCAAGGCATATAGACATAAAAATTACTATAAGTTACAAAACTAAATAGTGCAAAAGAAGAATAATGAAGTAGTGTTCATGGGTTCATGGACTGTTCAGAAATCTGATGGCAGAGGGGAAGAAGCTGTTCCTGAAATGTTGAGTGTGGGTCTTCAGGCTCCCGTACCTCCTCCACAATGGTAGTAACGTGATGAGGGTCCTTAATGATGGATGCCACCTTCTCGAGGCACCAACTCTTGAAGATGTCCTTGATGGTGGGGAGGGTTGTGCTATGATGGAGCCGGCTGAATCTACAACCCTCTTCAGCCTCTTTCAATCTTGCAAATTGGAGCCTCCATACCAGGCGGTGATGCAACCAGTCAGAATGTTCTCCATCATACATTTGTAGAAGTTTGCAAGAGTCTTTGGTGATATACCAAAGTCTTTTGCAAGACTCTGATCAGCCCTATGCCCCTCCAAATGCACATAACTCCTATTTTTTCTCAAATAATTTCCCTACCACTCTCTGGCCTGTAGTTACCTGGCTTATTCCTGCTGCCCCTCTTAAACAGAGGAACAACATAAGCTATCTTCTAGTCTTCCAGCAGCTCATCTGTGGCTAATGAAGATGCAAAAATTCCAATCAGGGCCCCAGCTATCTCCTCCCTTGCTTCCCATAGGATCCTGGGATAGATCTCATCTGTCTCTGGGGATCCATCCACCCCCATGTGTTCCAAGACATCTGCCATTTCCACCTTCCCAATACTGACATGCTCTAGACTAGCAATGTACCATTCCCTGAGCTCACTATTTTCCATGTTCTTCTTGGTGAATGCACATGAGAAGTATTCATTTAGGACCTCACCCACATCTCCTGACTCCATATACAGATTACCCCCGAGGTCCCTGAGGGGACCTAATCTTTCCCCGGCTACCCTCTTGTTCATTTCCAGCACTTCTACTGTGCACTGACACTGAATTCCAAATAGAGTGAATTGAAATTCCACCAGTTTCCCAGCACTTCTGGTGAATCCAGCTGAACAACCTGAATCAGGTTGAATGTAGTGCAGGAACTTGTATTGATCCATTTCAATCTAGAGGAATAGCTCCAAGGACTAAACAAATTATCGTCATTTTACATTTTTTTCAATGTTTAAGCTCCTTTAAAATAATTTAATTGTTTCTGCACTTTCTAAAATGTTTTAAGTATTTTTAATAGTTTGATTAATTTTTAGAAGTTTTTGAATATCTTGGATATGCAACTGGTTAAGCTGGAAGTATGGCTCTGTTACCTGTCAGTTCTTTTCTCATCAATTGTTGGGGAAGGCTGTGTGCCCCTTCCTCCAGCCCATGACTAAATTATATTATAGAAGACCCTATCACAGTACAGAGCCAAGGATCGGGACAGCTCCATACAGGAATTCCCCACAGGGACTCTGCACCTGCTCTGTGTAGATTCAGTCCCACTCATCAAAAATTCTGGATCATTATAATTGTCTATAATGAATTAAGGAACAACCATTGAATGGAAAGAATGATAAGAATATGGAACTCACTACCACAAGGAACAGCTGAGGTGAATATCATGAAAGGGTATAAAGGGAAAATGGATGAGCATGACGGAGAAAGAATTAAGGTTAAGCTGATGGTTAGTTGAAGAGATATGGATTGAGGCTTGTATAGAGCCAATGCTAGGTTAGGGTGTTTGGTATGAATGGCCTGTTTCTGTGCTTAAATCCACTATAATGCATTCTCTTGTGTCGTTTCTTCTATCTACTGAGTAATCTCTTGTTATGACAACACTCAGTGTAGAGTATATGCTTTGGGAGCATGCAAATGAGGCAGCTGACCCATTGGAGCTGACTGAGTGTAATTAGAGCCGTTATGCTTGAAATGTTGGCTTGGGGAAAAGACACTGACATTGATTTACTTCTGCTACCAGTGGATTTGGAGGATTTTATGGAGACAGTATTGGTAGTATCACTTCAGTGCTTTGAGATGCCTCTTGTTGGAAGTCCATGCCTCAGAAGCATATTGGAAGATGGGGATCACTGTTACTCAGTTGACGATGAATTCTGTGCCTGGTTTGCGGTCTTAATATTTAATACATTTCCTCAAATGGCCAAAGCTGTGCTGGCACACTGAAGGCAAAGGTGAATTTCATTATTGACATTTGCCTTCACTGAGAGGTGGCTCCTGAGATATGGAGCGTGGTCCGCATTTTTCCAGGGTCTTACTATGAACCTTTATTTGTGGGATGTTACAAAGAAAGGACAGGCTTGCAGATAGTTAGTGTGAGGCAAATTCTCTCAGTGAATGAGTCAACCAAAACTTATGGTTCAGCATGCACAAATATTATTGGTGTCCTGCAGCTTAGTGACTGAGGTTCAAGTGATCTTGGTTCTGGTGTTGAGGTAATGTTGATGGAACACTTTTCCACATGCATTCTAGCTTGTTGTAAGTGGGGTGTAGTACTGTGGTAAGAAAAATAAAGAGTATTGGGGTGGAGATGCACCCTTGCTTTACACCAGTCTACATTGAGATTTAGTATGCTGTGGACAGACGGTTTAGATGATGCAGCAGATTTAGGATGGAGGCAACTTTCTGAAGCCAGCTAAATTTGACAAGTACATTCTACATTCCTTCTTGATTGATCAAGTAGAAGCTTTTGTGGGGTCAGGAAGACAATGTACAGTTATCAATGCTGCTCCCTGCATTTCACTTGGAGTTATCATGTGGTGAATATCATATGTAAGGTTCCTCTAGGTAGATGGAATCCACACAGTGATTCAGAGAGCAGCTCATTAGCCACTGGGAAGAGGTGATGAGGAGAATCCTTGTGATGACCTGTCCTGAAACAAACAGCAGGGAGATTCATCTGTAGTTACCATGATCAAAGTTTTTTTTTAATATGGTCACATTTACGCTGTCTTTGAGATCTTTGAAATTTGTCTCCATCAAGTGTTGGAACCTCACTGTGACTGCTGTTTGCCTCTGCAGCCTTGTAGCTTTTCAGTTGACATATGGCCTTTTCATCTTCTCTTCAGTCAGGAGTATCAGTGAGACTGGGCCACATTGCTTCATGTGGGATGGAGTAGAGGGAGTTAAATTTTTAAAAAAAGTTACAGTTTGAGGAGTTCTTTGAAGTGCTTCTTCCAAGGGTACTAACTCATCTCAATTCTTGATAAGTTCTCCTCTGCTCTCAGCTCTCGGTAATGTGGACCCTTGGGTGTTTGGGCCCTGACAGCATCAAAGAATCCATCTGTGTTGTGGATCAGTGAGTTGAAGATATCATGCATTCTTTCCACCCACCATCACTTCTTTAGGCTGTGGCTTTTCTTTTGAACCTCGGCTGTCAAGTGTCTGTAGGATTGTTTCTTTTCTCGCAGTGAAGTTTCTAATCCAGGAATGCCTTGCATTTGCAATTAATTTAGCTCCAGGATCTCCTGGTCATTCTCGTTAAACCAGTCTGGGTGTTTTCTGGTGGCCAAGATTTTAATACTCCTACCACTAATTATGAAGCACTGCAGGTCAGGTCAGATGCTACGGGCAATCTGAGGCTCCTGTTGGTTCAGGGTCATCGGGTTGTCTGTGAGGCGCTGCCTTTGTGGGATCCTTGAGACCTTTAACATTTATTTTCTTATGGCTGCATTTATTTGTTACCATTGTTTGGGTCCAAGCTAATGGAGATAACAAAGTGGATTAAGTGCCAGTCAGTTCAACAGTAATTGAAACCTGTCATGGCATGGATGACATGGATATCTTTGTGGTCTCTCACTCAGACTGACCGCACTTAGAGTATTGTGTATAGTTATGGTTGCCACACTACAGGAAGGAAGGTGGTAGCAAAAGAGAAGGTGCAGAAATGATTCACCAGGATGTTGTCTGGAATGGAGGGCTGTAGTTATAAGAAGAGATTGGATAGGCTGGTTTTACTTTCACTGGAACGTAGGAGGCTGAGGGGTGATCTTATGGAGGTTTATAAGGTTATGAGCGGCATAGATAGGATGGATAATCAGAGTCCTTTTCGCAGTCCAGAACTAGAGGTCACAGGTTTAAGGTGAGAGGGAAGAAATTTAAAGGAGATCTAAGGGGTAAGTTTTTCACACAGAGGGTGGTGAATATCTGGAACGTGTTGCCATAGGAAGTGGTGGAGGCAGATACAATTACAATGTTTAAAAGGCATTTGGGCAGGTACTCAGATAGGAAAAGTGTAAAGGGATACGGGCCTAATGCTCGCAAATGGAATTAGCACATGACGAGCAGGCAAAAAGGGCCCGTTTCTGTGTTGTATAATTCTATGATTCTATGATAATCTAACAGGTACCATTGCCTGGATCAGAGGTGTTCTCTGACAAAACATAGTTCATGACAAGACCATGATCCCAGCATTTTGTGAGGAGAACTCCACTGGAATTAGCTTTCCCTACTCCCTTCTTTCCAATCATAGCTTTGAAAATCTCTGGCTTGTGTCCCAAAGTCAGGGTAGAAGTCCTTCTTGGCCTTATCCATAACTTCTAGGGTCAGGGCTAAGACGCTGATGAACATAATGTACTGGTTCCACATTAGAATGAGCCAGAGGATCATGTGATGTTCATTTAACCCACAAAGGGAGATGTTAGAATAACTCATAATTGATGGCAAAACCCTCCCATAAAGATAGCATTCCTCTTGCTGTTTATTGTGCCAAAAGGTATACTCACTGACTTGTACTATAACACAGTTGACATATAAAGTGTAGAAATTAAATTTATTGAAATATGCTATTTTCATTCAGAAAATAGTTTGTGATTTGTTTAATGTGTCTATGCCAAACTTGTTGATTCTTCAATGTCCACTCTGAAAGTTGACTTTCAGTTCAGAGTCAAAGTCATTGAGAATGTGAAATTAATCTCTCTGACACCTTTGACATTAAAGTAAAATATTTTTGGAATTGAATATAGAAACTATTCATTTCATGGCAGCTACTTAGTTAATTTAAGATGCAAAGCATTTCTGTTTGCCACAGAAGACTGGAGAAATGTTTACTCAGATAACCTGAATATACTTTCATATTCTTTATAACATGTAGTATACAATTATTTTAGACACTCAAATGAAAAATTACAGTTTTTATCTTTTCATAATTAAGTTATATTTTCCATCCATTCCATCCCAACACAAACTTTACTGCTAGGACTTATCCATATGTGCCTGCTGAAGTCCCAGTTTCCAGTTGCCGGCATTAATCTAAATTGGCAACGGCACCTTCCACCTTGCTACCTGTGCTGCTGGCGGTCTCTGTGTTATTGTGGTGGACTCCTCATGGAATCTGACTGGGATATCTCCCTCCTGAGCTGCATTGGGTTAAACCTAGTGCAAACATGGCAGTCTCCATTCCAAAGAAAAAGCTTCTGGAAGAAAGTTTTATTTAGTATTTAAGTTAGTTTTATTGCCTTTAGTTGATATTTAGTGTGTGGGTGTTCTTTTCTGTTTATTAAATGCAAAGAGGAAAAGTAATATTTTAATTTTTTTATGTGGCTTGAGTGTAACTGAATGTTTGTGAATGTCATAGACGTTAATAAATATTCAGTGGCCCTGATTACGCTCACATCTGACAGCATACAGGTCTGGGATAAGAGTCTCATCAGTTATCAGCGAGATTCTGAGTCCAGCCAGCTGTCAGTGCTGATACAATTCCAGCGTAGTATGATCTATGTGGATGTGTTGGGAACCAGGGTCCCAGTGGAGGACTGCGCCCTGGGCCACACCAGAATAAACAGCATGGCACAGGGCCAGGCAGACCACAAGTTTGGACCAGTGGAAGATCTGCCCCATTACTGCCAAGCTGATTGAAAGATGTTAAATCTAGGAGTTTATCATTAAAGTGATTTAGGTTCTTTTCAATTAAAGTGGAATTTTGAAACGTGTTTTTCTCAATACACCTTCAGGTTGTCTTCTCCATATCGTTCTTTATCCTGCAAGTCTGCCATTCAAGGTACAAACATGCAGGCAGTAAAGATCAGAACACCACCTGCCACTGCCTGCTCTGATCATTGCAGGGCAGGACAGGTATGTAATACCTTAAGTGCTGAGGAATCTTAGTAGGAATTTTAATATTTTTTGTAAGTTATTTCTGTATTGTATTCACGATAGACCACATCCAAATGAAGATCAGTGAACCAACACTTAATCTTGATGGATGCAATTTCTTTTATAATAAAATTCTTGAAGGCATTGGGGCAATTTTTTTGTCTTCTGATTGTTTTCTAATTCTAATGGAGAAACTGTTGCATGGAGAAAGGAGAGAACTGTAATGCTCTCTCCAATCCTTTTATATATAAAAGCAATTCTGATGCCTGACAGCAGGCAGAGGAGGAAACGGCCACTTGAAATAATGAGAGCCTCATCATAACAATTTATTTATATCACCCGTGTTAATGAGTGTCTAGGGTTACTTGACACTAAACTGTAGATGAAAATGTACAAAGGGCATTCAAGAAGATTTACTAAATAGTTTGCTTGCCTCATCAGTTTCAGCACAGATTTATAATGAATTGAAATCACCTTTATTCATTCTAAAGTTTTAATTGTTCAGACTGTGCTTTTCCACTATGATACAACCCTTTAATCCTCATCTCTTTAGCACCAGTTTTCATGAGAGCAGGAATCAGGCAGGCACTAAACTCTTATGATGTTTACATCATTTTAATTCTGTGTCTTATTTTCATATGATTCTCATTTTCCTCTCCCCCTGCAATCTTGTTGGAGATTGGTAATCCATGGACATGACATGTGAAATTTCCGGTGTGACTTAAAAGGTGCCCTAACTGAGTCTTACTTAAATTGGGTTGCATCTCATTTGGCAAAGTTACATCCACTGCTTACTCTTTGGTTTGCCAGCTCTGAAATATTTTTTTAAACGATGCAAATTAGTTGAAAAGCTGCTTCCCACTTTTCTGATGTGTTCCCAGAGGTCCTGGTGGATGAAGTGAAGACAAGAAGTGAGCAATATTTCTCCAGAAACCAGCAACACATCCTTAAGGGCAGAATTAAATTCTTCTAGATAGGGGTGCAAAATTACACAAGGCTGAAATAAAATGGATGGAAAGAATTTGTTGTAACACAACAACCTATTGCCAAATGTCTGTTTCTTAAAAACATGCCCCTGTGCAAAGTATGGCCAAATGCAAAATCTGCAATTTTGCAGGCGTCAAATGATAGCTGAAATATAAACAAACATATTGTGATTTGTTCCTACCTTGGGTACAATATACCAGATTTTGCAGACAGCAACAAATCAACAGTATTCGTGGCTAACCTTGAAAAAAGCTGCCTAGGAAGAAAGAAATCTCTCTGGGGTGACATTTACCTTTCAGTTCATGCCTGGTATCAACTCCAGAAGATAGCTTGCTTTCAGTAACAGTGATGTCATCAAGGAGGGCTTTGCAGCCAATCACAATGGATTAGATTTTGCTGACCTGGATCCAGAATCACTGTTCTTCTCTCCCAAATCCTATTCTTGGCTTGATGTGAAGGACCAATCTTGCTTGTCCAAAGCATCCAGGGCTACATTGGCAAGTGAGGAATCCCTGAAACAAAAAGTCTCTGGGATTCTTTTAGCTGGAAGCAGAGCTTTGCAAGTTGTGAATGCTGTAAATGTTTTGTTATAGCTTTTACATATCCCTGGTGTGTTTAAAAACACTATTTTCATTAATTAGTGAGCTAAAATACCTAAAAACTACTTATAAATAATATATAAACATTACAGTAAAGGAAAATAATTAAAGAAAAGTAAAGCATTCTGCTTTGCCACCAAATTGGAAGATCTATAACCGCAATCAAAAATAATTAAAAGCAATTCTCTGGAGTAAGTGCTGGGGAATTTCAGCAAGATTGGGCTCCACTGCTGCACTTCAAAGGGAGTCCAGTGGCAGAAGTAGCTGATAGATTCCACAGGCCATATCTGTCAATAAGTCTGGGACTTCCATGTTCAAAAGTGTATGTGAAAAATCCAGGATATAGTGTCAATAAAAAGCCAGCACTATCCTAACATCAAGGAATCCTCACAGACAGCAAAGCAGGAAATAAAGAACAATTTTAAACTACATTTTAAACTATTTTATACAGAGTAAAATAAGGATTTAGGTATACATGTAACTCAAGTGGAAGCTGAAACATCAACAAACTTGCTACAACAATTATATATATTTTTATTAATTTTAAAAGTGTGGAACTTTGCGTTATCATTCCCTCAGATAATTACTTCATAAATACATTATTAGCTATTTTAGAGTCAGGGAGGTTGTTAACTATTAATCATGGATTAGTAAGCCATCACAAACAAGGTTAAATCTCTTGCAACAAAGTATAACATTTTCAAGGTTCTGTTTTACATGCTTAGTATCCAAAGTTCTCACCAGTTGATTTATATCAGCAGATTATGCTGGAGAAGACTGAAAATCTGTGCTTCCTGTGAAGGAGTGGGTATTACTGACAGTCCCTTCTGGATTTCCACATTTAACTGCGCACGTGCGTATTCCAGAAGTTGCTGTCATATCTCCTCCATTAAAATAACGACAGCTGATAGCATCACTATCATTTTTCACTACAAATCCAGACCATTATTGTGTTTTTCAGATTGCCTTTTAGAAAGTGGAAAATCAAAGCAAGGATGAGAATATAATCAAAAATGGAGACCTTTAGTCATAAAATGATTTTCAAAGCATTACAGCTTCTAGAGTGTAATTAGAAGCTTTGGAATGTCTTAAATAGGAGTGTGACCTGAATTTATTTTCTGCTCTATGATATTGCAGGAGTTATGTTACCTTTGCATGCAACGAGCTCTGAAAAATTTCCCTATTGATCTTTCGGACAACAGAAGAAGAAACGAGATGGAGGAGGAACAACTACTGCAGCAGTATCAAAAAATGAAGAACCAGGAGGCTCTCTTCCAGGAACAGGTATATTAAAAAAAAATTGTGAACAAAGAATTTTATTGAACTGTGGAACATGCACACTTATAATGATTAACTGTTTTAGTGCTTTGCAGGGCGATTGATAAAGGAATTCTACAAACAAGCTAGGGCTCTATAATGTGGAGAATCAAATGGACATACTGCATGGGCTATTTAGTTAAAATAAAAGTCAATTCTTTTTTTTGTTTAATTGTAGTCATTACCCCTCCGTCAGAAGGATAGCAATAATTAGTAGAACAGGAAAAAAATACAAATAATCTGGCTATAAAATGGAAGTGGAATAGTGGATAATTATGAGAACAGTTTAAAAGAATTTGGCATTTAATTTCAAGTTCTTTTGTACATTTATTTCTTTATAACAAATACACCTTGTATTTATATAGTACCTTTAACGTAGCAAATTATCCCAAGGTGCTTTCTAGGAGTATTATCAAACAAAATTTGATATCAGGTTACAAAGTGAGGTATTAGAGTAAATGAGCAAACATTTAGTCAAATAGATTTGTGTTAAGATAATTCTTATAAAGGAGAAAAGAGAGGAAGGGAGGCTTAATGGTTAAGAAAGGGAATTTGAGAGCTTAAGGTCTTGCAAGCCAATGGCACAATTAAGGAGGAAGATGAATTTGGGGATGTTCAAGAGGGCAGAATTGGAGGACTGGAGAGATCTTGGAATGTTGTAAGGCTGGAACATATTATAGGGATAGGAATGTTTGAATAGACTTGATGAGAGTTAGTACATGAGTAGTGGATTTTAAATGGTCCAAAGTTTATGAAGGATAGAATGAGAGAGATTGGTCAGACAATTGTTGGAATAGTCAAGTCCTGAAATAACAAACATATAAATTTATTCTATATGGTTTAATGTATGTTATTGTAGTTGGTGCTGTCAGTGAACAGTTTAATGAATATAGTGTTTTAATTAAATAAAAAAAGTACTGGAAACATGCAGCAAGTCAAGCAGAATCTTTGGAGAGCAATATACAGTTAATGTTTCAGGTTGATGACCTTTCATGCTGTGACAAGTCAGTGAGCTTGACCTCAATGGAGAGATGGAGAGAGGAGGCAAGGCAAGAGAGTAATGGTGAAGGTCTTCCTGCAGCATCTCACAGACCTTCATGATGACACCCTTGGAAAATCTGACCTGATGAATACATTGCTCAACAGAGGGGTCCAGTAGGATATGGTGCCTCTGAGAATTTTGTACGAGTAGGCTCCTCACAAATGGACATGTCTTTGCCTCTTGCCTCAAATTCTCCAAAGCACTCTGTGTGGCCAGTCATTGTCATAACAACATTTGCAGTGATTAATTGATGTCAGTAGTCTGACCACTGAGACACATTGAATAAGTATCTGAGCTGCGAACCCTGTTACTTTGTTATGCTTTGTGGATTCTGGAAGATGTTTGTGTGATCTCCAGTGTTTCCTGAAGGTTCCCATTCATGTCTTCAATTGCCAGCAAAGTGTTTCTTTAAATAACAGGAAAAAATAACAGTGTGATTTACTCTTCTTTTGTACCATGATGTTTCAGTAATGGTCATAGGTTGCACACAAATGCTCCAAGTTATTCCAGCAATGGCTTAAATGGATGCTGCATGAACAGCAATGTCATTATATCTACAAAATAGGGTGCCTACTGATCTAGTTTCTCAACATCAAGGTTTTCTTTTATCACAAAGAGTAACAGTAAATTATAGTGCATTATCCGGAGGTATTCAAGAGAAAACTGAAATATGTTGTAGTAGCAAGTAGAAGGAAACAATATTTTCATCTGCATTCTACCATGTCAAGTGATAACTAGAAGGACAGAGAAAATGCTTTAAGGATATTCCCAAAATCTCTTTGAAAGTTGGAATATAGCCACAGCTTCACATGGTTCTTCATTGCTTAAGACAACTCAAACTGGAGTAGAAATGTTTGTGAAGCCAGGAGCATGTGGAAACCAAGCACAAACAGTGGAAGGAAGTGTACAGTAATTCAAACCACCTATCCACACTGCTTGTGAAGCACTGTTTGCCCCTCCAGAGGCAGATCTGTAATCTTACATTGGACATATCATACAGCCCATATGTTCATAAGAAAATAGCAGGAGCAGGTCACTCTGTTTCTCAAGCCTGCTCTGAATTTAATATGATCACGGCCGATCTGCCCTATGCCTCATCTCCTCTTCTGTACCACTTTCCCATAGCTCTTAATTCCCTGACCTTTCAAAAAATTTAACTACTTCCTCTTTAAATGCCCACAATGATATGGTTTCTCCAGGGTGGACAAATTCCAGACATTGTACACTCTTTGCAATAAGTTTCTATGCACCTAATTTTTAAATGACCATCTCCTTTTCATATAGAACTCAAGGACTCATCCTTGACCTCAGGGGCCCACCAAAGACTTACCCTGTGTGCCAACTGTGGTGCTCTTACTAAGCTGATTTTCCTTCTCACAACTTGGGTGTAAGTCAGGCATGGTGCAATTAGTGTGAACTATTAGACCTGATTCAATCAGATTTACTGATTCTGGTCATGTGCATGGTTACGAAATAATCTCAGCACAGTCTGTACCCAATATCTCCACCTTCAGGTGACCTGCTCCCTCCCTGTCCCTTTTCTCTCTCCTCCTGATCTACCCAATTTCACCTACACTCACCCCACAGCCCCTTTCACCCTGTTTTTTTCCCTTCTTCTACCCACTCCATCTGCCCATCACCCACACATTCCTCCCACTGGTGCTCTCCCCCTACTGTTCCTTTCCTATCAGATTCCATCATCTGCAGTCCTTTGTTACCTTCACCTATCACCTCCCAGCCTCTGTCGCTATTCCCACTCTTCTCTCCTCCATCTGCCAATCATCGTCCTCACCTGGATCCACCTATCGCTTGCCAGCTCTCACTTCGCCCCTTCCCCTCACCTCTTCCTCTATCTTTCAGTCCAGATGAACTGACTTGACCAAAATGCTGACTGTCTATTTATCTCCACAGATGCTGCCTGAGCTTCTCCAGCAGCTTGTTTTTTTTGCTCCAGATTCCAGCATCGGTAGTCTCTTCTCTCCCCAATATAATGCCTAATACCTTGATGACAGAGAAGAAAATCTGCTACTGTTAGAGATCTTGGTGGCCTCTGTTTCTAATCCATGCTCCAATGTAGTTGTATATTTTTAAAAAAAGGGTAAGCCTGGTATCCTCATTGCCTGTTCGTATCCATCACATGAGTTGCTTAATTCCACCTCAATAATATTGTCCATTCTGCTCTAACTTCTGATTCATAATTTGAGATTTGAAAACTCCAATGCACTGCTGATGGAACATTTATCCTCCATTTTACATAAACATCACTAATGCAGCCAGGATCCTTTCCCACACTGAGTTTTAACTCCCTGCATGCTTTGGATGAGTAGGAGACAAGATGAACTTACTGGCCTAAATTTTAGGTCACAGCTTCTGGGTCTTATTTAAGTATCCATTGCTTCTTTTCTATTTTAGGTGGAACCAGGTGCTGAGTAGTTGCTGGCAGGCAAAGACGGTGATTTGGAGTGATGTACTCAGGAGGAAGTTCTTTTCAGGGTGAAATTGCAATGCAGCAGTGAGAAGCAAACTGTGAGATGTAGCATAGACCAGTGGCAGCAGTTTGGAATGATTCTGAGGCTGGAGCAAACCAAAATGACCGTGTCCTTGACTTCTGTGGATAAAATAGACCAGGGATGTGTGTGTGTCTATGTTTGATGTCAGAGCAGTTACTAACCTCATCGAGGACTGTCATTGCAAAGCCTAGCAGTGCAGACATTGGTCCTTGGGTAGGTGTAACTATGTTGCAGGGTCTCTGTAAACTATAGGTGGATAAGTTGATCATCCCTTTAACATCTCCATCCACATTTCAGAGTTTTTAGACTGTAGAATTGTTGATGCCATGCTGGAAAATGGAAGGTCATAGATTGAATTTGTGCTAAGACAGCTGAAAAGGGGCTCAATATTGCACTATTCTAAGTCAATCCTATCTTCAACTGCACAGCACCTTTTCTTTTACCTTTGTGAAAAATGAATGTCGAGGCCAATGACACTGTTGGTAAATTTCCCGTGAAACATTATTTCACAAGCCTTTGATATTGGGCCAGAACACAGGCCCTTTGTATTACATTTCCCTAGCAATAAATGATAATGTTCTGTTAGCTTTCCTGATTACTCGCTTTACCCCTGTACCAGCTTTTGTGTGTCGTGCACCAGGACACTCTGATTGCATTCCATCTCAGAACACTGCAGTCCCTCACCATTTAGATAATGCATTTCTTTTTCAGTTTTCCTGCCACAATGAACAACTTCACATTTTTCCACATTATGCTCTCATTTCCCTGATTTGTGCTCATTCATTTAAGCTACTTATATTCTTTTGTAGTCTTCTTATATTGTGTTTATGACTTAATTACCTAACCACATTTTTTTTCATCTGCAAATTTAGCAAGTAAATCTTAAGTGCCTTCATCTGTGTTATTTACATAACTGTTGAGTCCTTAACACCAATGCTTGAGGCACACCACTAGTTACATCTTACCAACCACAAAAAGACCCAGTTATGCCTATCCTCTGTTTCCTGTTAGACAGCTAATCATCTATCCATACATTTAATATCATAAGCTTATATTTTCTGCAGGAGCTTTTGAAATGGCACCTGACCAAATACTTTCTGGTAATCTAAATTTCCCAGTGTTCCTTCGTCCACCACTCATGTTACTTCTTCAAAGAACTGCAATAAATTGGTCAAAAGATGTTTTCCTTTTCACAAAACTATGTTGATTTTACTTGATTGCCACGAATTTTTTTAAGAACACTGATATAACAAGCATTAGTATTGAGCAGTCAACTTTTTAAGACCCCTGCTATAACTCTGCTTGGTAATTGCTTCTAACATTTTCCTTTACATAATTGCCTATTGTGCGTTTGCCAATGTCGATTTGCTGGTGACTTCCCTTCTAAATGGTGAGGGCCTGTGTGATGGCAGGTCCTGACACATTTTATGCTGTCATGTGATGAGCCAGAACATGCCCTGCCTACAAAATAGCTGAACGAAACTTTGAGAGCCAACTAAGCTACGACCTCAGTCTTCACTGCTTGTCAGAGTTGTCAAAAATATTGAATATTTTTAAATGTCGCTAACATAACTAGTAATTGTTTCTTCTTATTTTATTTACTTAAATAGCAATATGTTCTACAAATATTCTCTGATGGTATTTTGTTTTCATGGTATTTAATGTGCTTCCATCATCAGTGTGAACTGTTGGCTGGCAGAGAATATAACCAAAAGATTTCAGCATTCAACGTAGGAGTCGCTGAAGCCAAAAAGAGACGGAAGAATTCAAAATGCAAAGACGTCTATGTAAGACAGAAGCAGTAGACCAGAAATTGTTTTATTTACACATTTTTACATTAAAGAACTGCATTATATAGTAATCAAAGTCCAAATTCTTGAAATTATGAAATCTATAATTAGAGTATTTAAGACTATGCTAATTCATGATGGTTCATTTGTACTGGAGTGCGTGAATAGCACAGAAATTTTGTACACCGCCACCCACCCCCCACCCGCCCAAGCATTTTGACTCTAGGAAGCCACATCCTAGATTCTAGTGTTTATTCAGTAAGAGACCTAATCAGTTGTCATTAATGAGACTACTAAAGTCTAAAACAAAAATATAAGTTTTTCTTAAACATATGTAAAGCTGTGAGGAGCGGAAGTATTTCTCCTAGCACCATGTCACAACTCCTTTGTCAGCCGCTACTTTTCGGTTCCCCTTCCTTCGCCGACTTACCTGAGGACTTCTGGAGATGAGGTAAATAATTTAAGTTCAATGCAACTACTTGGGGGAACTGTGTCTGGAGTCGCAACAGATGAGGGTAGATCATTCTGATTGTGAGAGTAACTCAGACCGATTTAGAGCAGTCCTTGTGTTTGGATCTGGTTTAGAAGTGTGCCATCTAAAAATAGCCAATGATGAATTTGGTCACCAGAAGTGCTCTTGGTCAGTCTTATAATAGAATGATTTGTCAGTGCTCTGAAAGTGATCTGTTCGAGACTGCTATAGAAGCATTGGTAGTTAAAAATGTTAAAAGCTCTTTCTTTTGACTTGTGAAATGAGGCCTCAGTCCTCATCAATGTTTTTTCCTTTGAGCTCTGGATGCCAATTGGGTATCAGGTTGTTGGTTGCAAATTTCAAGGCCACCTAAATAACAATGACCTTCAGACAGATACTTTAATAGGAAATGGAGGAGTGGTGAAGCAGGGAATGTAGGCTGTAGTATGGAGCATGTAGAAGGATATGAATACATTGGAGAAAGTACAGAGGAGATCCACCAGGATGTTGTCTGGATTGGAGGGCTTTAGTTATTGGGAACGATCAGATAGGATGGGCTTGTTTTCCCTGGGGTGAAGGAGGCTGAGGGGTGACCTGATAGAAGCATATAAGATTGTGAAAGGCATAAATAGGCAGATAGTCAAAATCTATTTCCCATGGTAGGTGTATCAAAAACAAGTGGACATAGTTTCAAAGTGAAACATAAGAGTTTTAAAAGTGATCTTGGAGTAAGTTTTTTACATTTTTTTTTACATATACTGCCTTAGGAGTGAATTAGAGCATAGAAATGTACAGCACAGGAACAGAGTTTTTCACTCATGATGTCTGAGCCGACACTCATGCCAATTTGAACTAAACCCATCTGCCTGCACGTGGTCTATACCTCTCCGTGCCCTGCTTGTTCATGTGCCTCTCTAACTTCTTCTTAAACAGTGCTATCATATTTGCTTCCACCACTTCCCCTAGGAATGTGTTCCAAGCACCTACCACTCTGTGTAAAAAAAACTTGTCTGATGAATCTCTTTTAAATTTCTCCCCTCTCACTTTTATGCCCTCCAGTATTTGATATTTCCACCCTGGGTAAAACACTCGAACTATCTACCCTTTCTTTGCCTCTTGTAATTTTGTATACTTCTATCAGGTCGCTCCTCAGCCTCCTTTGCCCCAGGATAAACACTCCTATCCTATCCAATCTCCCCATAACTAAAGTCCTCCAATCCAGACCACATCCTGGTGAAGCTCCTCTGCACACTCTCCAGCACAATCACATCCCTCTACGTGTTCCATGGTACCAATCTTGGTGCTGTCAGCCTACATTCCCTCCTCTCTCACTCCTCCAGTGTGTGGTGGAATCAGATGCAATGATTATACTTAACAGGCTTTTAGACAGACCTTTAAATAGGCGAGGCATAGAAGGATGAGGTCCTAATGTGGGCATTTGGAATTAGTGTAGATGGGCAAAAAGGTCAGCATGGATGTGGTGGGTGGAAGGGCCCGTTTCTATGCTGTGCAACAATTTATGTAGAAGCATTCCCCTTCACATTAGAGCAAGTTACAATTCAAAATTACATTTTTGTGTTTGACCCCTCAGAAGTCTATTTAAGAACTGTTGGTTAGCTTGCATAGACCTATGGATTTTGTTGTGGAGTTATGAAACTTCTGATTAGTGAATGCGAATAGAACTAGTGGACTCCATACATTGGCCCCACCAATACTGAGAGTACTTAAGCCGTTCTCAGGATATGGGACATATCCTTGTGAAATTGACAAATTCAGAAGTTGCAGGCTCACATTATTCAGTTGTCCATATTGCTTGATAAACTGAGCTTTAAATACATGTATTTTAGTCAATGCTTGTTGTTGTGAGAATAGACTCTTGCACAACCAGATGTCTTACAAATAGATAAAAATATTAATAGTTTTGAATGTGCATTTTAAACAAGGTCAACCAAGAACAAAAATTGAAAAATTATTTTTGTAGTTTGCTTCCCTTTAGATCCATTAAGACCTGATGGATGTTTCATGGACAGGCAGCAGCTGCATTATTTGCCCATGGGATGTGCAAAGCACATAAAAAGGCAGCCTGTGACATGGTCTCCTAGGATGAAGCCCCAGCCCCAACTTCCCACAGACAATGAAGCAACCAGTCATGCTGAGTGATCATGGGTGGCCCCAGTCCCTGTGACCTTGGAGCTGAAGATCAAATGGGTCTGTGAACTCCATTTAATACTTCACAACTGCTTCAATCATTACACAGGGGTGCTGGCACCTACTTTTTTAAAATAAAAATTACTTGGATGCTTTTTTTACATGGTCTGGGGATCACACATTGTTGATTACTTTCAATGTGATGTACTACTTGTTTTATTATGAGTTCTTTACACAGGTCATAAATTCCACTGCTTAGATCTGATTCTGCCATTAAATGAGCTTTGTATGATGATGTCACCATGTGCATCAAATGTGGTGGGTACATGAAGCTTGCTCTAGGGGTGAATCATGATAGGAATTGTCTGGTCCAATTTCCTGATGAATGGAATTAGACTAAAAATAAGAATATAGAATGGATGTATAGGCTTCAAAACAGCAAGCACAGTCTTACCTTTATGTGTGATTCATGCATAAGAAAGGGTCCAACTTCTACACAGATGTAGGAAGCGTAACCCTTTAATTTCATTATATTTAGAACAATTATACATATCTGTGTTTTGTATTGGCAATATAGTTCTCTTTCTTTGCAAAATAATTATTTTAGAGTGTATATTATGAACTTACACATGAAGAAATACAATTGCTAAATTAATAATATTTTGAAAGTATGAGAATTTTATGCATTATGTATTCTTGAAGTAATGTTTGGTATTTTGTCTTAGAATGGATACATATTCCAAAAGAGACTTTTGACACCACCAGTCATTCTGAAGCAACAGCAATATGCACAGTGTCTGCAAAAACAGATGGAAGAGAAAAAACAAAGAGAGAACAGAAAGAAACAAGATGATGATTTTCTGGATCGCTTAGAACAAGTACAGTTAGCTGAAGAGTATGTGTTTTCAATTCATTCTTGGAATATTGGCTACATTATAAAGGCAGTATTTATTACCCATACAAAATAATCCTTAAGACATTAGGAAACAACCATACTTTAACTTTATTTGTTGATGTAGCAAGACCAAAGTTTGATGCCTGTACCTAATTGCTCTTCAAAAGGTGATGGTGAACTGTCTCCTTTAACCACTTCAATCCTTTTAGTGAAGAGACTCCCATCGTTAAATCAGGAGTGCTAAGGTGTTGACTTGAGGAAAGAATGAAAGTATATTTATAATTTAGAACGGTTTTCTACTTGGAGGGAAAATTACAGTTAATCTCATTCCAATGAATTTGCCCTTTTAGTTTCTTTGGACTGATGGCTTTTGAGAACTGTCAAAAATGCCCTGATGAGTTGCTGAAGTACATATTGCAGATTGTGCAGACTGCAATGGTGAGCTAGTTGCGGAGGCAGTGAAAATTTAGGGTGGCAGAAAGGATGTGGAAAACTGTTTTATCCTGATAGTACGGACTCTTGTTGGGTTTTCACTGATCCAGGCCAATGACTTGCCCAGATAAGTTTCAATAAGTCTCTGTTGGTGATGGTCATTGCCTACAATATATGTGCGTTGCCATATTAGTACACTGCCCAAATGTGCTACCTCCGACATGAACTGCTTCATGATCAGAGGAAGTGAGAATGGAATATGTGCTATGCAATCATTAATGAGCATCTGCACTTCTGACGTAATAGAGAGAAGGTCATTGAGGAAGCATCTGACAATGATTGGATACTGCAGAATTCCTAAATCAAAGGCCTGAGGATGGGTGAATCGACTCCAACAACCACAGCAGTCTTCTATGCAGAGTGTATGGCTCCAATCAGTGGAGTATTTTCCCTTAACCTTACTTCTGGAATTCGGTTCTTTTACCTATCTTTGGACAAAGGCTATAATATGGTCTGGAGCCCTGTGGTCCTGGGAAAAATCCAAACATTGCATCAGTAAGCAGGCTAAAGGTGAGAAAATGCTTCTTGATAGCATTGTTGGTGCCACCTTTTATCACTGCTGATGACTGAGCAGACACGAGGTGCAGATTAGTCGGATTGGCTTCGATTTGCTGTTTGCAGAAAACAGATTCTTGGGCAATTTTTCACATTTTTGGGTACGTTCCAATGCTGTAACTATATCTGAATAACTTGGCAGATTCTGGAAGACAAACACAACACAATGACTGTGTGGTCATCAGTCCTACCAATAATTCCAGGACAGATATAGATTGTTGAGGGTGCAGTAAAATACATTTTTGTCTCATGTTAATTCTCTTGCACTTACCCAGTCTGGCAGCTACATCCTTCAAATATCAATCGGTCAGTGCTGATATTACCAAATCCACCTAAATAATGTGAAGGACATTAGAAGTACCCCACCCAGTAATTTTTTATCTTTGCTGTTCAAGTTGTGTTCAATATGGAGTACTGATTTATCAGTGGGGGAGGAGAATAGGTTATAATCAGCAGCGTGTCTCCTTGCTTGCTATGATTTGATACTGTGTTAATGCTGAGGACACGCATAGACCTGGCATCATTGATGAGAACTCACATCTTAAACAGCCATTTTGGTTTAATCTATCTTCTGTTTCGAGGAATAGTCTCTTAGAGGCAGTTTGCAAGGTATTATTGTTTATTTTCTTTTGATACAAATAAAAAGCTGTAGTTCATACATAGCTGCTATCAAGCTCACATACATTAACTTTGTGGCTCCGTTGGTAGCACACTTGGCTCTGAACTCAGAAGGTATGAGGTTCAGGTTCCATTATAGAAACTTGAGTACAAAGATCAGGACTGAGTGTTATCTATTTTGAGAAAGTGTGGCACTGTGGAGTTGCTGATTTTATATTTGACATTGCATCAAGATGCTTTGTTTGCTCACGTAAATGGATATAACAAAAAATACGGTGAAACTAAATTGTAGAATATTTATCTGTTACTCAACAGTACTAAAAAACAGATTATTTGGTTATTGCTGCTGGTGGGAGCCTTGCTGTGAGCAAATTGGCTGCTGTATTTTGCAACATAGTGACCAAGCTTCAAAAGTACTCCTTTGGGTGGAATTTGCTTGGAGATATTCCGAAAGGGATGTGTGTTTATATAAATGCACATCCTTGTTTCCTTTCTTTGAGTAATTTATTGTAATCGTCAATAAAAGGACTGTGGCGGTTCAAGAGAGCACTTCACCACTTCTCAGGGCAAATAGGGATGGGAAATAAATGGTGGCAATGCCCAGATACAAAAACGAATACGGAGAAAATATATTATCCAGTAGTACTCTAGCACATGTTTCAGTAGCTGACAGAATAACAATGTTGGAAGAGACTTGAAATAACAAAGAGAGAGAGAAAAAATAAAGAAATGATTCATAGATGTTGTAATTTCAAAAGATTTTACTGTCAGTCTTTTAATGATAATAATTATTGGGAGCCTCAGGCAGAATGTTGACTCTACAGATTTATTTCTGCATTTAAAGCAACTGGGATGCTTTGCCAGATAATGTATATTTCCTTAGATTATACAATGGCCATGTCAATTATTATTTCTATTCTTCCTAACCTTCAATGGACTCTGCACCCAAAATATTGATATGAAAATTCATATTCTCCTCTGCAAATCTCTATGTAATCTTACTCTGTTCTACTTTTGTAATTTCCACCAGCCCCATGTCTCTATCCTGGATGCACATCCATCTAGCTACAATCATCTCTTCTCCAACAGGGACTTCGCTCATTACATTCATGCACTCCTGAATCCATTCTCTATCTCTCTCTCCCTATACCTAATCAAAAATTGCCTCTTCAATCATTTTTTGGTAAACTTTCTCAAGTTCTGTGTGATGGCTGTTCTTTCTTGCAAAATATATTTTGTTGCTTTAAGGCACACAGTGACACTATCTTATTGTTAAGTAAAATATTCCACGCATAGTCAAAAGCTATTATTGTCTTCATTAAAAAAATGCCCATAACTGTTGTCCAAGGAATATCTTTTATTTTACAGTCTTGCTATCCAGAGAGAAATGTATCTAAAGGAGAAGCAGGAACAAAAAGAAGCCTATAAAATTGCATTGGATATACAGGTAAAGAACTGTGCATTCAGATGTAGGGCAACTGTAAAAACGATTGTTTAAGATGTTCATGTAAAACAATATACTAGAGGAAGCAATATAGCAACTTTTGAGGATTAACTCTTTGAAAAATCAGTCCTCCTCTTAGAATGCTGTGGCTGCAGGACTTCTTGAACTGTTTTAAACACTTTTATCAAGATAATTTTATTTGTCCTGCTAAACAATATACAAAAGTAAAGTAACACCATGATCAAGGTGTAAATTTGACAAATGTTGATGTTTCTTCAAGAATTAGTGTTACCATCAGCAATATTGCAAAAATGGACCATCTTGACAAACATATGCTGCACATCTGGGCTATGTGATGCCTCAATTAGACTATTTGTTCTATTATTGATTACCAAAAGCAGAAGTATTCCTTTGCCAAGATAACTATCACTCTTCATAAATGTACATTTTGATTATGTTTTACATTTAACAAAGAGCTTAACATAACATAACAGAAGAAATATGAAAACGCAGAAGGAGTTGATCTCATCTTATTCCCTTTAACTACTTTCGGGTGTTATTTTAATAATTCCAACTAATTCACACTTACCTTAAAGAAGTTGGTTCAAACCCCATGATGCCTTTGAGTTGCTGGGATTAAAGTAAGTTTATATGAACCTTTAATCACATTGTGCCCTTTTGCACTGATGGAGGATTGCCTATTTTTAAAGAAAAAATATTTTGCATATGAAAGAGAGAAAAAAACTGAAAAAAATATAGTCCACAAGAATTGGAAAAAAGTAATGGATTGTGTGTAAAATAGTCAGGAAGGGGCAAATTACTGTGAAGCCAAGAGCATCAGGTAGGAATAGGATGGCGATAGTGATCTGGGTAAAGGCATATATTAATGCACTTTTGAGGATTAATATTTTGGAAAAACAAGGACCCAGTGCCCTTGAAAGCTTAGTTGATTAGCAGCTCCATACATAGAACCAAATAGAGAAGAGAAGTTATTTTTTTCCTTACTTTAGTATCAAATATCATCGTTCTTTGAAATTTGGAATGCACATATCAACCATGAGCAACAATGAGCAACAATGATCACCAAGCCTGTCAAAAATATTCAGACAACAGAATATTCAAATGTGTTGTCAAAATATGCTGCGGTAACTTTCTGCTCTTGTCCATGAATAGTTGGCTGACCTTAGAAAACTTTCTAGGAATGGGTGAGCAATTAATGAAGGGCTTTAATGCACTGGAACCATACCTGAAAACTCTGGGTACAAGTTACAGAGCTCACTCAGGACTCTTCTCCTGGATGAGGCTAGGCACAGGACCACTTGAGCAAATGATCAGGATGGGGAGGGGTTGAGGCATTGGAGCTGAGCACTTGGCTAATTGCCCAGAGATGTAGTCAGCTATCGAGAGTAGAAGAGCAGTGGAAGCTAGTCATTGGTGTAAAGGAAAAGGAGGCATCCTGTGGAGGTCAGGGGAGGGAGACTGCTTATGGAGGTGGAGAAAGAAAGACTGCCAATGAAGGTAAATCTGCTCATGCAGGTGAGGGCTTTATCCGTGGAATTGGAGGCAAGGAAATTACCCATTGAGATGTGGGTATTGGTGGAAGGGGTCCATCCAGCAGCATTGGTGGAGGAGCACCAACCCATGGTATTGGTTAAAGCGCATTAGCCTGTTGCATTTCTGGAGGGGCACTGGCCTGTTGCATTGCTGGGGATATGGAATGAACTGTCAGAGGAAATGGTTGAGCCAGGTACAATAATAACATTTAATAGACATTTGGATAAGTACGTGGATAAGAGGGGTTTCACAAGATCACAAGACAAGGGAGCAGAAGCAGGCCATTCGGCCCATCGAGTCTGCTCCAAGGAAAGGGAAATAGAAATGAGAAATGGGGAATGGGGGAAGAAGAAGAGAAAAGAAAACTATTCTAATCCCAATTTCCGGCCTTATCCCCATATCCCTTGATATCCTGACTATTTAGATACCTGTCTATCTCCTCCTTGAACGCCCCCCACTGATCTGGCCTCCACTGCTGTACGTGGCAAGGAGTTCCACAAATTCACCACCCTTTGGCTAAAGAAATTTTTTCTCATCTCTGTTTTGAAACTGTACCCTCTAATTCTAAGATTGTGCCCTCTGATCCTGGACTCACCCACCAAGGGAAACAGCCTAGCCACATTTACTCTGTCCTTTCCTATCAATATTTTAAATGTCACTATGAGCTCCCCTCTCATTTTTCTGTACTCCAGTGAGTACAGTCCAAGAGCCGACAAACGCTCCTCATACGTAAGCCCTTTCATTCCTGGAATCATCCTCGTAAATCTCCTCTGAACCCTCTCCAACGTCAACACATCCTTCCTAAGATGTGGGGCCCAAAACTGCGCACAATATTCCAATGAGGCCTCACTGGTGCCCCTAGAGCCTCATGAACACTTCCTTACTTTTATACACTATACCTCTCAAAATGAACGCCAACATAGCATTCGCTTTCTCTACCACCGATCCGACCTGGTGGTTAGCCTTCAAGGTATCCTGCACGAGTACCCCCAACTCCCTTTGTACTTCCGTGCTTTGGATCTTCTCTCCTCCTAGATAATAATCTGCCCACTTATTTCTGCTTCCAAAGTGTACAACTGCACATTTCCCTACATTGAATCTCATCTGCCATTTCCTTGCCCATTCTCCTAAACTGTCTAGGTCCCTCTGCAACCTTCCTATCTCTTCAATATTCCCTACTCCTCCCCCTATCTTGGTGTCATCCGCAAACTTAGCCACGAAACCATTTATTCCATCATCCAAATCGTTAATGTACAAGGTAAAAAGGAGCGGTCCCAACACCAACCCCTGCAGCACACCACTAGTAACCGGTAACCAACCACAACGAGATCCTTTTATTTCCACTCTTTGCTTCCTGTCAACCAGCCAATGCTCCACCCATTCTGTTATCCTACCCGTAATTCCATGACCTCTCATCTTATTAATCAGTCTCTTGTGAGGCACCTTATCAAAGGCCTTTTGAAAGTCTAAATACACAACATCTACCGCCTCTCCCTTATCCACCTTACCTGTGATTTCTGCAAAAAACTCCAATAGGTTGGTCAGGCAGGATCTTTCCTTCACAAAACCATGTTGGCTAGGACCTATCTTGCCTTGCGCCTCTAGGTATTCCATAACCCCGTCTTTGAGGATAGATTCCAATAACTTTCCCACCACTGACGTCAGACTAATAGGTCTGTAATTTCCTTTATGCTGCCTCCCACCTTTCTTATACAACGGAACTACATTTGCGACCCTCCAGTCCTCCGGAACCACGCCAAAATCTATGGATTTCTGGAAAATTATCGCCAATGCCTCTGCTATCTCTAAGCCACCTCCTTCAGACCCGGGGATGCACCTCATCTGGTCCGGGAGACTTATCAGTCTTTAGCCCATTTAGTTTTCCTAGCACCTTCTCCCTAGTAATCTTAACTGAACTCAACTCCATTTTGTGAGACTCCTGACTAACCGGCACATTGCTGATGTCCTCCACGGTGAAGACCGATGCAAAATATTCATTCAATTCCTCTGCCATCTCTCTATCATCCATTATAATAGTTCCTGCACCGTTATCAATTGGTCCTATATCAACCCGTGTCTCTCTTTTACACCTTATGTATTTAAAAAAACTCTTAGTATCCTTTCGAATGTTATCCGCCAACTTCCTTTCATAATTCATCTTTTCTTTCCTAATGACCTTCTTAGTTTCTCTCTGCAGGTTTTTAAAAGCTTCCCAGTCTTCTCTGCTTTCCCACTAATTTTTGCTTCTTTGAACGCCGCCCCTTTTGCTTTTATTTTAGCCTTCACCTCTCTCGTTATCCACATTTGTGCCTTTTTTCCATTAAACACCTTTTTTCTTGGAATATATCTATCCTGCAATTTCCTTATTTCCTGTAGTAAATTCCTTCCATTTCCCCTCTGCCGTCCCTCCAGCCAGCTTACTCTTCCAATCAATTAGGGCCAACTCCTCTCTCATACCATTGTAATTTCCTTTGTTCCACTGAAATATCGATACACCAGTTATCAGCTTCTCCTTCTCAAACTTGAAACTGAACTCAATCATATTGTGATCACTGGTTCCCAGTGTTCCTTTACCTTTAGTTCCCTAATCACCTCCGGTTCATTACACAGCACCCAATCCAAAACAGCCGATCCCCTGGTGAGCTCTTCAACAAGTTGCTCTAGAAAAACGTCCCTTAGACATTCCACAAAACTCCCTCTCCTGAGTACTACAGCCATTCTGGATTTCCCAGTCCACCTTCATGTTAAAATCCCCCATAATTATCTTCACATTGTCACTCTGGCATGCTTTTTTCTATCTCAAACTACAATTTATCGTCCACTTGCTGACTGCTATTAGGGGGCCTATTATATGACTGCTACTATTGTCCTTTTACCCTTGCTATTTCTTAGCTCCACCCACAAGGATTCCACCTCCTCTAACCCAATATCCTTCCTTTCTGTTGATTTTATATCACTACTAACCATCATGGCCACACCTCCCCCTCTGCCTACCCGCCTATCCTTCCTATACACTGTGTACCCCTGGACATTCAGTTCCCAATCACATCCATCATAAAGCCATGACTCGGTGATTGCCACAATGTCGTATTTATTAACCTGTAGTTGTGCCACTAGGTCATCTACTTTATTCCTAATACTACGTGCATTTAAATATAGTACGTTTAGTCCGGTATCTGCTAATTAATTTTGTTGTACTTCTAGTGTTTCAGCAGATTATCCTGGCTTTCCACCTGTCTAGCCTTCTTAACCATCTTCACTACATACTACCTTAGACATGTTCCTATATACCTCATCCCCTATCCTAACATTCTGTATCCTAACATCCTGACTTCTTGTACTTCTATTATTCAGCAAATTATCCTGACTTCTCACCTGCCTGTCCTTCTTGTTCATCCTCATTGGACTTGTTTCTATAAACTCCCTCCTTTACCTTAGCATCTTGTAACCTAACATCCTGGTTCCATTCCCCTGCCAGATCAGTTTAAACCCTCCCCTACAACTAAATCAAACATTCCCGCCAAGATATTGGAACCTCTGGAGTTTAGGTGCAACCTATCCTTAGCGAATAGGTCATGCCTCCCCCAAAAAAGGTCCCAATTATCCAAAAATCTGAAGGCCCTGCCCCCTGCACCAGTCACTGCAGCCACGCATTCATCTGCCAGAGCTTTCTATTCTTCCAATCATTGACACATGGCACAGGTAGTAATCCTGAGATTACTACCCTTGAGGTCCTACTTCTCAACCTTCTCCCCAATGCTTTGTATTCCTCCTTCAGGACCTCTTCTCTTTTTCTACCTATGTCATTGGTACCTACATGTACCAAGACTTCTGGCTGCTCACCCTCTACCCTCAGAATATTCTGGACCCGGTCCGTGATATCCCGTACCCTGGCACCAGGGAGGCAACACACCATCCGAAACTCATTGTTGCTATCGCAGAATCTGCTATCCGTACCCCTTACTATAGAATCCCCAATAACCACTGCATTTTGCTTCCTCCGCTGGACCACAGTACCAGGCACGGAGTCAAAGTCCCGGTTGCTGAGGTCTTCCTCTATCAGGTCATCCTCTCCAACCAAATCTAAAATGAGATATCGGTTTTTGAGGGGGACCGCCACAGAGGTGCTGTCTACAAACTCTTTATAACTCCTATCTATTTCCTGCTCGCTCTCCCTAACCAACCGAAGGTCATCGAGCTGCAGCTCCAGACTCTCAATCCGTTCCTTGAGGAGCCGCATCTCGGTGCACTTTGTACAGATGTAGTTATCGGGGAGTCTGGTAGTCTCCCAGGGTCCCCACATCTGACACTCCAAACATAAGAGAGATGTAGGCCAAACGTGAGCAAATGGGACTAGTTTGGTGGGCAGGCACGGTAGTTTAGTGGTTAGTGTAACGCTATTACAGCGCCAGCAACCCGGGTTCAATTCTGGCCACTGTCTGTAAGGAGTTTGTACGTTTTCCCCATGTCTGCATGAGTTTCCTCTGGGTGCTCCGGTTTCCTCCCACATTCCAAAAGATGTACGGGTTAGGAAGTTGTGGGCACGCTATGTTGGCGCCGGAAGTGTGGCGACACTTGCGGGCTGCCCCCAGAACACTCTACGCAAAAGATGCATTTCACTGTGTGTTTCGATGTACATGTGACTAATAAAGATATCTTATCTTATCCATGGTTTGAATGGATGAATTGGGCTGAAGGGCCTGTTTCCATGCTGTATTACTCTGTCCCTATGTAATTACTAATCCATCTATATCTAGCGAAAAGAGAAATCACGTCAGTTGCCAGCATTTGTCCCTGATTCTTCTGGGCCAATCTTTGGTAGTTCTGACTTACCTGGAAAGTCAGAAGAACAAAAGCAAGCTGCACGTAATCTTTATAAGGACCAGATGCAGGCTGCAGCTGATCGTAAGAGAGATGTCATTCTGAATCAAATCTATGAACAGAAAGCTGAGTCGGAAATGCTGGAAAGAAACAGGAAAGGGTAAGTTAAGGCATACTTTCCAGGTCTGATCTTTTGCTGTTTTGACCTGCCTCTGCTTTATAAATGTGTTTATATTTCTGATAGAACACTGGCAAAGTACTTAAGTTGGAACTGTTGACGTTTTAGCCAATGGCTTCATCAAATGCCCAGTAGATTCAATCATTCTCTTTAAACTGCAAGTACAGGGGAAAGGATTGAATTTGTTTCCCCATTTATTGCTACAGTTATTTGTTGTCCTTATAAAGTTGAAATGTAAAGGAATACAGTCACCATCTTGTCCCATGCAGTGATGCCCTCTATATAAACTTGGATATGCAAAGGAAGTATATGAGAGATATTCCTGGGGATTTTAATTGGCTGGCAGCGCGAATGAGGCAAACATCTTATCCGGAACATTATCATGTTCATATTTTTTTAAGATGCAGGATAATTGTCATCAGAAATAGCATTAATGGGTATTTAAGAAATGTCCATGTGATTAATTAATGTAAAATCAGGTCAAAAATGGAGGGTCAAATCATAATATTAGCATTTTGTTTTAAACACCGCTATTAACCACAAGCATAGGTCAGTGCTTATCAGGAAATATCCTCTCAAACTATTCCTGATTACAGGTGAAAAATGGCCATTTCTTTGGGGTACATGTGTCTTTCGGGAAAAGAAATGAAATAAAAGTGTCAAAGTTCCTTCAGTTGTTCAGTCGATGGTTGAGCTAAAGTTATATGATTGTCTCAAGTTTAAATCACTCTCAAGCACTGCATCTTTGTTTGCAACTGTAAAATCTAAGGCAGTCAAGTGGCAAAAGTCTATAAAAAGGATGAAATGGAAAAGAGTGAATTGGAAAGTTACTTTAAAATCATGTAAGATGAAGTGGTGTAGGTAGCATATATAATTTCTATTTATGCATAACTCACATTCTACTGATTGAAATAATTTGAGCATTAGTGTGGCTCTACATGTCTGTACTGACCACACCTCACCACATTTTGACATCTGCCCTCAGAATGATAAAATAAACATTTGTGCACAAAACATAAATACCCAACCTAAATTTTGGAGAATTGCTTTTGTTGCCTCTCGGAGCCATACCATTATACAAGTATGTTTGGAATAGTATAGAGTGGAATTAGACCCCTCAGAAATATGGCAACCAGGCCATTTAGGGTTCATCTGGCATTTCCCAGCCAGAGATGTATCTGTGACAGTTCTGAATTTGTAATAAACAGTGAAACAGGCACCGGTGGATGTTTCACCTGAAGTCTGGCACTGATGATGGTACAGTACTGCTTCAGTATAAGGCTTTGAGTTTAGGCTTGAGTCATTAACTAAATATGTGGCAAGAGTGTGATTGTAGGAGTGATGTAGCAACAGCTGATTGTAGGATTAATGAATCTGGTATAGTTTTGATGAGATTTTGTGTCAGGTAGTTAGTTTTGGGCAAAAGCACTTTTACCTGGTTAGTTTGATTACCAACAAATAAAATTGTTAAAAATATTTCCACTGAAGTGTCTTGGACACTATTTGTAGATACCCTGTGTATCATTTGAACTTTGAATTTGGAGAAGGTAAATTTTCTCCAGTTATAGAGATAATGTTGAAGCTGTGGGTCAGAAGATTGTACGTTCTAGAAATATCCATGGATTTGTAATACTATGGAAACAAAGGATTGCAGATGCTGGAATCTAGATGAAAAACATTATGATGCTGGAGGAACTCAGCAGGCCAGACAGCAGGCAGTCAACGTTTTGGGTCAGGATCCTTCCTCAGGACTCTTTTGCCCACCTATCACTGCTCTGCTTTTCTCTGCTATATATTGGGCTTCCCCTTTTCCTATCTTCAGTCCTGAGGAAGGCTCCTGACCCGAGACATTGACCACCTGCTTTTCTCCAAAGATGCTGCCTGGCCTGCTGAGTTCCTCCGGCATCATCGTGTTTTTCATGGATTTAACCAGCTGACATCCCACTGCAGAATTAGGGAATGTTGCACTATTGGAGGCGCTGCCTTATAAAAGGGACTTAAACTGTTTATCTGAATGTAAGAAAAAGAAAGCCTTTCACAATTTCAGGATGTTCCAAATTAATTATAACAATAAAGTACTTTTGAACTTGCTTAAGAATAAATCAATATGACTGAAACAGATTTTTGATCACTAATGGAACATATACAGGCCCTCCTCAGCTTACGAACACCCGACTTATGTACAGCCCATACATACGAGCAATTGTTTGGGAGACCGGCAGTATGGATTTGCCAGCTGCTGTGGGGCTGCAGGGATATATTGCCGCTTGGCAACTCAGCTCGCTGCTGCACTTCTGACAAGTTCAAACAGTTCACAGGAACAGAAGGCTGCCATAACCTGGAACGACCTGTTGAATATGTTCCCTTTGCACAGTTTGATAAATATGATACCTAACAGGGGGAAAACACTAATCTGTCACTCTGTTACTAATCATATTTAAATATTTTCCACAGCTTAATAGAGGAACATAGAAGGCAGTATGAAAATTTACAGAGAATACGTAAAACTTTAGAGGAAGCCTGGGATGAAAATGTAACTATGAAACGATTGAAAGACTATGAACAAAAACAACATTCAAAGTAAGATGATGAAACTATCACAATCATAAATTACGCTATAATTCAAATTTAGTAGTGTTTGTAGTAATTCCACCATCTGTAGCATTAATATTGTGGTGATTAATTTAAATAAGTGCTTAAAGCTTCTCCCAAGGCCTATGCATCCTAATAGTAGGTAGGATAACCCTCAAGTTTTTGAAGTTTAATATGCAAAAACACCAAAAGAATTCAACTGCATTAGCAATGCTTGAGGTTGTTACAGTTTTCATATGTTTCTGGCCTTCATTTTCACACACTTATAGTTTTGATTGATTGAGGAACACACCGTGATCTTGCCACTTAATTTTCAGTGTCAGGGAGGTTATTTGGCAATAATTAACCCTTACAATGACATGAAGAATTTACAGACTGGAATAAATAAATCATAACTGAAAGTGGATATTTGTTATGCAAATACAGCAATTTTATGCTGAATGTCAATGCAAGATGATGTCAGCAATGCTTTTAGAGGAAACTTCAATAGCAACTTCCTCATCTTTGTGAACAAAACCACTTGAATAGCTGCACACTTTGCTCGATAGAGCCATAAAATGGCTATCAGAATGATTTACCAAACTCTGAGACCTGGGACTCAACACCTCCCCCAGCAACTGGATCCTTGACTTTCTGACCAACAGACCGCAATCAGTGAGGATAGCCAGCAACACCTCCAGCACAATTATTTTCAACACTGGTGCCCCACAAGGCTGTGTCCTCAGCCCTCTACGCATCTCCCTATATACTCATGACTGCGTGGCCAGATTCTACTCTAACTCCATCTACAAGTTTGCAGATGATACCACTGTAGTAGGCTGTATCTCAAATAATGATGAGTCGGAGTACAGGAAGGAGATAGAGAGCTTAGTGACATGATGTCATGATAACAACCTTTCCCTCAATGTCAGCAAAACAAAAGAGCTGGTCATTGACTTCAGGAAAGGGGGAAGTGTACGTGCACCTGTCTACATCAATGGTGCTGAGGTCGAGAGGGTTGAGAGCTCCAAGTTCCTTGGAGTGAACATCACCAATAGCCTGTCCTGGTCCAACCACATAGACGCCACGGCCAAGAAAGCTCACAAGCGCCTCTACTTCCTCAGGAGGCTAAAGAAATTTGGCATGTCCCCTTTGTCACTCACCATCTTTATCGATGCACCATAGAAAGCATCCTATCTGGATGCATCATGGCTTGGTATGGTAGCTGCTCTGCCTGGGACTGCAAGAAACTGCAGAGGGTTGTGGACACAGCCCAGCACCTCACAGAAACCAGCCTCCCCTCCATGGACTCTGTTTTATACCTCTCGCTGCCTTGGTGAAGCAGCCAGCATAATCAAAGACCCCCCCCGCCCAGGTCACTTTCTCTTCTCCCCTATCCCATCAGGCAGAAAATAGAGGATCCTGAGGGCTCATACCACCAGGCTTCAAGGACAGCTTCTGTCCCACTGTTATAAGACTATTGAACAGTTCCCTTATATGGTGAGAAGGACTCTTGACTTCACAATCTACCTTGTTATGACCTTGCACCTTGTCTACCTGCAATGCACTTCCTTGTAGCTGTGACACTTCACTCTGTATTCTGTTATTGTTTTTACCCTGTATTACCTCAATGCATCGTACGAACAGTATGCAAGACAAGTTTTTCATTGTACCTCGGTACAAGTGATAATAATAAACCAATACCAATACATGTCAATCAACCTTAATTTGAATGTTCAAAGTATCTGACTCGCCTTCTAACCGTCAAATGCTGACCACCAAGAAGGACAAGGACTTCAAGAACACGGGAACACCAGCATTTGCAGGTTCCCCTCGAAATCATGCACCACCCTGACTTGGAAGTAAATCACTATTCACTATCATCATTGGTGGGTCTAAATTCTGAAACTACCTCCCCAATAGCATTGGGGGAACTTTCATCAGAAGGACAGTAGTGGTTCAGGAAGGCATCTTGCCATCATTAAATGATGGATGGTTGATTTGAAGTCTTCAATATTTAATAAACTGGTAATTTGTCACTAAGCCAAAGCCAATGCTAACTACTTTTCTAATTTACTTCACAGAGCGGGAAGCATTTTTCTACTTGATCAATGTAAGAACTACCGGCGATGTTTTCAGTGTAAGCGACGTTTATCAAAACTGTGGGAGACAAATATTTGGAACAATTCATTCTGTACAACTGGAACATAAAGAATTGCCCTATTTTTAATAAGTATGGACAGTCAACTCCTATCAAAAATAATGAAAATTCCCACATATTTAAGCAATTATTGTTTCCGTACATTTCTTTCAGTTTACTGTGGAGTTATTGTTTTCATGGGTATATATGTTGCAATGTCAATCATTTGTCTCATCAAAAAGTTTTTCCACCATCTTATAATAAATTCATATTGCAAGACAGGCACTTCTGAAATCATTTCTACCCTTCAATACATAGAGGCAAATAAAACCAAAAAGACACTGCTTTGGGACCTTCAGTTTTGAGATAAGGATTATTATATCTTTAACTTTTTAGAAATAATCTCCCAGAAGTATCTGCTGAGAAGGCCCAAAGCTGCATATATTTGAACACTGAAATCTGAACAGGGGCTATTTGGCCTAATTAGCATTTAGATTTAATGTTTATGCTAATTTGGATCAATCTGATCTCCATCTGGAGATAATTTTATCAAATTTTACAGAGAGAGCAGTTTACAGCCTCTTTTTCTATAGTATACTGCAAATTTGGGCAGAAACCTTGAACTTGTGGTTATGTCATTGAATGGGTATATGCCCTTGTTCCTTATTTATTTTCCATACACTAAATATATGACCAGCGATTGGCATTCTGTAATGAGTTGCCATTCTAGCCACTCTTGCCATGTTCATGTGAGTAACCTGAAATAAATAATTTCATAAGAGAGTTAACAATTTAAGAATTACAGGCTAACTATATATAAATATCAGCAGGTGTAGAAGACATATGTGAGAATTGCAAAACAATGCTGTATGCTTTAGTGATATCATAGATCTGCAATTTGTGTATGTGCAAAGTTAAACAGTTTTTACACAATACTTGTTTTTGTTCATTTTTATATGAATAATTTCACATAGTAAGTAAGGGAAAAGTTTTCTTCATGATATAAACTAACTATGAGGGGGCCATGGGGAATTGAGGAATTAAAAAACACATTTTATCTCCTCCTAAAAGCTATAAGGTTCCTCCAAAAACCCAGAGTTAAAAGCAACCAAATTTGGGTGAATTTGCTGATGAATTTTTACATTACTTGGTATTTGAAAAAGACATCTTCATTAAATATAGAAACGTGAAATGAAAATTTTCCCTGGCCTTCCAAACAAACAAGTCCATAGAATTCCATCAGTGGGTTTTATGAAATATCACAGTTAACACAGTGATTTTTGTGTTCCTTAGACCAACACTTTTTTTTATCAGTGTTTGGCGTTAGCTTGCCTTAGTGTATTAGGGATATGAAAGAAGGAAGGAAAGGGGAGAAATGTAACCAAAATATAAAGCAGTTATTGGATAAATATTTCACGGTTAATCTTTTAAGATAGATTTTTTTTGACTGTGTTGTCTTAGTGCAGAGAAGCACTCAGTTTTCAGTTTTGATTCTTTTGTACTACACTGATTTAGTTATTGCTTGTCCTTTTATTTATTTTTACATATGTGGGTATGGTTAAGCATGGCAAAATTTGTTGCTTCTAAGTACATGCTGCTGAACTATATTGATGAAATCAAAGTCGAGTATATTGTTATATGCACAAGTATATGTACGCACAGATGCGATGAAAAACTTAACTTGCCACCATCCTTGTGGTTAAAGTACTCCCATTGTCCTGTTGGATCAGGACTTCTAATATTTAGATACAGTAACAATGAAGGAATGACAATGCTCCAAAGTCAGGATTATGTGTGACCTGGTAGGGAAACAAAGGTAATGGAATTCCCATGCAAATTCTTCCCTCATCTTTCGAGGTGCAAAATGTCACTTGACTGCAATGTTGATGACTGAGAATGGATTGCTAGGGTGGTAATTACCTGGATTTGATTTGGCCTGCTTTCTGAGGACAGGACTTAGCTTTTTCCACATTATCTGGTAGGTATCAGTGCTGTAGGTATACTGGAGCACCTTGGCCGAAGGTGTTACTGACTCTTTAAAAAAAAACAAGTCTTAGCACTATGAATGGGATATTGTCAGGTCTGAAAGAACTTGCTGTATCTAGAGTGGTTCCTGAAATCACTTGGGATGAATTGAATTGATTGGAGACTGTATTCTGTGATGGTCATGATCCCAGGATAAGGCCAATACGATTATCCACTTGACAGATCTGGCTGACAAATTTTGATAATGTTTCGAACTTCCCTTTACCACTCACACACAAGGCTTTGCCATCATTAAGGAGGAAGATATTCATGAAACTTTTCTTCCCTTTAGCTGATTGGTTGTCCACAATTCTTGACTACATGTGGGAGAACTGCAGACCTTTAATCTGATTTGTTGTTTGTTAGATCACTTAGCTCTGTTGGTATTATGTTGATTCTGGTGCTAAGCGTACTTTGATTCTTGCATTATTGCTTGGATCCAGTTTGACACTTCATTTTAGTAAAGCCTGGTGCAGGTCCTGGCATGCTTCTTCTGTACTTCTCATTGAATCAGGGCCAGCCCCCTGACCTCATGTGAGTGGCAGAGACATGACTATATCAAGTTATGAGGACACAGTTTGCATTGGAATACAGTTCTGCTGTTCCTGATGGATCAAAGAGCCCGTGAATTCCCAGTTAGTAAGTTATTGAAAGGTACTTCTGGTGGGATGGAATGAAGGACTGGCTGGAGAGTGCCTGTCTTTGTTTTGAAGTTTTTACCTGGGCCAATGCTGGAGGTCTGTCCTGTTTTATTGCATTCTGGTTTTATGCAAATGAATTAGGTAAACTTGGCAGTTTTTGTTTCCAAAGGGCATGTGTGAATAAGATGGGTTTTTAGAACAATCTGATACTAGTTTTTTAATACCATATTTTTTAATTAACCAAATCTAAATTCCTAGGCTGGTGTTGTGAGGTGTGACCCCACGTCGTCTTGTTTTCAGACCTGTAAAAATGAGTCGTCACATATCCACTATGCCGTTGTTCCTAATAGCCATTTAGATTGGCTTCCTCTTTGACCAAGCTTTCCATTCTCTGTTCTGTTCGTCTTCTTGTGAGTCTTGGTGTCAGATTTTGATTGGAAATACTCCTGTGGAGTGTTGTAAGCATGTATGTAGTTGAAGATAGGTATCGATGTATTCTCCAGGATACCAATTCTTGATGTCAGCCAGAGATGAAGATGAGAAATAAGAATGAATGCAAACTGGAACCTGATTTGTCATTAGTATTCTTTGATAAAGTTGCATGTCCCATTGAATGATTTGGGAGAAAAGTTACCAATGGCCAATGAGGATGGAGCACAACATATAACTTCGAGGCTAGAAATGTTTAGGGCTACAGCTTTTGTGTGCAGCATGTGGAGAGAATAATTTTGTTTAGCAGTTGAAAATGTAATGCAATACAATATGTTGCTGCTAACATGATGCTGTATATTAGGTGAAAAGTGGCAAGTAACATAAGTGCCACAAAAGTGCTGGCCAATGAACTTCTCCAACAAGAGTGAATCTAACCACCTGTCCTTGACATTCAATGGCATTACTATTGCCGAGTCTCCTCCATCGATATTCTGATGATTATCACTGACCAGAAAGTCAACTGGATAAGCCACATAGGTACCGTGGCTATAACAGCAGGTCAGAGGCTGAATATTCTGCGACAAAGGACTCCCCTTCTGACATCCCAAGACCTTTCCATCATCCACAAATTAGGAGTGTGATGGAATACTTTTCACTTGCCTTGATGAGAGAGAACAGTACCAGCAACTTAAATGAAGCTTGACGTCATCCAGGTCAAAGCAGCGCATTTGATGGGCATGCCATCAATTCCCCTAAATATTAATTCCCTCCTTCACTAGTGCACAGTAGTTGCAGTTGTACTACCTGCAAAGTGCACTATAGTTTAAATACCCAGGCTACTCTGACAGTCTCCCCCAAATCCTTGATCTCAACCAACAAGAACGAGGAGGTAAGCAGACCCATGAGAACACCCCAACCTGTAGGTTCCCCTAAGAGCTGCATATCATCCTGACTTGGAACACATTGCCATTTCTTCATTGTCACTGAGTTTAAACCTTGGAACTCCCCATCCTTCAATTGGTACTACCTTCACCAGAAAGGCTGCAAGGATTCAAGAAGGTGGCTCACCATTACCTATTTAAAGGCAATCGGGAATGGGTAATAAATGTTGGTTTTACCAGCGATATCCAGATATTAAAAATATATAAAAACAAAGTGTTGGCTGTTTGCTTTGAGAGATGACAATGAACTAGTACTTCAGGATTAGCATAGACTAGAAAGGCTAAGTAATCTGAAAGTAACCTCTGGTTAAGTTTAAATCACAACTCGAGGTGACTGTCAGATTACTTAGCCTTTGCTACACTTTCAATGTTGAAAAGATTTAAAAAAAAAATAAATAACATTATTTCTATGAATTAGTGGTTAAAGATCTATACTTATTGGCAGAAAACAACATGAAACAAAATATATTATGAAAAGCTATGCAGGAGGTTTTATTAACCATGAGGATTAGAACATAAGGAGTCTTCTAAAGCAGTATGATCTTGAATAAAATACTTTATTCTTCTTTGCAAAGAAATGCATTGTCTTAAGTACAAAGTACTGCAAATGCATGTTTAATTATTTGTCTGCTTTGTAATGATTGTATTGTTCAAATGTTGGCAGAAAATAAATATATTTGGATGCATTAATTTGCATGTATTTTTAAATTACTGTTTCTGATTTTTAAATTTGTTTGTGAAAAGTGAATAAAGCTTCCAATTACAAAATGAAAATGCGATTTCAGTTGATTTTGGGTATAAATTTCATTTCCACAATAGTTTAAACCAAGAGGAAATCGAAGGGAATATTGGATTCCATGAGGTAAAATTTCAAGGACCACATCCATGAGGTGAAAAGTGAACAGAATGAATCCACCACCTGTCCTGTGAAATCAATTGCATGGTTTATGGCCTGAACCAATTGCATCATTAGCCCTATTAGCATTCTAAAGCATAAGCTGATCAGTGATTGGAGCAGCTGGGAAAACTGGAATCTACATTGCCGAACCAAGCAAGAAATGAGAGCTGAACCTGAGAGGGTTGTGGAAGGTAGGGCTGGATTTTTATACAGTCAGAAGGAAAAATGGATATCTATGAAGGGAAAGTTCTAGATGCACTGTAAGAGAGGGAAGGGAAATTGAAGGCAGTGAACCAGTTGTGGATTTGCCTATACTTTGTCCTGGCATTGGACTTTCTACAGAAATAATTGATGCAGGATGGGTATCAAGAATGGCAGCAAATGGGAGGAAGTTGAAAATTGGTGGCATATGGTGGGGATATTTTTGGGGGGTGGGGGGGGATAGGATGAAGGTTAATATTTTACCTGTGGGTCTCCCAGTTTGGGCCTGTAATTTTAAGACTGTTGCCCTTTGAGTGCCTGATTTAATGTGTTTTATGTTCCCTTGCATTGTTGAAAAGTCTGGAAATGGTCAAAAGTATAATTTACTTGCTCAAATTAAGCTTCATTTGCATAGTGCTGATAAATCCATTATCTAATTAGGAGACAGATTTGTTTTCTGGAGTATCCAAATGTTACAATACTTCCAGATTCTCCACTTGGTGGAGCTGAAGGATTCTGAATTGAAGTCAGGGAATAGAAATGACTGTTCAAATCAATTCCTCTTGAATGTAAATCAGACCAGAGAAATTTCATTCACAATCTTGTCAGGGTGATTTGCTGTCCACATCTGATGAATTCAAAGGAAAGGTTGCAGCTTTGCTACACCACTGATTTGATTCAAATTGCAGAAAGAATTGCTTGTAGCCTGCTGCACTGCAGTCACAATGTGGGTAGCTCGTAGCTGACAATCTGCATGTCATGCACATGTGGTGTGAGCACAGCTTTGTTGTCGTCCAGTAAACTATCTGAAAGGAAATTGGCAGGATCATTCATGATAGTGGGGAGAATAAAGTGTGAAACAGCTAAGTCTCGTCCTTAATTATTTTGCTCAATTCCCATTTAGAACTACCTCTGCAAAAATTGCCAGCCTCGTGTTTTATGCAATGTGATTAAAATTTGGATGTGGTCATATTTGTATGTGAAAGTTAGGCTCATCCAGTTTTCAGGCAATCTACCCATTCTCATTGCTGGGTTGTTTAGAGTTGGGTGAATGGGAAATGGAACTTTTGAAAACATGGAGGTAGATTTTATTTAGATATTATCTTCGTAAATTAAGAATCTTGTCCCAACTGTGATTAAATAATACTCAAAACTAAACACTAATGTTAACTACTCAGTGATTAGCTCCTTCCACAACAGCAGAGTTCAGTGCACTCAATCAATTGTAATGTTCCTTCTGCCATACAGATTAGGTGACCTAATCCAGATTAGGAATGGAGCCTTTGGGTCTCTGGTCCAAGTGTCTTAACTATATACCAGTTTTACTGAATGAGCCATTTATGAAAACTAGAAAAGGTACTGTACTTCTAAGGGAAAATTCTGCTTGGATTGGGAGAGGGGTGTGTTCTTTCAGGGAGTTGGTGAACATGACACAGGCTCACTCAAGACTTTTATCCATAAGATGTGTGAAAACAACTGTTAATGGAATGGTCAAAAGCAATGAAAGAGCCAATTGTTGATGGAAGGAATTTATGCCACTGATTTCACCTGGACCATTGCAACCACGTGGCTTCGCTCTTATATACTGAAGTATGTTATTTATTCTAAACGAGAATGCATTTGAATGTTGCCAGTATCGTGAGAATAATTCCCAAAACATCAAGTAATACATTAATGGAATATCGTGATATTTGGATCTAAAGTTACAAACCCTCAAATCTTCCTTGCTTGGCAACCTTGTAGATGGTTTTGCAGTGGCGGAAGTCTGGCTGCTGGAAGGCTGTCATCTTTCTTGGGGTCTGAACCGATATCCCTGATGACTTACAGAGAACCTTTCTGCACAACAATGAGCAAGACTCTGCTCACAATAAACAGGTCTGTGCAGGGAATCTGTGTTCCTGTAGATGAGAGACATTCACATGTTCCAGATCTCTGCTCTTGTGTGTGAGTCATCTGCTCAAGCTTGCCACTTTCTCTTATTCAGGAGAGAAATCATCTTAACATGAACTATCTGTTTCTTCAGAACAGCTAGCTGCTCATATGCAGTGTCTCTTCTGTAGAACTGTACCCATTGAAAGCAGCATCAAGCTGCTCCCTGGTGCAAGTCACTGTTCCTGTCATAAGGAGGGATGTACATAGGAGTATTTGCTGCCAGGCCAACCCTAAGCCTAAATGTTGATGAGTTGTTTGGCTGAAAGTAAGGAATAAGAGGGGTTTGAGATTATTAAATGTAATCTGGTGAAGTTGTGATTTCCAAGGAGTCACACCTGTTGGTAGCATATCCTGTTTCTCATTATTGGAAATCACAAGGCTCCCTAAAATACACTTCCTCTGAAGATGTCTCCCACAGGAACTCTGGGATTACAGAAGTAATCCATTGATGGGAGGGTAGTTCCGGTAGTTGTCTTGGATGGTCTTTTGGTGAACTCCCCTGGTTTCTTCCTTACTCCATGTGTAGTGACATTACTGGTTCAACACTAAGTTTTCCTCAACTACAAACTGGAGTTAGCTATGAAACTGTTCAGGGTCAGCCAAATGCCCCTTTAAATAACAAGAATTTAATGTAATCAGGAACAAATTTGTATTGAGTTTGTTTCATGCAGTTGTAATTGGGTGACTTTTGTTGATACTGTGACCACAGGGATTGGTACATGATAATATATATTTTAATTTTTTTTTATTTACAGCGTGGTAACAGGCCCTTCCGGCCCAACGAGTCCACACCGCCCATTTTAAACCCAAATTAACCTACCTGTATGTCTTTGCAATGTGGGAGGAAACCGGAGCACCTGGAGGAAACCCACGCAGACACGGGAGAACGTACAAACTGCTTACAGACAGCGACAGGAAATTAATAACTTGGATGTGAATCTAAGAGGTGTGATTAGCAAGTTGGTGTTGTGAATAGTAAGGAAGGTCGTCTAGGGCTACAGCAGGATATGGATCAGATGGAAAGTTGGGCAGAGCATTGGCATATGGAATTTAGTTCCAACAAGTGCGAAGTAATGCATTTAGGGAAGTCAAATGGGGTAGGACATAAACAATGGGACACTAAGGAATGTCAGTGAACAGGGGGACCTTGGGGCTCAAGTCCATAGTTCCCTGAAAGTGGCAATGCTGATAGATAGGGTGCAAAAGGCATATAACATGCTTGCCTTCATAGGCCAGGCAAAGAATAGAAAAGTTAGGGTGTGGTAACTTTACAAAACATTGGTTAGACTGTACTTGGAGCATTGTGTGTATAGTTCTGATCACCACACTATTGGATGGATGCAATTATTCTGGAGAGATTCACTAGGGTGTTGCCTGGATTGCAGGAGTCTTGTTCTGGGGAGAGATTGGATAGGGTGGGTTTGTTTTCCCTGAAACGAAGGAGGCTGAGGGGTGACCTGAAAGAAGTATGAAAGATTGAGAAGTACAGACAGGGTAGTTGGCCAAAAACCTTTCCCACAGCAGGGTTATCAAAAACAAGAGGACATAGTTTTAAAGTGATAGTTAGGGGTTTTAAAGGGTATCTGAGAGAGACTTTTTTTTTAAAAATGTGGTTGATATCTGGAACCGGCTGCCAGAGGAGGTGGTAGAATCAGATATAATTACTATGTTTAAGAGGCATTTAGACTGACTGTTAAATAGGCAAAGCATAAAAGAATATGGTCCTAATGTGGGTAAAAAGGATTTGTGTAGCTAGATTTAAAAAAAAATCAGCATGGACACAGTGGGCTGAAGGGCCTGTTTTTGTGCTGTACAACTCCAGCAGTCGAGCCCTTTCAGATTGTTGTGACTCCAAAGTAATGGCTGCATGTTATAGTCAACAATATTATAGAACAGCATTGGATCCACAGACCTTTGTTTATTAAGCATTTTTTAAAAATCTTACAAAGTACATCCTCAATAGTTTCCCAACTTACTTTTTTTTAAACCTTCATCAGTACAATGTCTTCTATCTGAGCAGGTATGTCTTAAAGGTGGTAAGTGTATGATTAACAAGGCAAGACTTCAAATTAAAATTTACCATGCAGAAAATATAACATCTTTTGGCATACTGGAATTTCAGCCACCATCCACAGGTAATACATGGATTGGAGCAGGTGAGTACTACAAGCAGAAATGGGCAGTAGCTATTCCTCAACAGAAGGTGGCTAAACACACATTTGCATTTTAAGATTTTCATTTCATCAGGGTGTATGTAGGAGTTCAGCACTGGGAAAAGGAACATATTTACTCATTTTTGGAGAAATCAACAGCTTGCACCATCAGGTTAGATGCTGCACAGAACTGGACATTGAAGTTTCCTTCCACATTCTTTTGGACTCTATTTCTAAGGATGATTCCTGTTGTATTCATGCATGTTAGAATTTTTCCATTTAAGATATCCTCATGGCATGATGAAAATTTGTCAGTTTAAAAGCTAATACCAACTGTGAACTGAGTTGATCCTGTCCCAAAACATTTTTACAAGGGAATCATTAATCTACCACAGTTGGTTGACTTTGGGTCATCCAAACTAACTTGATTTGATACAGTGTCTGCTACTTTTACCCAATTTTCCTCTACATGATTCCATTTTTTTTAAATAAATACAGGCAGAATTTTGATTTCCATTATTTCCATTTTTGAGACCAGCATTCATGGACAACTAACTGGACTCTTGTTCTAGACAAGTTGCCTTAAGAAAACCCTGTAACCCAAACCAAAATAGTATCATAAATATGAGGGTCATTAATCATCTTCAGAAAAGGATGTTAGCCAACTTCTTGTGCAAAAGTGCTTTTAACACCATAGCTATATGGCTTTGTCAGACCGTGCAGTTCAGTGAACCCATAACTTCTAGGCAATTAAATGCCTTTTCAAGGCCTGTGTTTTGATCTCCATAATTGTAATGCAGTGGAAAAATCTGTTCAAATGGCAAACAAAGTATGGTTAAAGTCAAAATTGATTAAAAAATGAAATGCTGTAGAATTCCTGCAAGATAAATGGTAAGAAAAGTGCAATAAACTCAAGATTATTGCTGTGCACCTGTTCATGAGGAGTAGTATTTGTTGCTTTGAAACTAATGAGAACAGATTGATTTGAACAAGAATTGTTTTAAGAAAGCAATATAATAGTCACTACCCAAAGAAAGCATATTTGGATGTGCTTAGAGTTACCAGGCTTTGATAAGAGATATTTGAACCAATAACTTGAGAGAGGCCTTCCAACATCTTAACAGATTAGAGGTGACTTAAACAGCACAAGTAATTACACTTCCTGGATTTTCATTGCATCTTTAGGCCATTCATAGTTATCAAATACAAAGGAATCGTAATTAGGGCTGTACATTTGAGCACGAACAAATGCTTCTTTGTCCTCTGGCTCGGGGTACCAGGCAGCAAGGTTATTTTTATAGGCGTAATCCATGATCTACAAGGGAAAAAAAGAGAATATTTCAGGCAGCCAAACTGGTGTCACAAAATTTGACGTTTGTTTCATGCTAAAGGTTTGCAGATGTGTTTTTAAAATGGTGATTTCACACATGGTGAAAAAGACACTGGCTACAGTATCAAACTCTGATGGGAATTCAAGTGTTTCAATTTAGAGATTTTCAAACCACTGGGGCCATTAAGATGCTTGCTACTGCTTTACAATATGCTCAATAAAATATCCATACCTATAATGATGCAGGTCATTCCATTCATGCAAGTATGAAGCTGAAGAAACTTTTGGGAAAGGGTTGATCAGTTTGGTTGACATGCTTGAGTAGGATAGGCACTTCTGTCCCCAGTTACCACCACCTCCCCTTGCCTCTCCCCTCCACTGTTACCCACTTCCTGAATGCAGAAGGAAAAAGTCATGCAAGACAGCAGACATAAGCCAAAGACTTAAACCAACATGCAGGAGGTCAGTTGCTTGGAAAGAAAGGCAATGCCACAATAAGGACGGGGTTACTTAAATCACAGTCATCACAAAATAAAACTTCCTGTTCATAAAATAACACCTCAGGTCACCAAACTTTCTCCATCTCTCTAATGAAAGGCTAGGGAAGTGAATACAGGGTGAAGTATGGTAAAACAGCAGCCTAAATATCCAGTTACACATTGTTAGAAGGCAAAGTTAAACCATCATATGATTAAATCACTAAAATGCAAACTCTCTCCTGAACAAGAAATCATCAGAGCAGAAGTAACCATTTCTGCTGCAACTGGGAAAATTACCAAGGTGATCTTAGAATTTGCATCCTTCACATAAGAAAACCCAAAGACATCTTCTCATCAACCTAACGTGCATGCAGTGAAATATTTCAACACAAACTTTGGCTCATTGATATATAAAATACAAAGAATCAATAGTATAGAGTTTTTTTTTAAGGCTGTTCAATACTTAATATCTGGAGTAAAACAACATTGTCAGGTGAAATCATGCCAACTACAAAATTAGATAAAGCAAATTCATAGTTAACCGTGCACCTGATGATGTCACTAACTGTGTGCTGCATGTTTCTACCACCAAGTATGAAATGGAGCTCAAATATTCACACTGATCACTCTGGGAAAGTCTCAGTAGAACGTTGCATTAGTCGCACTATTTTCTCCCTATCTACAGGGATACACCGGTGGTAGTGGGAGATCTGAGTTGCATGCTGCTCAGATACTTTTTAAAGTCTGTTGAGTATGTTAAGCAAACAGGGATTGTTTTATCCAACATTTAGCTTCTGAAATATTAATTCCCCAATACAGTGAGCTTTTATATTATGCACTAGCCTTTTTATGTCACACATTATATGCCTTCTGGAAATCCAAACACACTAGATCTTCAAATTCCTTTTTATCTTGAACTCTAGCAAATTTGTCAAACATGATTTTTCTTTCATCAAGCCATGTTGACTTGGTTTGAGTGCATTAAGCGCATCTAAAAGACTAACTATTTCTTCCTTGATTATAGACTCCAGCATCTTCCCAACTGACCTAAAGTTTCCTGCCTTTGGTCTCCCTCCCTTCTCGTATAAGGGAAGTCACTTTGTTTTTCCATTCCACTGGTGCATTCCTAAAACTCATGAGAAAAACTTTGACCAATGGCTTTAATATCTCTGCAGCCATTTCCTTTGAAACCCTCAGGTGCAGGATCCTGGAACAACACGAGATACAGGAGGAACTCAGTGGGTCAGGCAGTATCCATGGAGGGAAATGGACAGTTGATGTTTTGGGTCGAGACCCTTCATCAGTCAGTTTTCCTCATTTCCATAGTTCATTTTCCTGGCCCACCCCGGACAACCCTCCTTTATACCTTTTGTACTTTCCCTTATTTGTTTTGGGGCTGAGTATTGGTTCTCAAACTCCTTCTGGAATTCTTCCACATTGTGATTACTACTCCCGAGAGGATCCATAACTGCAAGAGCTCTCATTAACTTCACCTCATTGCATGTGACCAAATCTAAAATAAACCTATTCCCAGGTAAGTTTTGTAATGTTTGTTCTGAGAAACAATCCCTGACGAACTGCGTAAATTTCCCTTCCACTGAATCCTTGAGTTTGATTTATCCGATCAATATGCATATTCTAATCAACCATGAAAACTACAGTTTCCCTTGTCACACACCGTTGGTATTTCCAAATGCATTGTCCTACTGTGAAGCAACACTTTGTGGGCAAATATCACTCTCACCCATGCTATTCCTTATTCCACATACAATCCGTCACACCTCCATCACTACTCAGGACCTTCCCTGTTTAACAAAGCTGCCCCACCTCCTTTGTCCCAAAGGAATAGGTAAAAAGGAAATCAACTTGGAACACTGAGTTCACAGTCATGGTCACTCTACAACCACATCTCGGTAATAACTATGAAATCAAACTCATTAATTTCTATTTAAGTGTCAACTGATCTACCTTGTTACAAACGCTATGTGCATTCACATAAAGAGCCACAAGTTTTAATCTTTTCACAATTGTTACTTATTCAGGTTCCATCTTCTGCCTCATCCCGTCATTGCTTTGGTTTTCATTTCACTACCCTCGATCACTGCTCCCTCATTTCTTTTTGATTAATTAAACTTCTGTCACTTAAACTCTACCCCCTCTAATTATTTTAAAAGCCTGAACTATGGCCCTATTTGTGCCTACTTGTGTGATTCACCAGGTCACAAGCCCCAGCATAGTTCAAGTGCCTGTCCCAATGGAACAGCTCTCTCTTCCCCCAGTAACTGTGCTAAAACCACACAAATCAGACCTCATTTCTCCCGATCTTTACCCTCTGCCAATCTGCACTTGGTTCAGGTAATAACCTGGAGATCAGCGCTTTTGTGGTTCTGCTTTTCAATTTTGCCCAAAGCTGCTAATAATCCCTCAGCAAAACACCCTTTCCTAGTCCCATCGATGTCTTTAGCACCTATGTGGACTAGGACACCTGGATCCTCCCCTTCACAATCCAAATTCCTCTCCAAAGCAGAAATGTCCATCACAGGCACATAGCATAGGCAACATTCACAAGAAAAAAAAACACAATTAGAACAAAAATTGTCAGGAAAAAAAGTCAATTTTAGTGCAAGGTGATCAGAATGGTCATAGTGTTGCTAAACTGTAGTGGTGATCAGGGTTTTGCTGGTTGGTTCAAGAACCGAATGGCTGAAGGGAAGTAGCTGTTCTTGAACCTGGTGGTGTGGGACTTCAGGCTTCTGTATATGACAATGAACTCTACTTTGACTCTTTGGGACTCTCTGCCGTAGAGAACAGTGTCTGTTCCCTAACTATGCTATCCCAAATGACTACATTTCTTATTTCTCCCCCCAATTAAATGCCCCCTTGCCCATGGTGTCACAAACAGTTAGCACATCCTGCCAGACCCCATCCTTGATACATAAGGAGCAAGAACTTCCTACCTGGTTGATAAGAGTAAGGTCTAAGGTTCCAAGTTATCCCCTTGATCTCTGTACTTGCTTTTTTTTTTTTTGCAGTCACAACCGCCCACCCCTGACCACTGATCAAATTTGTGATAATTAATCTAAGGGGTGTAACAGCCTCCTGGAATAGTGTCCAGGTAACTCTCCCCCTCCCTGATACGTCACAGTATCTGAAGCTCAGACTCCAGCTGATCAACTGTAAGCCATGGTTTCACGAACAGCCAATGTTACCACAGATATGACCGCTGTGAACCATGATGTTGCACCAGTTACCACGTTGCAGATATAATACACCTCCTGTCCAACTTTTCCTCTGCTATTAATTAATTTGAATTTAATTATTTTATATAAGGACTCTTTAGTTATGTTAACGTATCCTGATTTTTAAATCTCTTGGCCAGTCAGAAGATCAGAAAAAAAAAATAAACGAAGGAATTCCTCCCAATCATCTACTTGGTGTCTCGTGATATCTCAATGCAACACTGAGAACAAGGAACAGGTCATGACCGAGCTTCAGCCTCTGCTCCTTCGAATTACATTACAAGTTTTGGTTCATTAGGTTTTGTGTCAGTATCTGATCCAAAATTACAGCAATTCAGTTGGAAGTTTTAATCAAATGCTTGAAATAGAGGAACAAAGTAGAAAATAAACAATCCAGGATTGTTTGTTCCTAAATCTCGGGCACATTTTAGTTCTCCTGCTCTCCCATACAATAGCTCTTTGCATATGCAGAATTTAATTTCTTTATCTGATTAAAATATTTCCATACCTTTGTAGCAATCTTGAATGAAACATCTCTTATGGTGTTCAGTGGAGGGTACAAACGTCCTTCTGCAAGATGCTCTTCTGTCACTATTTCAGCAATAACCTGAGTAAGAAAAAGCCTCAAATCAGCGCAACTGTAATTACACAGCACAGAAATTCTGCCTGGGCATCACTAATTCATCTGTCACCTTGGTTTTTTTTAAATCACCTGTTCACTCGCCATTCTTTTGTTAAATGTAATTACAGTCCTTTTCAAAAGTTTTACTTGTCTGTTGCCTTCGCCTATTTTTATGCAGTGAATCTATTGAGTGAGCCCATGTAACAAGTAGTAAAATTGGATTTTGGTAGAAGTACATTACAAAGCACATTATGGATCGCAGGCTCTAGTGCCTGTTGGGGTGGGTGGGTGAGTGGTCTGAAATGTGCAATCAATTCGGAGGATTTTGCAGAGACTGCATTGGTGACAATTAACTTAATGCCAGGTCTTAGTCTTCAATTGTCCTTTTCCTCAGTGAGTTGAAGACTATACTGCCACACTGGAGGTGATGGTGAATTTTATCTTTGATGTCTGTTTGCTGAGAGGCAAAAGCCAAGATGTGGAAAGTGATCCACGTTTTCTAGGGTGTTACTTCTGAAACGTGAGTTAATTTTGTCAACAATGTTCCAAAGGAATGGCTGATGTGAAAAGGCACAAGTATGATTGGTGACTGGAAGTGTCCAAATGAATATCTAGAGTTAAGTGATTTGAGGCAGAAATGTTGCAGAAACTCCAAAAATAAATGATTCTCATATGCATAGCACTGGGAAAAAACTACACAACTGAATTTCTAAGCTTATGGCCTTTTAGTTTACAGCTACATATCTGTACTTGCAAAGGAACACCTATGCTTATAGACTTGAATATTAAACATGGAGCTGTGAGTTAACAAACTGAGAACCCATTGATACAAACCTCAGCTGAAATTAGGAAGATTTCATCGTCTATATGCCTCACCCCACATGCAATAGCTCCAAGTGCAACTCCAGGGAAAACATAGGCATTGTTTCCCTGACCTGGGACAAAGGTACGGCCATCAGCAAGGGTTACAGGATCAAATGGACTGCCACTAGCAAATATTCCACGGCCCTGCAAATAGATTAAACTCATTAATTACTGATAATTAGCATATCAAAAAGTGTGCAACCATGTTGTATTGTCAAATACTTTGTCAATTATTTACACACACTATGTACAGTTATCAAAACAGAACATCAATCATAGACCATATGTAATCTCAGGATCTGAAAAAAAATATCCTCCCTACCCTGATTAAACCACCTGTTGTTACTTTAAAGTAAAAAACACAAGGCTAGGTACAAATGGCTAGAGAGTCAGGTTTAAGAAACTGCATTTCATCAAATTAAACTCTGCATAATCTGAGTGTGCAACAAATTAGTTTTTTTATTCAGTGTTCATCCTTTTGCAACAAGTAGGACTGGCAACAATGGAGATGAAGACTGGACAGACTATAAAATTATATTGTTTAAAGTATTCTAAATAGATCTCTAACTTTTAATCTGGGATACATCATTTGGAAATAATCCAAATTTAATGTACCCCACAAATAATGTTTCTCATCAATTGCTTTATTTAAAATTATTGAGAACTTGAGCAAATACAAGGTAGATTCTTACATCTGTCAGTCGATAGCATTGCTCTGCTGTGCACTCTGACTTGCTAGTAGGATTACTTAATGCAAAAATAATTGGATGTTTATTGAATGAAGCCATGTCCTTTATTATCTGCTCCGTAAATGCTCCTCCAATGGCTGCTACTCCTGGGAAAATACAAATTAATAGCAGTTATTTAGCTTCAATTATTCTGGTATTAAAGCATTTGTAGAAATGAACACACATATTGATCCAAGGAACTGGAGTTCCCCCAGTATTTAATGGGCCAAATGGATTCTACATGCACTACTAAAGTCAAATCAGAAATCACCAAAGAAAAAAGACATTACAATATTTTTACCATGATTTCCTCCCTTTCAAGTGTGTTAAAACCTGACCTGCACGATTCACACACTGCCATTTGATAGGAAGGCAGCGGGAATGGCATTATGTGCTGACCTATGGGAAATGGGTCAGCAGTGTGCAAGTCATCTCCCCAAGGTGGCCTGAGGCTGCCATTGAAGCTGAGATCAAAGGCTAGAGGGGAAAGAAAATGCATAAAATAGGGGTGAAATGTATGATGGGAGGAGAGACTAATGGTATGAGAAGACACCTCCCCTGAGCATGGAGTAGGTCAATCAGCCCTGAGGTTGCAGGTGGTCCCATGTCCCTATTGTTAGCTGCTCACATATCCCTCAATCTGTATAGGGCCTATGGGCAATCAGGTTTTGTGTAAATACATTTATAGTGAATAATTTTTAAACACATCCTGGGAAGGATGCTGTAAATCACTGCTTTCAGAGTGAGGTACTTTTTGTTGAACTGAAGTAATTACAAATGTTGCAAGTCAGAACATATTGACTGAAATTTCTGTTGGTAAGCAATTAAAGGACATGATAATATCAAACAAACAAAATATGATTAGTGAGACTGGCATTAAGGTGTTTCATGACAATTTCCAATTTCTCAATGTGCAAGACTCAAAACAGGGAAAAATGTGCAAATGATACAAAAGATGCCCAAAATCCTGTCTTATGCACTACACGTGCAGAAAAACCTGCTGTATTTTTTGTTCTAATCCAGTTTCTAAGGCTTTAGTATCTCACAGCAAAATCACAATTAAACAAAATATATCTGGCACCTTTCCAGGAGCAGAGACACGAGACCAAATGGCATTTTGTCTCCCAATAAGGAGATAAGAGATTTAGAGCCTTCCTTTTTGTTTATAAATGTAATTGTTAATCAAGTGCAGAACTTCATAACTTATGAAATTATGACTAAATAGGATGCATGCCATTAAAAAAAAACGATTTCAGTTTGTTTCCGCTGAAATAGTATCACATTGATTCTTTGTTTTTGTATCACAGAATCAAAGTAAGAGATAAAACAGAAAATGGCTCCCTGCCCATTTTAAGGCCCGGACATATGCAAACGAGACGGGTTGTTTGATTTGTCAAGATTTAGGTGCTTCTTCCTATGTACTAATCAAATTCTATGTTAGTAAAGCTTTAAGTACGAGGCCTGGGCACAATCTGAACTTTTGCTAATTTCCCCATCTTCCTTACAACACAAGAAGCCATTCAGCCCATCAAGTCTATGCTGGCTCTCACAGCAATCCCATTCTCCCACTTATTTCCCTGTAACTCTGCCCCATGAGAATAAAGTTATGTATCGTTATATAGTTCAAAGTGCCTCACTGTGTTCTTTAAGTTTGCTGAATGCATGATCATGAAATTCTTTGGGGTACAATTTAGCAATTATACTATGAATATGCCTAACATCCAGTGTGACCGTACTGGAATCACATTTTAATGGACAAGTCAGCGCAACCACTTTGTTCATTGCCACTGGTGGAAACTCAAATACCCTCCCAGTCAGCTACACAGCAGACGAAGCACAGAGGGGACTGAGTGGAGAAAGTGGAGCAAATGTTCCCTTTTTGACTGCTATTTCTTCTGGCTGCAAAGACCAAATTGTGAAAATTCTGGGGTTTCGGGCTATTTATCTGAAGCAACTTGGAGCTGTGGGACGCGTAGCTTCCCCTGAATACCAACCTCAATAATGTTATTCATTGGAATCTGAACGTAAAAAGGTACTTGTCAATTTCAGTCATTTAATTTTTTAAAAAATCTCAAAGCACAACTATGCAGCTTCTCAGCTTATTCCTCCTCTGAGATGAACTGCCCTAGATGGTTAAATGCATTATATCAAAGTTTAATAATTCTGAGGGTATTGGAATATTATAATGTCGGTTCTACCAATTTCAGCTCCTTTGCATACAATTCCTCTGCATAACTGGAACTGCCTTGTCTCTCTCTCATTGTTGGATAAAATATAGGCCAAATTCTGGGATCAGAATCAGACATGGGTTCTTTTTAGAACCCAGCTAAAGATACAAACAAGATTTAACAAAGACATGCATTATCCCAATTTAATACCCCTGTCCCAGTAGCTGTCAATATGGAATCAACGGAGTCTAAATGCTGAAGATCTCAATGTAATATTTCTTTCTAATTTTCCTACTGCAGATCCTGTTCAAAGGATGGGAGTGAATGGCAGGATGAGGAACGAAGGGAGGGAAAGTGTGTCAACCTAGGTAGATTCTAGTTTTGACTAAAACCAGTGGCACGGGTAATTGGATGAAATGAAGAATACTGGAAAATACTCACATAAATTAGATAGATTTTTACCTCAAGTCTTTTTTAAATAAAAAGTCAGCTGACTGGAAAAACAGCATTCGACCAAAAAAGTAAATGAATGGCACCCTTTACTTCAATGACATTGCTCTCAAAAGGAATCATCAGGACTGGTAATAATCTAGCAGAGCTCCTGTGGTCTGTTTGTATAGTGTGTTCTTTGGCAATAAATTTGTGGATTAGGGTCATTTGCACACAGTCTCACTGAAAGTTTATTGAGTTTTGAGCCCTGCAGCATTAAAATACTAAATGTATTGCTTGTATTTTTAAAGAATGTAGTTCTTTAATGAGCTACATTTGTGAAGACTTTTGAATAATTCCACAGCGGATGTTGATGTCACAGGTGACACCAGCAGGTGTTACCGAAGTATAACAAACATCTGTCAACTGAGTGATGACAAAGCTTTAAGTTTGTGTGATAATCCAGCTGCTTCATAATGGTAAATGACCTGCACAAGCTCCCTTGACCAGGACCTCAGAAATCATAATTTAAACAAATTCCTTTAAAAATTAATTCAATAAAAGTGTTAGAAAATAATTTGCCTTGTTATTCCTAGCATACTTTAAAAAAAACATTCAAACGAACTTCTGCAGTTAATACAAATATGTCACCAATTTAACCAACAATGAAAGTTACAAGAAAAAAATCTTACTAGCATATGTGACTATGATTAAAACCATACACACATTTTGATGTACATAATTAGGCCCAGTTCTGATTTTTTTTAAAAACAGGAATAGCTGAATGAACTAGGACTCTGAAAAACCTATGTAATCATGTGAATTAACTTAAGATTTAGTAAGTTCTTTTGTTTAAAAACATGAAGTCTAGACATTATTGTTCAAGATGGTTTCCCAAAATTTGGAAACCTGCTTTTTAATTTAAGGTAGTCTGTTACTGAACTCTGACATTTAAGCATGAAGTGAACCAAATATTAATTGATCTTTTAAATGTACCTATTAAAGCACTTGGTTTAATTTTCTGAACAACTTCAGCCAGACTTTTTATTGGCGGATGATCCTGAGCAAACATCTGCTTTTCATGGGTCAGATGGCTTCTTCCCTGCACGAGGACACAATAAGGCAGATTATTATTCATGTTCTGTGTGTAGCCCAATAAATTCCACAGGCAAAGGATAGGATGAAGAGGTCAGGTCATTATTCACACAAAAAGAGGTTATGATAGTGATGGGGGAGAGCAGATTATGTAGAGGGTGGGATGGGAAAGATTGTTTGTGGAGCAGTGTAGACTTTGGTCTGAGTTAGTTGCAAAGGAACAGCATGAAAATTGGAAGAAAGGGTAGGAAGACCAATTACAAAAAGATGAAGAGGAGATAATGACAAAGAGAAGCAGAGAGAAAAATTAAAAGACAGAACAGATAGAAAAGCTGAAGAATAGGATACATATGGATAATGTAAAAGATTGTACATATTAAGGTGGATGATATTGTCAATTCTACAGATTGACCAGTTACTGGGAGGGAAAAAAGCACGTTAATGTCATTTGTATTTTAGTCTCATCAAAAAAACTAATTGGTCAATAAGAGCACTGAAATCAAATACATACTCATACTATAATATAATTTATGATTCTGACTCTTCAAAGATTTCCTAACATCTTGGGACCTGTGCCAAAATTGGGCAAGTGGTCATACTAGCACCAACAGTCATCCAGAAAGGCATCAAACTATTACTGTCCTAGGGCACATTCTGTCCAAGTGCACATTCTGTCCAAGTGCACAAGGAGGGGGAACAGATGCCTCCGCACCAACAGGAGCCCTTGACACCAGGTCAAACATATTCAATGACATTTCTTGCCGGTTATCCCATCTACCCTCCATCAGCTATGAATTAGTTCTGCTCCATGTTGAAAACCACTTGGAAGAAGTGCTGAGACTAACCAAGGAACAAACATAATCTGTGTAGGGATTTCAATGTCCATCTCAAACAGAGGACCAGCAGCATTGGATTGACTAAGTTCTGAAGGATGTAGATTTTTAAATGGACTTGCAGATGTGTTATTTCCCTCACCCAAAGAACAAACCTATTCAAATCATCATCAAGATCTACTGTCACAAATGCATCTTTTAATGATGATAGTGATAGAACCATTGCGTCATGCAGAGACTTGTGGAAAAGTCATCTGATAATCACATTGCAGACACCCAGTGTTCAATCCTATTTGCGGCTCCTCAGTCATTGAAGCAGTTTGTGGGTTAATGCAGCAATCTTAAACATTTTCGTTGGACTAGTAACATTCATGCCATCAAAGTGACAGGAAGTCAAAATGACTCCATCTGTCAGCATTGCACTTGCTGTCTCTCACATATGAGCAACTCGAGCATCTTCACTGAACAGAAACAACTAAACCAGTCACACAGATATTGCAGCCACGAAAGGTCAGACAGTGAATATTCTATGATAACTGATTCACTTCCTTGCTCCCAAAATCCTTTCTATCCACAAATCAGGATCGTTATTCCTTTACAAAAACAAATAGTGCAAAAATAAAGTATAGTAATTTTTATGTCTTTGCACTACTGCTGCCACAAAACAACAAATTTCACTTCATACAAATCAGTGATAATAAATCTGATTCTGGGAATGGAATAGTCTCTTCTAATCTGGCTGAGTGCATTTTCAATAGTGTTCACATACTATGGCATCATCTGGAATAAGCAGCCTCATGACTGCTAGCACAACTATCATCTTAAACACACTTCATCAATGAAACAAGCAATTTGCCAAAGCTTCTTTGACAGTTCCTCCAACCTGAAACCACTAATACCCAGCAAATACATGACACATTTAACAGCTACTTGTTTCCTTTGAAGTCAGTATCCAGGTTTGGGAATAAATGACTGATCCTTCATCTATGGATCTTCCTACCCAGTAGCACAGGAGAGTACCTTTGACACACACACACCCCTTTGGAGGAAATAGGGATGGCTAAAGTAGTACTGCACTTGCCAGGGACATTGTCATCCATGACAATGGATTGGGGGGGGGGGGGGGGGGGGGGGGTTGGAAATTGAGGACTCAAACAGCTAACTGGAACTGTGACTTATTGCTGGAACCAGTTTTATTCTGTGAACAGTTCAAATATTTGCTTGTTTAAACAGTGATATTTTTGTTGTATGGTTTTCCTCATTCTTAACAACAAAATTATCTTTAATATTTAAATTTTTTTTTTAGTAACAAGAAGAATATTACTACCTTAACAATAAGGCCCTTTGAGTCCACCATCCAAATCTTTTTTAGAGCTTCTTGACTTGGGGTTCCATCTTTTTCCATTGCCATTAGGATGAGCTGTGCAATTCCCATGGCTGCCTGTGATACAGCAACAAAGTCATAGTTAGTGATGAGCATTTCAGAACTATTGCCAAATTAAGATTACTATTTTACTATTAAAAGTTTACTTTCAAATGATAGGACTAGAACAATGGACTACTCATAATAGATCGATTAACTAAATCAACAACTTCTGCACACACTAATGTACTGATTACAGGCCAATGAGACATTTTCAAAACTGACTTTGGGCACATTAGAATTTTTACATGGTAGTAAAGGAATTTCTGATATATTAAAACAAATTTCCCAATAATACCATTTACAAAGTGCTATGTGATGCATTTTGGGAGATGAAATACTGGTGGGACATGCACAGTGAATAGTGGGACCCCAGGGAGTACTGAGGAACAGAGGGTCCTTGGTGTACAAGTCCAAACCTCCCTGAAGGCCTAAAGGTAGCAACATTGGTAAATAGGGTGGTAAAGAAGGCACCTGGGATGCTAGCTATCATCAGCTAGGACACAGAATATAAGAGCGGGGAAGCTATGGTACAGCTTTACAAAACATTGGCATGGCTACATCTGTAATACTGTGTGCAGTCGTTTTTCACCTCCAGTGTAAAAAGGATGTGTTTGCTCTAGAGAGGGTACAGAGGAGACTCACCAAGATATTGCAAAGGATGGAGTGTCTCTGTTATGAGGAGAGACAGGATAGGCTGGGTTTGTTTTCCTTGAAGCAGGGGTTAAGGGTGGGGCCTGACAGACATACAAAATTATGAAGGGTAGACAGTAGTAAAATTTTCACCATACCAGAAGCGTCTATAAACAGAGGGCGTAGATTTAAGGTAGGAAGCAAGAGGTTTAGAGGGGATCTAAAGGGAGGTGGCTGGTGTTTGGAACACACTGCTTGAGAAGATGGTGGAGGCAGAGACTGTCACAATATTTAAATATCTAGGCAACCACTCGATTTGCCAAGGCATAGAAGGCTACAAACGGAGTGCTGGTAAATAGGATCGATATAGGCGGGTACTTGATGGTCAGCGTGAAACAGTGTGGGCCAAAAGGGCCTGTTTCTGTGCTGTATGACTATGATATTATAAATCCTGGAAGAGATGCAAATCCGACATGCAACCTTACAGCAGGTCAAGGTATAACCAGCAGATTAACATCAGAATATAGGAAGGCAAAGGGCGATGAAAGAGAGATTAAGAATAGAAGTAATACAACCTCCCCAGCTCCTTGGAAGACAAATGTATGATCAGAAAGTTTGTTCTTGGTAATTCTCAGTGCAGCCAGTATGCCAGCTACTGTCACTGAAGCAGTCCCTGTGAACAAAATGCAATTTTATGAGAAATCAGAAACATTTTATTGCAAGAAATCCCCAGGCTCAAAACAGCCAGTATAAGAGAATGCTCTTTAAATATTGATTTAAAAGTTACTACATTTTATACAGGAAGAACAGGATATACGTTGTAGTCAGGATAGCGGAGGATCTAAAGTGGTGCATTGCAGTTTCCACTGGAGGCGTGGGCTCAAATCCCACTCCTGACAAGCGGGTGCTTTAAGGTAGCACAGTGGTACTGCCTCAAAGCGCCGGTGACAAGGGTTCAATCCTGACCTTGGTTGCTGTCTGTGTGGAGTTTGCATGTTCTCTCTGTGAACATGTGGGATTCCTGCGGCTGTTCTAGTTTCTTCCCAAAACCCAAAGGCGTGCAGGTTGGTAGGTTAATTGGTCACTGTAAAGTGCTTCTAGTGTGTAGTTGAGTAGTAGAATCAGGGAGTAGTGGAGAGAATGTGGGGGAAAAATAAGAGGGGATTGACATAGGGTTGGTGTTAATGAGTGGTTGATGGTTGGTGTGGGCTCAGTGGGCTGAACAGCCCTTTTCTGTACTGTATCTATGACTCTGAACCCAAGATCCAGAATCCAAATAAATGGTACTTGGAGCTATCGCCATGTTTAGAAAGGTAGTCAGGATATCTGGAGTTCCAGGGAGAATGTTAATATCCAAATCTTCTAACTCTATTTACTGGTCATGTCTAGAAAAAGGGGTAACAATTGTTCTTTGTCTAATCTTTGACAAAATAAAAATGGTGAAATTTCTGGTTAGTATGTTAACCAAGTCATACATTTTAAATTGGCTGACAATTTTGTGAAGATTGCTTACAGAATAAATTACTCTCCTCATTCCCACTACCGCCCACCCCCCTCCCCCCACCATCACACATATTGCATACATTTTTAGACTTGTACATTTCAACCTTTAATTATGATATCAAATCTCAATGAAAACTCTTTGGGGGTCCTTCTTCGTAGAATTTCTTATTTTTCTTATATAATCTGTAATTATAGTTTGAATAAAAAGCAATCCAACTTCCCTCTCATGTTCAGAGGGTGGAAAGGATGACAGAGCAGTGAAAGATGCCAAATTCCCAAATATTTGTAAAACACTTCCATCATGTACATTCCAATTTTAATTTGTTTAGTTAGGCATGTTGAAAGGATTTTATTTTAATTCTTCCCACCCCCCATCCCCAACAAAACCAGTACTATTGAATTTAATGAGAGTCATATTGTTCTATAATATTTAGGGCTGCCTGAACAAACTATAGATTCCTTTGGACCATATTAAACAGACACCATTTAACATGTGAACCAGACGGCTTAAAGTGTTTCACAGGAGAATAAATCATCACTTGCAGCTTTATACTGCTGTTTATATTTCTGTGCAATAGTTTGCAATTGATAAGCAAATACTCTCCAACAAAGGAATGCAGTTTTAATCCAAGCAAAATGCTCCTTTCTTCCGTTGTGTCACTTTCACACACACAGCACCTGTTTTATATGGGGGCCAAGATACACAGAGTTCCATATATCATTAATTCCCAAGTTCCATCATGACTATTTCATCACCACCTTTAATTTGTGGAGAGAGCATTGTGCAGGGTGGGATGGAAAGAATGGCAAACTTGCACGGCTATGCTGCTCAGATGCTCCAGCCTTCTAAAAACCTAGGCTTCATTATCTAGTTTCATACAGAATTCTGCTTCATTGCAGCTTACCCAGCTGTGTGGTAGAGTCTTATCAGGGTCAGCATTGCATGAAAGGGCCATGAAATTCTAAATACTTGTGGCTCTCACCCATCAGCAATGAGTATCTAACGCAACTGCCCTAAAGCCAAGAGCAAGGCCACAATTTAACTGACACTGTGGAAACTGCAGATTCCACAATATTAAGCCATCTACCGCAATGTTTTGGCCCAGGCCATTGGTGCCGAATCTCTCTCTCTCTCTCTCACACACACTCTGACTCTCACTGTTCCAAATGCTTGGCCTGGAAAAGAGCAAGAGATAGTGGTGGCATTGTGTAGAGGGAGCACAGAGAGGAGTCAGCACACATGGGCCAAGAGCAGTGGAATATTTGGTGTCTGCATGGGTTTCAGGAAGTAAACCTGTCCTGCTAGTGAGAGGCAGTCTGTGGGAAGTGCATCCAGGACTGTATTGAGCTAAGTATTGAAGCTGTGCCTCCCCCCCCGTTTGGGTATGCAAAAGAGCAAAGCAGCCCGTACTTCCATGCCAGGTGCCAACCTGCCTGATGGTAGAATGATGCTGATGACAGAGGAAGAATGGCAGCTGGTGCACAACAGGAGCCATCATGCAACAAGGTATAAAATGTTCTTAAAGTACAAAAAGAGTTTACGTAGCCAAAGCTGGTTCCACCCACTCCTAGAAATTTTGACATTTGGTGAATTTGACAAATAAGATATCAACATTATTTTTCCTGTAATCTTGCTCATCTCATCTGCAATTCAGACACGTTTTGAATGAGCCCTAAAATTTATATAGTGTCTTACCACAAGTTAAAGTAATGGTTGTTGAGAATAGGGATGGGAGTATCTGCCCCTACTCTAATCACACCCAACTCACATTGGGTGCAGAGGGAAGGAATGGATGATACAAGCTGGGGTTAAAGTTTTTCCACTGATGACAGCAATAACCTGGAGGGCACAGTCACATTTCTACACAAATGTAATAATTTAAATTAAAAAAAGTCATCACCAGAATTCACAATATTCTGAACTAGCCTCATTCTCTTTTAATACACTGACATATTCTTGGAACTCTGAGGACAAAGTCATGGTTTTAACCTAACAGCATCTTTTTCTGGAACCAGAGGATAGGAGGGAAATTTGCAAGGGGAGAGCTTATTGTTTAAACAAGATATCCCATGAATTAAATTCTGGGTCACAAACACAAAGACAACACAAGCATTTCTGGTACTGATGAGAGATGTCTCACTTAACATGGAGATTCTTTGTAGTAGCTGTAACAATAGCCATTTAGAAATAAATTATGAAGGATAATGAAATAGGAATATACAAGAAGAAATGTGTACTCAACTTACTCCTTCCGAAACATACATAATTAGAGAGCCTGACTCTATTGCAAAAGATTTCATTTTGTCATCTGTTCTTCTCATGCAATGTTTATCCAGCTGATTTATTTATCACAATATACACATCACATAATGTCAACATGAACAGAAAAATTTTGGCAGAAATGTTGATGCATGGGGAACTAAAGTAATAGCTTAGTGGGGGAGGATAATGGTATACAAGTGAGGGAAAAAAAAAGTAATAATGGTGATGATCCTTTGAGAAAAGAAAGGATGATGTGGAGAGCCCCCTGGGTTGTGCTGGGGGCTTTGATCACGAGGGAGTGTTAAAAGGACACCTTAATAGGCAAAAGAGGAAGTTGTCCTTCTTTCTGAGCCATTTGGCCCACAGTTGGTGCAATAGTCCTCGGCAGCCTTTAGCTGCCAGGCTTCCTGAGACTACACAATCCCAGCTGGCCATTGTCAAATCTGGGAGAATTAAAATCAAACACATGCTGTCTCATTAATATATTTAAAACAGGAAATGGCAATTTTGAAGCTGGTTAGATTCAGGTCACCAATTTCAAAAGTGCTTTACTTCCCATCTGACACAATCATACCCATCTTTGGGATTAAAATTCTCCCCAAGTCTCATATGAAAGTAAATCTCTTGAGGCAGGGTCAAGGCAAAGGTCTACAAAAGCGCCAACACAGGAAGATGAGGGTAGATGGGAATTGATGGCAGGGTTCTCTCTGCTCTGCCACCTGGGGAGTAAAGGAAACAGATGTGGTGGAAAGTGAAAGCTACTTCATGCACATGGTCCCCATTGAAAATCCTACCCCTCATCTGCAATTCCAGCACCTCCACAGCGTCCATTAATGCCACATTCCTATGTAGAGTGTTCGTCTTTCTACCATTGGCCTACTGTACATCTCCTCTTCACACCCCCATCTTCAGCTGCAGAGCCTTTGCCGTCTGAGCTCCTCACTGAAGCACATTTTCTAAATATCCCCACTATCTCTTTACCTTTAGAAGCTCGTCAACATCTGATCACTTCTTTAATTCTTGTGCCAGCTATTATCATCAGCTCAATTTCTGGTTAGTTTCACTTTTGTGAAATGACATGGGCTCATTCATCTTGTTAGAGCTGCGATAGGATTGCAAATATGGTATCGAGGGAGATTTTCTTTTGAAAAATACAGAGGCAAAAATGAGTGAACAATGAACTGGTATGCTTTATTAGCTGTTCTACTTCATGTGTGTTGTAAATGTGTTAAATGTGAGGGGGGAGAAAATCCTTTGCTGACTCTGTTGAAGTGAATGATGGCCTGTATCTTCCAATCCTCCCTGGATAATGTGGTGGTGCCCAAGAACTGGGGGGACTGACAACGTTACACCCTGGGGAAAGAGATAAACCTAGAAACTAGCGGTCAATCAGTGGAGGGGGAACTTATAGAAACTGTATTTCAGAACAAGACTATTTGGCATTTGGTAAAATATGAATACCAAAAGAAAGTCAAATTGAGTTTGACTGACTTTACTATTTACTGTAGAAAATAGAACAATTTTGTGGATAAGAAAATTGCACCACACAATAACCTTAGTTTACTCCCCAGGTGGCAGAGCAGAGAGAACCCTGCCTTCAATTCCCATCTATCCTCATCTTCCTGTGTTGGAGCTTTTGTAGACCTTTGCCTTGACCCTGCCTCAAGAGATGTACTTTCATATGAGACTTGGGGAGAATTTTAATCCCAAAGATGGGTATGATTGTGTCAGATGGGAAGTAAAGCACTTTTGAAATTGGTGACCTGAATCTAACCAGCTTCAAAATTGCCATTTCCTGTTTTAAATATATTAATGAGACAGCATGTGTTTGATTTTAATTCTCCCAGATTTGACAATGGCCAGCTGGGATTGTGTAGTCTCAGGAAGCCTGGCAGCTGAGGACTGTTGCACCAAATGTGGGCCAAATGGCTCAGGAAGGAGGACTACTTCCTGTTTTGCCTACTAAGGTGTCCTTTCAACACTCCCTCGTGATCAAAGCCCCCAGCACAACCCGAGGAGCTCTCCACATCATCCTTTCTTTTCTCAAAGGATCAGCACCATTATTACTTTCTTTCCCCCTCACTTGTATACCATTATCCTCCCCCATTAAGCTATTACTTTAATTTTATTAAACTAAAGCCCATAAAATTAAAAAAGGGATGATGTTCATGTGGAAATGAAACTGGCCCAAGGAGTAAAAACAGAGTAGTGAGTGATTGATCAGACTGCAGGGAGGTATACAGTGGCATTCCAAGGGGTAATATTAACTCAACTCACATAAAATTCAGAAATGTAATACAAATAAATGAATTGGGAGCAAGTGTAGCCACCCAGTCCTTCAAGCCTGTTCTGCCACTTTGTTATACAATAACGTCATGGCTGATCTGATGGTAATCTCAATATCAAATTCCTGTCAACCTTCGGTGACATTTCACCCTTGCTTAAGAATCTATCCACCATTGCCTTGAAATTATTCAAAGGCTCTGCTCCCATCACCTTTTAAAGAAAAAACATTGTTTGCCAAGAAATTTTGCCTCCCACCAGTCTTAATTTTTTTTATTTAAACAGTGACCTCTGGTTCTAGATTCTCCCATAAGGAAATAGCCTTTCCATATCTACCCTGTCAAAATCTGCCAGGACTTTGCATGTCTCAGTCAGGTTTCCACTCTCTTGTAAACTCTGACAGATAAGAGCGTAACCTCCAAAGACAATCCACCAATATGAGGTACAAGTAGAACTTTTCTGAACTGCTATCAGTATATTTACACCCTTCCTTAAAGAAAGGGAGCAATACTGGTTGATAGTATTTCAAATGGAGTCTAACAAATGCCCTATATGTACAAAAGCACAGATTCTCTCTTTTGTATTCAATTCCCCTGGCAATAAACAATAACATTCTCTTGATTTTCCCAATTACTTGCTGTGTGCACATACTATCCCTTTGAAAATTGCAATAAGCAACGAGGAGGATATGAACATACTTCAGCAGAACAGAACCTACAGGTGAAATTGGCATAGATACGTCAGACAAAACTTAATGAACTGAAGGGTGAAGGTGACACATTTTGGTATGAAGAATGAAAAGGGCCATATAAACTAAATTACGCAATTTTTAAACAGTGGTTGTAGGAACAATATCTTGTGGGTGCATGTAGTGAGATCTTTGAAGCTGTGGTGATACAAAGCTGAGAAGGCAGTCGGAAATCAGATGCATCACTGACCTGAGGCATTGATTCTGTCTCTCCCTCTCTCCACAAGATGCTGCTTGATCTGCATTATGTTTTTATTTCAGATTTCCAGCATCTGCAGTTTTTGTCATTTCAAGACAAGGAAGAGATTTGATAGGGCTGTTCAAAATCATGAAGGTCTTGCCTGAATGAGGAGAAAATGTTTCTAGTGGCAGAGAACATTGTTTTGGGATTGGTAGGAGAACATCATGTTACTGTGACCTAGGATGCATTACTGAAAAGGGTGGAGGAAGGAGAATTGGATAATTACTTGAAAGAAAAGAAACCTGCAGGGCTACGGGGAAAGAAGAAGAATGTGATGATAGCTAGACTGATCTACCAAAGAGTAAGTACACACTCAATGACCTAAAAGCTTCCTTCAGTACTATCATCCCACAATTCTTTTAGGGCCACTCATTAACTCTTAATTTTATTAACTGTTGATCAGGAAAATCAGAGCCATCATTAAAACACCTCCATGGAGACCCCACTCCAGTGTTATCCTCTTTGTGTCATGCTCTGGAGTGCCAATTCATGTTTGAATGCTAAAGCCTGCAACCAAATTATCACGTTGTAGGCTTGCCTATTTTTTTTTAAAAACACAGATAGTTGAGACAAGAGAGTGATGAATGACTTGTTCTGGCATTCTACCATGAGGTTCTTATCAAACTATTTATATGTTTAAAATCAGAATTGTAATTAAAGTCATTTTGAATCAGAGACTAAAATACGTAGAAGAGAATTTGATTTTAATATTTATCAGTTGACATTGTTTCCAAAAGCAACAGCAGATCTAGTGAGGATATCTGATAATAATGCTTAGTGACACCGGATCATGCTCAGATTAATGCTGATCCTATGGGATGGCTGAGGCACTGCTGAGTTCTCTTCTGGTCACAGGAAACACAGAAATTACAAAAAGTTGCCAAAATTATTTTCTGAATTTGTAATTCAGAAAAACTTATCATCATGGATTGTTTTACTAGCCTTTCCCCAATGCATTTTTACCATCTAGCAATTGGTAGACAAGCAGCCCCTCAGAACCTTCCCACTTCTTGATTTTGTCCCCCCTACTGATTTTCAGCTACCTCATTTCATTCAATTGAAAAGTCTGATTCAATACAAGTCAAGAATTAATGGTTTTGTGACTTCTCATTTCTTAATTACTTTTAAGCCTCTTCATGCTTTTGTTAGCATCAATTTGTTACGCTCCTTCAAATTTACCTCCACAATCCCTCAAGTAACACAAGAAAATAGGAACAGAAGAAAGGCCCCTAGCTCGTCAAATCTTCCCCTTCATTCAGTTTGACCATGGCTGATCTGTCCCAGGCCTCAACTTTCATTCTGTCCCAGTTCCACATAGTCCTCAATTCTCCAATCTTTTAAAAATGTATCTATTTCCTCTAAATACATGAAGTGATCTGGAATCCACAACTCCGAGGTAGAGAATTCCAGAGATTCACCAGCCCGCTGCACCATGGAATACCTATGCACCTCAGTTTTAAATTACATCAAAACTGCCACAAGCAGACTTTCCATCCCAGTTTCTTACACTTAAACTGATCTAAGCATACCTTTCCAGTGTCCTACATGGCTAAGTTATCCTCAAACTTCTGTGGTCCAGGACTCATCAGTGCTGCCAGCTGTCACACCCAATCAGATATTGGCAGCAATCCCATTATTCCACATCCTGAATGCTCTCACATTGTCTCCAGCTCTCAGACTAAGGCCAAGACAATCCACAGGTCGACTCCACAGGTTATTAAAAACTGAAATCAGCCCCCAGCACACATTCCACAGACCGTATAGCCTTGTCTCCATGTAATACTTCACAAACATTTTCTTCTGCACACAGACCTCAAAATTTCATTTAATTGTGCAAATAAAATTAACAGTAAGCAAGGTACAATTCTAGCTCAAAAACCTTCAAACCAGCTGTGATAGTCCAGTAACATAATCCAGCTAATTCTATGGTGGGCAGCCAATAGTCAGAGGAAACTCCAAGATAAGCCCCGTCCTAGATGATAGTGCACCAAGCACACTAGTACAAAAGGAGATTTGCAGCCAAAAGTGCCAAGTCAATAAGCCATCTTGGCTTTCTCATAAAACAGGCACCATTAAAGAACCCAGTTTTCAGATAATTCTATTTTATGAAATGGCTGAGATCATTTGGATTCGGGATGAGACAGCATCCCTAATGTCGTACTGAAAACTTGTACTCCAGAGCTAGCTGTGGCTCAAGCCAAGCTGTCCCATTGCAGTTAAAACACTGCCATCTGCCCAACAATGTGGAAAATTGCCCTGGTATGATTTGTTTGCAAAAAGCAGGACAAATCCAATCTGGCTAATCACTGCCACATTAGTCTATTCTCAATATTCAAAGTGGAAGGTGGTATTTACCAGTGCTATCAAATGGCATTTACAGACAAATAACCTGCTCACCAATGGCTAGTTTGGTTTTGCAATGTCCACTTGGCTGCAGACCTCATTGTTCCTTGTTTGGGAAAGGAAGCAAAGAGCTGAATTCCAGACGTGAGGTGAGTGACTGCCATTGTCATCAAGCAGCACTTGAGCAAGTGTGGCATCAAGCAGCTCTGGTAAAATGGGCATCAAGGGAAAGCACTCCTTTTCCACCACATCCAATGACTGCACAACATTCAACTTCATTCATAACTCCCCAACAAGTGAGCATGCCACAAGATTAGACAACATTCAAACATGAGCTGATGAAATATAATTAACAAACAGTCACATCAAAAAAATGCCAGACAATGACAATCTATGATGAGAGAGCCTAACCACCTATTGTCGATATTCAATTACCTTCTCCTACCATCAACAAGTTAGGGGCTCATTATTGACTAGAAACTCAATTGTACCAGTCACATAAATATTGTGGCTACAAGAGCAAGTCAGAGGTTGGATATCCTGTGATGAGTGACTCACCTGCTGACACCCCAATGCCTTTTCACCGTCTACGAGACCCCAGAGAATGATGGAAGCTTCTGCAATTGACTGGATGTGCAGCTCCAACAACATTCAAGGAGTTTAACACCATCCAGGACAAAACAGCCTTCTTGATTGGCAACGCCATCCACTGCCCCAAAAAAAAGTCCCTTTACCACAGTTTTACTTTGGTGCAGTGTGTCCCATCTTCAAAATGCAAGGCAGCTACTTGCCCAAGCTATTCCAATAGCACCCACATGACCTCTCCCATAAAGAAGAACAAGAGAAGCAGGCAAGTGGAAACACACCACTTGCAAGTTGCCGTCTAAATTACACACCATCCCAGCAGGGAAACTTGCCTCCATTCCTTCATCATTGTTGGGTCTAAAGCCCAGAATTCCCAGTCAACAGCATTGAGAGAGTACCTCATCAGGAAAACTGCGGCTCACAAGCCGGTGGTTCACCAGCACTGGTTCAAGGGTTAATATGGATGGTCAATAAATGCTGGCTTTACCAGGAATACTCAATGTCTTAACCAATAAATGACTTACATTCAATCTGATGCTTTTTTTTTTAAGACCCTAGATTATAGATTCTTCTGTCTAGCAATACATGACAACATCAGCATTCTAAAAGAGGCCATTTCCTCTAGTTCACTTTCCATCTCTGCCAATATCCACACCTCTCCACAGCATTTTCCTGTGCAACTGCGAGAGATGCAACACCTGTCCTTTAAGTTTCTCACCTCCAACAATCCAGAACCTCAAACTTTCCTTGACAGACCAACCGCCTTTGTTGAGAGTTTTCATTCTATTTTTGTTTAATTCTCGGAGGTGGAAATAAAATATTTTAGACTACCAGGGTTCAAGTTCAATTCCTTAAAAGTGTTAAAATGATTGAATGTTTGAAGTAGACGTTCAACAAAAACATTTACAACTGGTACTGAGATGGTTCAGCAACTGTATCTGATTCAACAGCCCCATTCAATAGAATTTCACCATGGAATCAGATTTTAATGATTTTATTTTAGTATCATCAAAGACAAGATGCCATGTGTATTACCAACAATTCTAAACTATTGCATTAGAACAATGAACCAGAATCTTAAACTATTTTCATTACCTTAACTCAAGATATTTAGTCATTCAAAAAGCAAAATACTGCAGATGTTGGAAACTTGAAATACAAAATCAAACTCTGAGAAATACTCAGCAGTCAGGCAGTACAGGCAGAGAGAGAAATATCTACCTGAAACATTGCTTCTCTTTCCATGGATGCTGCCCAACTTCTTTAGTACTTAAAATACTTGTTTTTACATACCTTCAGTCTTTTTAGATTTGGGTTCTTTCATTATACAAAACCTACAAATTAGATTTTGTTTCATTATGGTTCTCAGAAACAAGTTGAATATTTCTCACTTATGTTCTTACACCAAGAAAGGACCATCATTTCTTCTTCCTCAGTTAGCAAAATGATCCAGTCTGGTACTGACATCTGTTCAGATTCCTTTCTTTCCAAACTACAATAAGTTTAAAAAAATCTGTTGCCTCATATCAGATTTGATTCTACTTTCCTTTGCCAAGGAGATTTCTTTTCATAGTCAATAAGGCTGTCATGAGGTAAGAATGTGCCACTTTTGGGTACTGATTAAAGTATTTCAGATAGGAAAGTTTGCTACTTACTTGATTTTGCTGGTTGTATTTTGTAGAAGTGCATGCATGTTCATATGTCAGAAATATTCAACCATAAAAGGCTGTACTTTAATTCTTTTCAAAACATGGAAACCTGCACAGACACTTTGGATCCAAAGTGGAGGGTTCCTTTTTGACTGTATTTAGTGGAATTTTGGCACCAATATTTGAAAGGTTTAACAGCAATATCCACATAATTTATATCAACCAATTAGATTTAAAGCATTAACTAGTTCATCACTGCTTAACCATTCAAAAGGATGATTTACTTAACTGCCAGTTTATAAAATGACAAAATTTAAAATAATCAACTAGTACTACGTACCTTGTATGTCATCATTAAAAGTGAGGTACTTGTTGCGGTATTTGCTGAGAAGGCGAAAAGCATTGGAGTTTGCAAAATCTTCAAACTGAATGAGACAGTTCATTCCATACCTTAAATGCAATGAAGTAGATTAATTATGTGCATTAAATATGACAACAACTAAACAAAACTAAATGGTAAGAGAACATCACACTTACCTGAAACAAGATACCAGGTGCAAGATTTTCTGAATGACCTCTGTGTGTTTGTGTTATTCTTTGATATGTCAGACACAGGTGAAAAAGCTCAGCATTTCATCCAGGGATTTGATGGCAATGTGATGGCAAACTGATTGTTGAATTTATCTTTGAAGTTCATTTCTGGAACATGTGCTGCTTCAACTTTATTTATGGGTCTGACTCATTATGGACATTTTTAAAAAAATATCTACTGTTTAGGTATTTAATGCACATCCCCATCTGCCCTTATATTGACAATGAGTTTTTTCTCTTCAACTACTGCTGTCTGAAAGCACTCCCACAGTAGGGAATTTCAGAACTCTGCAATGATGAAGCAGCAATAAATTTTCAATTCAAGATGATGTGTGGGAAGGAACTTAGAGGCAGTGGGTTTCCCAAGTGCCTCATTGCCATAGACTGGTTTGGCGATAAAGGTCAAGTGGTTTGGAAGGTGAAGTCAAAGCAGCCTTGATGAGATGCTGCAATGTATTTTGTAAATAGTAAATAAGCAGCCACAATATGCTCATGATGGAGGGAGTCATCGTTTAAGATAGTGGATGGGGGTGGGAAAAAAAAAATCAATCAAGTAGGCTGTTTTGCTTTGGCAGGCACGGTAGCATAGCTGTTAGCGTAACGCTATTACAGTGCCGGCGATCCGGGTTCAATTCCTGCCGCTGCCTGTGAGGAGTTTGTATGTTCTCCCTGTGTCTGTGTGGGTTTCCTCTGGGTGCTCTGGTTTCCTCCCACATTCCAAAAGACGTATGGGTTAGGAAGTTGTGGGCATGTTATGTTGGCACCGGAAGCATGGTGACACTTGCAGGCTGCCCCCAGAACACTACGCAAAAGATGCATTTCACTGTGTTTCAGTGTACATGTGACTAATAAAGAAATCTAATCTTATATTGAGCCCGAGTGCAAATGGAGCTGCACTCAGCCTGGTTTGTGGAGGACATTTTAATCACACTGCTGACTTAGACCTTGTAGATGGTGGAAAGGCTTTATGGAGTCGGGGATGGTCAGCCATCATAGAATACATAGCTTTTGATCTATCCTACAACCATAACTGAAACAGACTTGTATGTTAAGTGTCTGGTCAATACTGACCCAAAATAATATTGAAAGTGACTTACTTAAAAATAATAGAATGTATTGGAGCGAGTTTCTATCTGGCATTTCTGTTGTGTGAATGTTACTTGCCAATACACAAGTCTGAATGCTGCCCAAGTCTTGCTGCATAGATGCAGGACTGTTTCACTGTTTGAGGAATTGTGACAGCAACTAAACATTACAAACATCGATAATTTCCCTCTTGTCATTATAATAAAGTGGTTATAAATGAAGCAGCTGAAGGTGTCTCAATCCTGGACATAGTCCTGTAGAAGATGCCCTGCAATGATGCCCTGGGGCTGAGATGTTTGGCTTCTACAGATCATGACCAACTTCCTTTGTGCAAATTCCAACCAGAGGATTGTTTCCCTTGGAGTCTCACAGTACAATTTTGCCAGACTCCCTAGAACCACGCTGTCAAACATGGTTCACAATTGGAATTCAGCTCTTTTGTCCAAGTTTAAAACCAAGATTACAATGAGATCTGCAGTTGTTGCCATGGCAGAAAACATTTTTAGTAACAAAGAACAGATTAATGATGAGAAAGTGCCACATGATAACATTGTTGACAATACTTTTATCAATGATGATGATTGAGAGTGGACTAAATGCCACATTAAATAGATGGATTCATCAGGCTTTCTGCTGACAGGACACATCTGAGCAATTTTCCACATTGTCAGACAGATGTATGGCCTAGATAGAGACAAGTGTTCAATACTACAGGCAGGATATTGTTTGGTTCATAACCTTTAGTGCAACCTGTACACTCAGCAATTTCTTGATGTAACCTGAAATGAACTGAGTTGGCTTAAAAATAGAGTTCTGTGATGTTGGAGACTTTGGGGGAGACCAAGACAGAAAATCCATGGAACTTTTGGTTGAATGTGATGATGAACACTTTATGCTGGTCTTTTGCATTCACGTTAGCAATATTATTATTGAGGGTAGGAACATTCTTTTGGCCTTCTCCTCCTGTTTAATTTTCCATCCCCATTATTCACTAGATATGGTAGGAATGTAGAACTTTGATCTGATCGAGTCTCTTAGCTCAGTCTACAGCATGCTGCATCCATTGTTTAGCATGTACATACATGTACTTGTGCATATGACAAAAAACTTGACTGACTTTGATGCACATAGCGCTGTGTTGCAGCTTCCTCATGCTGGCATGTCATTTAGTGAATAGATGGTAATGTGACAGCAGTAATTACAAGGGCAAGGTCAAAAAGACAATTCTCTCATTGATTCTCTCATACAAAACTTAGCAATAGGTGCTATCTGACAGCAACATTAGTGACGTTTCTCAGTGAATCACATTCTGTGCCATTTCTCCCAAATGGTGTTCAAATGGACTCATCAGTTGAGAGTTGACTGCTGGTGGCGACTCACAGGAGATTTCCTTGCCTGACCAGACACCACAAGATTGAGGAATACAGAGTCAATGTTACAGACTCCCGGATCATTGCTCCCGACTGCATAACACTTTTGCTGAGTCTATCCTGCCGATGGGAAAAATCTACCCAGGGATGTGCTGAAGGAGTCTGGGACTTGCGATATAATTCTCAAAGTACAATGATATTACTATCATTTAACTGGCCTGAAAGGCAGTCATTCCCAATTTAGGCAGAAATTCCCAGATTCTCTTTAGGAAGAATTTATAGATCCAACTCGAATGAATGTGACTTTGCTGTGTCCAAATCCAATACACAGCTCAATGCCGACTGGTTTATCCAGTTTTAAGCAGCAACTTCAACCATACCATGTATCACAGACAATTTTCTTCAAGGAGAAAATGTAGGTTACAATATCCTACCTGTCTGTAACTGCTTGCATGAACTCATCAACCAATTCATCATAGGCCTGCCCACGAACACGCTTGTGTTTCAATCCAATATAAAGTGGGTCATTAAGGAGAGACTGGAAAAGATTATTTTGCTGTTAAATCATTTTATCCATGCTCACCACTTATTCCTCTTGCACTCTTTTCTTCCAAATTTTCTGTTGTATACAATTACTCCTTACATTCTTACACTACCAAGATACATAAAGAAAGGAAATATAGTTCTCAACAATTTTTTTTTTGAAAGAAAGATCACCTAGGTTTCTAGATTTAGATTTGTCATAACATTGACATTAGTATCTGATTAAATTGTCAATATATAAATGGAAAATTTCTCTGAGTTTCAATTTTGTTATTTCCAATGTTTGAATGAAGGAACCTGAGGAAAGGTAATAAAACAAATTAATTTCTCAATCTCTAATATTTCTTGGGTGAACTCTAATGCAAGAGTGATATTCAGAGTACCAACCACCATTTGTTTGCTTTCTATAAAAGAAATTCGAGGTTAAGGAGTCTTTCATTTTATATATCCTGAAAAACAATAAGCAAGGTGGATTTAATTGCAATAATTTTCAAATATGGCTGGAAGAAAAGATTATTTCAAGGGCTGGAGAAATTTTCAATATGAAATGCTTCTTGTAGTCATGCTGTGCATTAGCACCCTAGATCGTCACAATATACAGGAGGAAGATATAGTTTTCAAATTACTTTCCAATTATTTGCTCCAGAGAACCCAGAAGCTGGATGTTATCCCTCAGACTGTGTGGTTTCTAGGAGTGAAGTCTGGATGTTCTACCTCCTGACTTTGTGGGTTTCCTCCAGGTGCTCCAGTTTCTCCACATGCAAATGTGCGCTGGTTGGTACATTGATTGGTGACAAGGCAAGCAGCAGCATGCTGTGAAGCTCCAAAATCTCCAAACTACTTAAGAACAGTGGAGCAGCTCCATTTACTCAAAGCCAATTCAGAACAGAGGGCAGCTACTTATTACAAGTTTGCATTATATTAGTCACAGTGATAATAGGAAGAAGTTAAAATTACCAATAGCTCCTACTAGTTAAGAGGTTTAATAACATGAAAGAGCAAGTGAAAGGGGGGGGGGGGGGGGGGAAGAAAACTGCTTTTAGGCCTCGTACGTATATGATGGCCCTAAAATTGACTCCTCCATTACAGGCAGGAGAAGGTTTAAAAATTGCAAACATATCCCCAGTTATCTGTGCAGACACTTGGCCATTTCCATGCCACTGGGTTCAAGGCATACGTGTCCAGCACTGAAGAGGAAGGATTCAGTTATTATATTGACATCAGGCTCTCAAGGCCCCAGTGTTTCCTATGATTAACAGTCAGTGAAATGGAGGTCTGAGTTGCTGAGTCCATCAGATAAGTGCTTCTTTGAGAGTCTCTTTTGTGGCCTAAAGGGTAGGAGGGTTCCCTCAACTCCTTAAGGAAACCATTAGTCTCTTTTCTGTTAATCACTGATTTTTTTTTTGCACTGTGACTGGCATCTATCTCCATCCCCACCCACCTACCCCTCCATCACACTGATACATAGCTTCCTACTGGGCTCTCATAATCAGAGCAGATACTGGTGAGAAAGGGAAGAAAATGTTAAGCAATTTCATGTCCTGAGGCCTGTTATGTTTCCATGGGGGGGTACTGTGCTCCCATGGTACTCTTCCCATCTCACTCTGAAAACTGGGCCAGAGTTTTTCTTCAAAATTTCCCCAATCATACATTCTTCAACATATTTAAACAGTGATTTTTTTTTAAAAGGAATGTTGTAAACAAAGAGTAACAAATTACAAACCTGCCATTTCTCTGAAGTTGGTGTAAACTTTTTCTCCTCTGAGTAATCTCTTATATAATCCAACTTGGTGGGGGTTTTCCAAATACAGCAAGCACATCTCCAGCAAATAATTTTCAAATTAATCAGCACAAGGAATTCTGCAATTACCATAGACACTATCCCTAGCCCACTTCTTATCTACACACTACTCTTTGATATCATAGAAAACACAGTGTCAGTTTCTGCATGTACAGGAAATTTCTGACATTAAGTCACAGACAAGCCAAAATATCTTTCAATACAAGAATGAGATAAACTAAAGCCTAAAAATTGTTTTACTCTTATTAGCATTAGCATCACCCTAATAATATTTGTGAATCTTCAGTAAAGTGTTGCTACTGGGGAAGTAAATTCTGCAATGGTGGGAGGGATATAGGAAAGTGCTTCAGTGGGGTGAGAAGGACCTAGCAAATTCAGAAGCAACATCAGAAAGGGTTCCTTAGCACCAAGAATTATCAATTTGTGGAAATATCAGTTCAGTAGGACTCTAGGCAAATAACCTGTAATCATAATAGTGATAGAGGAAAGGGTGGTGAAGAGTCATGGCTACAGGAAGCATGTTTACTGTGCAAAGGGCCACAGAAAACGTCAGGGCTGTAGTGACCTGCTCCTGGCTCAAGTTTGCCGGGAATACTTTGTGAGCAACAATACTTTAATACTTCAATCTATGAATACCTGTTGCCAAACAGTTGTCTCTCACTGCTTGGGTAATTCTGTGTTTCATGGTGCCGCATTGTTGTTCAAGACCTTAACAAGGACTTTGTCCTTGAACAAAGTCATCCTCTGCTCCAGAGACTTAATTTTCTGATGGGCAATCTGTTCCAAATTGACATTCCATGGATAACGAGTGGTCTTTGAAAAATAATATAAAGAGCTGGAAGACCAAGTGACTCTTCTGTGCTGTAGAAATCTAATATATCATATTACCCTCCACAAATATCACTTGCATTTGTGCCTTAGTCTTGTAAATGTCAAAGTTAGTTTAAATATTTTATTTTAACTTTTTTAGAGAAAATACTCACATTTAATGGCAACTCAAGGCAGAGCTTCCTCTGCAATAAAGCTTTTCATTCCAATGGTCCCTTATAAACATTACTACACAGTGCACTCAATAAATGGTAAAAGGTCCATAGAGTGCATCATATAACATTGTAAGAAGCCAGCAATGTGATCAATTCTAAACCTGACATGGCAGAAATTGCAACTACCAGTGACAATATCAAGAGATGCCTAAAATGCAGTATTGGGACGTACTATCTATAAAACTAAAAGAATTTCTGAATTACATTTCAATCACTTCAAAAAGAATTTTCAGTAAGCTAGCAAGTTACATTTGAAGAGATAATCATACACTGAAACTGTTTAAGTTTTTGCAGCACCTGTAATTACACATAAAACCATGTACATAAAACTATACACATTTATTTGAGCAGCATCATTCTTACACTGATTTAACGAACAACCTGATATAAAAGAATGGGTTACCTATCCAGTTTATTTCAATTATGAATTTATACTGTGATAGTGTTTCCATTTTGCTTCCTCCTACAAATTCTAGTTCAATTTATTTGAATATTACCAAATGCAAAATCTGCCATGAACTAGCAGAACTGTTTTCTATTTTCATTTAACAAAAAGGTTAAATATACATTTGCGTATCCAAAAGTGGGAACTGGTAGATTAATTAAAACAGCTGTAAAAAGTTTCTCAAAAAACAAACAGGTTTAAAACAAAAATCACAATCTTAATCCATAATCTCAGAGTAATCAGATTTTAAGTAACTGAAATTCACTTCTAATTATACTCTCCAGTTATATCAGAACATTTGCTTTAATTACTAAGAAATTGACTAAAGTCAAGATGCACCAACTCAAATTTTACACGAGATTTGTTGGCAGGCTGCCTGGCAGCATTACATTTTAAAACTAGCACCAAACACAAGTTGCACTTAAAATGCTACAACGGTTTTGCATCGGTCATGCTGATTTCAATCAAGTTACTCCATAAACAACAAACTGGAGAGAAGGTTGAATGAAAACTCCAGGCCACTATTTCCGCATCACTTTGATTTCACCTTTCAAACAAAAAATATTTGTTGTAGATTCTCAATTTATAATGGTTAGGACAGAAAATTGCTATTACAAACAAACAGAAATGAAGCTGGAAATGACTGGTCACATGAGGAGCACATTTGGAATTTAATGATGAGCTGAGAGATTACCACAAATTGAAGAGGTTAGTTGTTAGAATGTGAAATCACTCTCCACTGTCAAAAGCTGATGCTTCATTATACCATGAAGGACTTAATTCATAAGATACCACTCAAGTTCCAGTGCTCTGCTATATTGATTTTCATCCACAGCTATTTGGCAGATGAAAATAAAGCTATTGGATTTTGTTTGACCAGCAGTTTGAAATATCTTTTCTTCAAAGTAATATTAATGCTTTCCACCAATCTGACACAGGATATTAAAGACAGTGAATTGTCAGCTAAGAAATGCACAAAACTTCTGTGCACCACATGTCATTCACACTCTAACTTTATTTATCAGTGCATGGTGCAGGTAATCATCTTAAGTTAATGCCATTAAATGAACTCTGTGCACACTACATTACAAAGATGGCAATTGGGTAGATCGTGGAGGAACTGATATAGTTTCTGATGCCAGCAGTTAATTGACAAGGGTGTCGATGCTAGGAGTTACTATCACTAAGTTCTGACAGTTTTGCTATTATTATATTCCATGCTGTATAAATTTATTGGAGGCATTCATGTCATCCTACTCAATAGCCAATTCATTAGAGCCACACTGTGCATATATAATCTCATGAATATGCTTTATACACTTCTCAGCAGACCTAACTTAAACTAATATGATAATTATTACTCTATCACAGGTTCTGTTAAAGTGAAGAATCTTTCCTTGCTTTAAATAATACACCAATTTTAGTGTTTAACTGTAAAAAGCTATAATGATACCAACTTTAGTGTTTGCTTGCTGGGGTACTTTATCATCAGAAAGAATAAGTTTATATCTCAATATAAATTCATACAAATTGAAAACATCTGTGCAGGAAACTGGCAATCAAATTATCATGGTGGTAGTACAATATTTTTCATAGTGCGTGGCAACAGATTGAAATTATGATCTATTATTCCCATGACCCTTGCCAGAAAAATACAATCCAACTCGCTGGAAGCTATCAACTCTCCATGTGTTAAGGAAAGAACATGGCCCCATGAAGTTGCAATGACTTAAGCTGTGTTCGATCCAAAAAAATCCCAGAACAATGATGTGGGAAAGAAAGTTCATTTATTAAAGTGAAATCTCATAGTCATCTTTAATTTGCAAAAACTAACCCAGATATTACCAGTTTTATATTTCCTAATAAATTAATGGGGCAGAATTTCACAATCCCATTTAAACAACACACTGGAAATTGCACGGATGGTGTTGGTGGCAACTATTGCTAATTTAGCCAATTACTGGACTCAGTGCAAGAAACCAAATGGCATATTCCAATATTATTCAAAAGCTTTGGAAGTTGCTCATAGCCCTGCCCAAGCTTTCTTATGGCTTTGGAGAACAGCTTTATGTTTGTCATTTTCCTTTTGGTAGATGCTATTACACCTCTCTCCACTACTTTGTTTTTCACCATCAATTCAAAAATTTTATTGCAATTGTGGAAATTAGCAAGTTGTATCCTGAACTTTAATTGCTAAATTCATACTTTAAATTAAAACAAAAAAAAACTTAAATTAAGTAAAAGATCTAAAGGAAGTGTAAGCCCATTTGTCATTCCCATGAATCTTAGAATTTACCTTCAGAAAGCAAACAGAAAATTTTTTGTTGGAAGTAGTTTTAAGGGAAAATAATATGAAAGGAAAACAGAGGAAGCAGAAATTTGGAAATATTAATTCCTTTGTATTGATACTGCATCTGTGTGATTGAAAAATGTAGACCCAGAAATCCCACCGCATAATACAATATTTTTGTGTGCTTATTCATGCTTTTAACACCTTTATGACATTGGGCTGCACTGGCCCATCACTGTCCACGAGCTCCAAGCCTCAGGATTTAATAGGTTGAATTTCCTATACAATAAAAATTCAAAAAACAAACTTTTGATTTCTGGTCATCTTGCACACATTGACATTTTGCTTAACTGTAAATTTGCTGATATGTCCACATGGTAAAACCCATTACTTGCTTTATGGGTCTCAAATCCAAAAGACACTATTTTCAATAATTATTTATTTTAAACTTTTAATTGTACTAATAAACCAGAGACACAAATTTTATTCTTTTAAAAATATTAGAGCATACCTCATTGTCTGTACCAACATCCAGAAGCACAGGAAGGCAATGCTGTGGGTTCACACCTCCACAGGCTGTGTAGAGAGCTAGTTTTCCCACTGGAATTCCCATTCCATAGCTTCCAAGGTCTCCAAGACCAAGGATGCGTTCACCATCTGTTACAACAATAGCCTTAGAAAAATGGGAAAAAGAAACAAGATAAGCTTTCACTCCATCCAAACTTTGGCTTCAAAAAACAGCTGGTGATCTCCACGAACAACACTTACTTGCTAGCAGAGAAATAATAGTCATTATTTTAACAACTGGTGTGTAATATTTTAATACTCCCCAATAATAACTATTTCAGAACAGGATGTGATATGAAGTTAAAGCTATCCTGTTAATCAAATGAAGTATTAAATGTTCGGCAAAGGTGATATTCAGGAATAACCTTTAGTTGAGATACATGAGCAAATAAGAATTGTCTAATATATTTGGTTAGAAGATGGATACAGACAAGGAAGCTTTTATTCATTGATGAGACACAAAACTGGAAGTGGTGCAAATGACCAAGAGCCTCGCTCACTAATTGTGCATCAGAAAACTGCAAGTACACTGTCCATGAATTTCCATTTATTAATTTTAATGTGGCAAACAGTCAGAACAAAATAATGATAATCACGAGTTAAAAAAAGCAAAGAACTGAAGTTCAGTTCCTTTCAAAAACAGTTCCTGCTTATACTATAAAACAGGAAAACTATCATAGTTGTTCAACAGTTATGACTCAAATCAACAAATACCATTAATTATCCTTCCTGGACTGCCTGACACAATACAACACCAAATGAGCTTATGCATCCAGCCAAAAGGACAAGATCTATGATCTAAAATAAAAAGGAACTGCATAAAATATTCCTAATCCAACAGTGGCAGAAAACTGCTAACTTTTTTTTAAAAAAGTTTCAGTGAAGTTAAGATAACATCAATTAAATCATGTTTGCCAAGGGGAATAAGTGGACTAATTATAAAAACAGGATAGCATCTAAAACATTAAATTAATATGGCAAAGTCTCAGACTCTTCCTGTCTCAGCCCTTGTGGTGTGATGTTTTCACTATGAGTAAAGGTATAATGAACCAGAAAATCCAGTTTATGGGAGGAGTGAGGGATGCCTTTTGGGCTGATGCCATCCATGCACGAGGGTCAGTCACGTGATCTTCCACATGCACAAATCAGTTGGAAATTCAGCAGGGTTGCAGAGATTTGACAAGTGCTGCATGTTGTGGCTACAATTCGAAGAACCTGGTGAATAGCATGTTGGATAATCTAGACAATTACTTACAATACAAAAAAATGAAGGAGTTGATCAAATAGCATTATACAATTTTGAACCCAACTTAACCGTCATTCAGCAGATTATTTCCTACAGACAACCTTTACATTTACCACTATTTCTTTACCAAATATAGATAACAAGATGTAGCTGCTACAATCTGTTATATCAGTTTTTAATCAATGTAGCCTATTTCTAATTAATCACAATTGCCTTAGTGTTCAACATTTCCTCTGTAGGATTTTAATCTTTTCAAATATTTCTCTTAATATTTTTGGATAAGTGCCATTCATTCCATGCGATCGAGAAATTTGATGGCCTACTGCTGTTTCGTGCACCCAAAAGAAGAGAAAATGGATTTAACCCAGAATAAATTGCTTTTATGACCAGTTCCAGGTCAAGTTGTGCCGATCTATCACACTATTTCTGTGCCATTTTCCATGCAACAATCCTTTTGCGGAACTAGGACCACATTTTCCTGTGGGCATCCATCACAGGACACTAGAGGAACAGCAAGCTTTTATTCCTGCAATGTAGAACCTGTAAGCCTGTAAGTGGAATACTTTACACAAATCTTCAGGCTACCTGCAGCCTCATCACCAGACCCAACCACCTTCCCCAATATCCCCAACTGTGTGGCCACATCCTAATTGCAACTCCACAACCCCCGATGTTGCAATCGCCCCATACTCTTTACTGTTGCCCTACTAACCCATCCAACCTCCTCTACTCCACCCCCCCCCCCCCCATCCCTCACATCTTCTTACCATCTTCCCGACTTGTGCCAACTTCTCTGGACTGTGCTAGTATCCCCAATCCCAATTTACATATGCACATGGATGATTCACAGAAGGACGACAACATTTAGTATAAATTGGCATCAAGATCAGCACATCGTGAGCTGAATGGAGTGTCCAGGACTGTACTGTTCTATTGTTATTGTGGGAGTACATTCATCAGAAGGACTGCAGCAGTTTAAGGTAGTGCATCATCACCACCACCACCACCACATTCAAGAGCAATTGGGGAGGGGCAATAATTGCTGGCCTTGCCTGTGAAACTTGTCTCCCAAAAAATAAAGAAAACATTAAATTCTGTGCACACATTGCTCTTTTCTAGCCTGACCTTTTACTTATCATGCTTCAACAATCACACACATAGTCACAATTAAAACAAATCTGCAGATGCTGAAAATAAGCCTACCTTTATATCTTCTTCAGGCCAAGAGTTTAACATTGTAGCAATGTGGCCCTTGTCGTGAATAGTAATGAACAGTCCTCTGGAAGAAAAGGATTAAGAACGTATGTTGTATGCAACAATAAAAACAAATGAAAGGCGTTTTGGGTTAAAACCAAGTGCTATTCACAACTTGTTTTCAACAAAAAGATTGGAACCATTGTAATAGGAGCCTGACATGAAGATTAGCACCAACTGTAAAGCCGACTACTTCTACTGATCACAACTACAATCTATTTTAAAAGGAAAACTAGCTTTTAAACATTCCAGTTAATAATATATTTTAAAATGTTCTCTTGAATGGCACATATGCAGCTCTGCTTCTGAAGTATTGAATAAATCTTAAAGTCGGTGTGGAATGCAGAGCTAATGCTTCAGGTGTTGCTTTCTCCCTGCTGATAAACTCTCCCACACAATCTGAAACTGCAACAGCACTTTGAATATTGCTTGTTGAAGCTGGATTACTGGAGTGTGCTTTTACCTAGCAGTTAAGTTCTATTGTGGCCCAAACGACCACAGTGAAATTTGTTGGCCAAGGTCTCTGCTCATTTTTGTGGCTTGGATACTGAGGCTTAGCCGCATTTTTCATATGAAATAGAGTCAGGACAGCCACTAAAAGTAATTCTTCAGAGGATGTGGTACTGTGAATGTTCTTTTCTCCCTTACACAAGTCTCTGAAGACACATCTGAATGTCATTAGCAATCAATCATTGAAACTATCATAGATGAACTGTAAAGGGGGAAGAGTGACAGTTGCTTTTGCTGATTTTTTTTAATTACAGCTCAGGACTAAAATTGCTAGATGTAGCAACCTAACCATAAGTGCCTTTCTGTCCAAAGCAGCAATCTGGAAGCTGAAGAGAAAGAACCAGTAACTTCCTATAATAATGGAATTAAGTTTTCAAGCAATTGTTTAAACTTAGTTAATACAACCATATGTGGGGATCTTAAGTTTTTGCTGTCAAAATCAAGTCTATATTGAAGAGCTTTGGCAATTTTGAGCTGGACTATGATCCTTTCTTAGGTCCATAACCTGAGCTACAAGCTGTGCAGTTATACAAGGAAATCTGAAACCTTCAACTCCCTTGAATGGTAATCCCCCATTGTAGAAACATTCAATGATCCTACATAATTGAAAAGGCATTTTTGTATAATCAGTGATTTGCTGAAGGGAGATTCAGTAGCCAAAATCTCAGAGCAGCATCAATAGAAATTCATTTAGACTAAAGTACCTGTTGTGAAACAGGTTTGAGGTTTCGAAGGGCAAGGACTCTGAACACAGTCTTAGAGATAAATGATTTATTTACAAAGACAAACGCAGGGAAAAGGCAATGGGGACAATACACACACGCACAGTTGATAGCGAGTGTGGGAGAATTGCAACAGTGGTAAAATACACGCACACACAGTGAACTGGGTACATACAATCAAGGAAAAACAATACGACACCCGCCACCCCTTGACTCAGTGCAGGCATGGCTCTATGCTACCAGGGATACTAACTAATTTCTCCAGCACCGTTCCACGGTTTCTCAACCTGGAATGAAGCAGATGCTCCTAATCCTATTAAACAGTGCACAGCTTACCAACAAGGCATCCCTCGGAGACAAAAGAGACTAAGCCAAGCACATGTAGCACTCTTTATAGTGCTGGAGGGCTGGGGGTTCCAGCCCAGGTAGTTCAAAAAGGCCAATGGCCTGAGGCCATGTACAAAGGTACTTAAAGGAGCCAATGGTCAGGTGTGCACTGATGGGTGGGGTGGAGCCAAAGCTTGCTTGACAGTGGTGTGTCTTCCGACCAGGTAGGGGCAGTGCTGTCATCCGACCAGGTAGGGGCAGTGTTGTCACATGACAGCCATGACCCTCCACAATACAGTACCCCAAGTCTTAGACTGATTCATGTTAACACTGCAATTAACCTGTTCAGCCCGTATCCAGGATCTTGCTCATCAATGCATAATCTGAACTTCAGATGGCATTTCAGAATATAGTGAGGAACCAGGATTAAACAGTTTTTCTTAAAAGGTGTTTCTTATATCCACTGTTATTACTTTGGGACACATCAAAATACTTCAATAGATTTATACAAGCATAGATGTTGTTGCAAAGCAGGAAGAGCTGCATTTCCTTAAAAAGGAGGCAGAGTGTCATCTTCTTGAACCAGTACAATCAGTGTGGAAAAAGTGGGCACCTAAAGCCTTTAGAGAGCAACTTCCAAGATCTTGACCCAGTGACAAAGAAGCAAGAGTCATTGTAGATCAGTCATGAAGATTTAGAACTTTTGAGGTGATGGTATTTCCATATATAGAACAGAACAGTACTGCACAGAACAGGCCCTTCAGCCCACAATGTTGGGCCAACATAGCTAATCACTCCTAACTAGAATGCCCATATCCCTTCATTTTCCTCCCATTCGTGTGCCCATCCAAGCCCCTCTTAAAAGCCCCCAATGAATTTGCCTCCACAACCCCATCAGGCAAAGCATTCCAGGCATCCACCACTCTGCTTAAAAAACTTAACCCTCATGTCTCTTATGAACCTACCACCTCTCACCTTAAATGCATGCCATCTGGTATTGGATCGCTCAATAAGGGGAAAAAGATATTGCTTGTCTACTCTATGCCCCTCAATTTTATACACTTCCAACAGATCACCCCTCAAACTCCACTACTCCAGAGAAAGGAGCCCAAGTTTGTCCAGCCTCTCCTGATTGCACATGCCCTCCAATCCAGGCAGCATCCTAGTAAACTTCCTCTGCACCCCCTCTAAAGCCTCGACATCCTTCCTGTAGTGAGGTGACCAGAACTGCATGCAATACTCTAAATGCGGCCTAACCCGAGTTCTATAGAGATGCATCATAACTTCTTGACTCCTGTACTCAATACCTCTATTAATGAAAGCAAGCATTCCATAAGCCTTCTTTACCACCCTATCTACCTGCATTGCCACTTTCAGTGAGCCATGGATTTGTACCCCAAGGTCTCTCTGCTCTTTAACATTGTTAAAGGTCTTGCCCTTAAGAGTGTACTGCCTCTTAACATTAGTCCTACCAAGGTGCAACACCTCACATTTATCCAGGTTAAACTCCATCTGCCATTTCTCTGCCCACATCTGCAACTGACCTATAATCACACTGTATCTATCATCACTCCTCTACACTATTCACAACTCCACCAACCTTGGTATCATCTGCAAACTTACTAACCCACCCATCAACATACTCATCCAGGTCATTTATGTACATCACAAACAGCAGAGGTCCCAGTACAGATCCCTGTGGAACACTACTACTCACAGGCCTCCAGCCCGACTAAGTCCCTTCAACCACCACCCTCTGTCTTCTATGGGCAAGCCAGTTCTGGATCCACACCGCCAATTCCCCACTGACCCAATGCATCCAAACTTTCTTGATTAACCTATTATGTGGGACCTTGTCAAACGCCTTACTGAAGTCCATATAGATGACATCCACAGCTCTACCTTCATCAATCTCTCTCGTCACCTTGTCAAAAAACTCAACCAGGTTAGTAAGACACAACTTGCACTGCACAAAGCCATGTTGGCTTTCCCTAATCAAGCTATTGGATTCCAGATGCTCGTATATCCTATCTCTAAGAATTTTCTCCAGCAATTTCCTTACAACTGACGCGAGACTCACCAGTCTATAGTTCCCCGGATTTTCCCTTGTTCCTTTCTTAAATAGAGGAACAACATTAGCCACTCGCCAGTCCTCCGAGACCTCACCCATGGTCAAAGAGGACACAAAGATACAGGTCAAGGCCCCAGCAATTTCCTATCTCGCCTTCCTCAGTAACCTGGGGTATATCCCATTGGGCCCTGGGGACTTATCCACCTCAATACTGTTTAGGAGACCTAACACTACCTCCTCCTTGACCTCTAAATGCCCTAACATGTTTACACCCTCAGTTCCACTTTCTGTGTCCTGCACGTCCCTTTCCTGGGTAAATACTGAAGAGAAATACTCATTCAGAACCTCACCCACATCCCCTGCATCCAAACATATAGATTCCCTTCTTTATCCTTAAGCGGTCCTAACCTTTCCCTCAATATCCTCTTATTCCTAACCTAGGTATAGAATGCCTTTGGATTCTCCTTAATCCTACTTGCCAAGGACTTTTCATGGCCCCTCCTGACTTTCCTAATTCCTTTCTTCAGTATATTTCTAGCTTCTTTATAGTCCTCGTGTGCTCTATCTGATCCTAACTTCCGAAACTCTACATACATGTCCTTTTTCTTCTTGACTAAGTTCATCACTTCTCTGGACATCCAAGGTTCCCTTATTTTGCCATTCATGTCCTTCCTTCTAATCGGAACATACCTATCCTGTACCCTATGCAATTGATCCTTAAGCACTTTCCACATGCTTGACGTGGACTTGCCAGCAAAAAGGTGTTCCCAGTTTACTCTAACTAGTTCCTGCCTTATGCCTTCATAACTAGCCCTGCTCCAATTTAAAACCCTTCCACTAGCCCCATACCTATCCTTATCTATAGCTATCCTGAAAGTTAATGACCTGTGGTCATTGTTCCTCAATTGCTCACCCACTGATAGGCGAGTCACCTGGCCAGGCTCATTACCCAACACCAGGTCCAGAATAGCCTCTCCCCTTGTTGGACTGTCAACATATTGATTTAAGAATCCCTCCTGGATACACCAAATAAATTCTGACCCATCTAACCCCCTTGCACTAAAAATGTCCCAATTTATATTAGGGAAGTTGAAGTCTCCCACGACCACAACCCTGTAATTTTTTTTTTATATACACATTTCCCTCATCTGTTTGTATATCCGTTCCTCAAAGTCCTAGTGGCTATTGGGAGGTCTATAGTACACCCCCAAGAGAGTGATTGCACCCTTCCTATTCCTGAGCTCTACCCATATAGACTATGTCTGAGCCCTCCACAACGTCTCCCTGGAGTGTAGCTGATATGTTATCTCTAATTAGCATTGCAACTCCTCCCCCTCTTTTACCCTTCTTAAAACTTTGAAACCCTGGTACATCGATCACCCATTCCTGTCCCTCCCTCAACCACGTCTCTGTAATGGCCACAGCATCATAGCACCTGGATCAGTACATGGAACTAAGTTCATCACTCTTGCCCGTAATACTACTAGCATTAATACTCCTGCTGTCCTTTGGCCTAGGCAGTGGGAAATCCATGAGATTGAAGGGGCTGGCTCTCAGCTCGCAATGCTGATGATGAGTACTGCTAATGGACATCGAATCAAGTGTCCGTGAACAGAAAGGATACATACCTGCACAAATCAAGTACTTGTGGGTTATTGGCTAATTGAATTTAACTGTGTTTATGCTTTCTTCGTGTCCTTAAAATTGCTATAACTCAAAGGGAGTGCCAGGTGCTGAACGAGTCAGTCTCATCTTCAAGGCTTTTACATTTATCACTATCCCTAGACATTGGTGCATTGCCAGACATTCCTGTTGAAGTGAATCACAACAGGGAAAATGAGCACAGGGTACAGAGATCAGCCCTGCAGCTGGATGATGTAGGAGGAGTGGGAGGTGGCATCTCAGCAGGAGACGATTGACATCTAGGTCACTCAGGAAGTAATATTCCCCATGAACCCTACCTAGCAAGGGCCTGCATTTCACCAAGCAATTTCTCATACTTCAACCATAACTCCAATCTCGGAGCAGGATGAGGAGGAGAACTACTTAGCCATGTGCTCATTTTCCCTGTTGCACTTTACTTCAACAAGAAATGTCTGGCAATGTAACAATAGCTCCCAATTTACCTCCCTGTTGCTTCTTTTTGGCTGCAAGACTCCTCTGGGAAGAAATTGCAGCAATTTTCCACCGACTACAATGAATAATTTGATCAAAGGTCCTGCACCAAGTCAGACATGGCTGGGGAGAGCCTCCTCATTAACTTGGATGGTGGGGAGGAAACGCAAGGGACGAAAATGAAAAAAAAAATTTAAAAAGAAGTGTTTTGTATTTGACTGTTCTTCATTAAGTTTTTTTCCCACCTTTCCTTTGTGCATAGCATACGTGATACTTCCTTGAGTGCTTATTTGAGAGAGGTGCTGTTAATTTCCCTGTCTAAAAGTAAAGTTGTCTGTCTGGCATGACATTAGTACGGGATGCCAACCTTCCATTAAGAGTGGTAGAGGCTGCAGGGGCAGGGCTCAATAATCGGAGCAAATCAGTGATGTTATCACTCAGTTTAGCCTAATGACCTGGTAGAGTGCTGTGGAGGCTGTATCAGAAGAGCCAAGGTGCAGGCTTGACTCCACTGCTGTCCTCCCTGTCCCTGGGCCCCAAGTGAAATGGTGACCAGACACCAGCCTGGGCACAAGCACCAGTCCCGGTACAAGCACTGGCGAGGGCAGCACACAAGAACACAGGAGCAGAGTATGCCACCTGGCCCCTCAAGCCTGCCCTGCCATTCAATAAGGCATGGCTAATCTGCCTTAAGACTCAACTCCTCTTCTCTGCCAGATCCTCAATTCCCCGATCTAAGAAAAATTCTTTAATTATCTCCAATGATCTGCTCCCTCAGTCCTGCACTAGAGTATCAGCCTTGGTGCCAGGTGTGGGTGGATATTGCTATAGCAACAAAAAACTAAAATTAGACATTGAGACAGTTAAAGGTCCATTCGCTTTGTAAGGTGGCGTCACTACTAGAGTTCTTTGAAATGGGGAATTTACCTCCCTGTCGCTTCTTTTTGGCGGCAAGACTCCTCTGGGAAGAAATTGCAGCAATTTTCCACCAACTACAATGAATAATTTGATCAAAGGTCCTGCACCAAGTCAGACATGGCTGGGGAGAGCCTCCTCATTAACTTGGATGGTTTTAAGAAGACGAAAGAAGAGGAAACATTTTAGTCAAATCATTCTGCATGCTGACATTGTACTTACATAAATTAAGTAGTGAATCATAAAAAGGTCACTAACTACTGAAGTCAGGCACTTTGGCATTCATAGAGCCCACATAAATGCAGACCTAACCTAAACTCTTTCTGCTTGCATTACTGGTGCATTACACTGTTTGCAGGCATCAAAGGCTCATTGTTATACTTTAATCTGTCAATGAAACATTTAAACCTATGCTTCACTGTGTGTGCAAGATATTCAAATAAAACCTTGTGTAGTTTAAAAGCTGATAGAATTAAGCAATGCACTACATAAACAGGGGGCCAATTGTAGGGGGTGACTATACAATGTAAATGACTAAACAAAAGCCTGTCCTTGTTCAAAAGAGAACCATAGAACAATACAACACAATAAAGGTCCTTCGGCCCACCATGTTGTGCCGACCTTCAAACCACTCCTAAGACTATCTAACCCCTTCTTCCCATATATCCCTCTATCTTAAATTCCTCCATATGCTTATCTAACAATCTCTTGAACTTGACCAACGTATCAGCCTCCACCACTACCCCAGGCAGCGCATTCCATGCACCAACCACTCTCTGGGTGAAAAACCTCCCTCTGATATCTCCCTTGAACTTCCCACCCATTACCTTAAAGCCATATCCTCTTGTACTGAGCATTGGTGCCCTGGAAAAGAGGCGCTGGCTGTCCACTATCTATTCCTCTTAATATTTTGTATACCTCTATCATGTCTCCCCTCATCCTCCTTCTCTCCAATGAGTAAAGCCCTATCTCCTTTAGTCTCTCCTCATAATCCATACTCTCTAATCCAGGCAGCATCCTGGTAAATCTCTGCACCCTCTCCAACGCCTCCACATCCTTCCTTTAATGAGGCAACCAGAATTGGACACAGTATTCTAAGTGTGGCCTAACCAGAGTTTTGTAAAGCTGCATCATTACTTCGCGGCTCTTAAACTCAATCCCACGATTTATGAAAGCTAACATCCCATAAGCTTTCTTAACTACCCTATTCACCTGTGTGGCAACTTTCAGTGATCTGTGGATATGAACCCCCAGATCCCTCTGCTCCTCCACACTGCTCAGAATCCTGCCATTTACCTTGTACTCCACCTTGGAGTTTGTCCTTCCAAAGTGTACCATCTCACACTTCTCCAGATTGAACTCCATCTGCCACTTCTCAGCCCAGCTCTGCATCCTATCAATATCCCTCTGTAAACTTTGACAGCCCTCCACACTATCCACAGCACCACCAACCTTTGTATCATCTGCAAACTTGCTAACCCACCCTTCCACCCCCTCATCTAAGTCATCAATAAATATCATGAAAAGTAGAGGTCCCAGAACCGATCCCTGTGGGACACCACTAGTCACAGCCCTCCAATCCAAATGCACTCCCTCCACCACAACCCTCTGCTTTCTACAGGCAAGCCAATTCTGAATCCACACAGCCAAGCCTCCCTGGATTCCTTGGCCTCTGACCTTCTGAAGAAGCCTACCATGCGGAACCTTGTCAAACGCCTTACTAAAATCCATGTAGACCACATCTACTGCACTACCCTCGTCAATCTTCCTGGTCACTTCCAAAAGAACCCTATCAGGCTAGTGAGGCAAGATCTTCCCTTCACAAATCCAAGCTGGCTGTCCCTAATCAGTCCATGATTCTCTAAATGCTCATAGATCCTACCTCTAAGAATCCTTTCCAACAACTTGCCCACCACAGACACAAGGCTCGCTGGTCTGTAATTCCCTGGACTATCCCTACTACTTTTTTTTTGAATAAGAGGACAACAATCGCCACCCTCCAATCCTCCAATCCTCCAGTACCATCCCAGTGGACAATGAGGACTCAAAGATCCTAGCCAACGGTTCAGCAATCTCCTTCCTCGCCTCACGAAGCAGCCTGGGGAATATTCCGTCAGGCCCCGGGGACTTATCTGACCTAATATTTTCTAACAGTTCCAACACATCCTCTCTTGATATCTACATACTCTAGAACATTACCCTTACCAACACAGTCCTCAGCGTCATCAAGACCCCTCTCTTGGTGAATACTGAAGGGAAGTATTCATTGAGAACCTCACCCACTTCCACAGCTTCCAGGCACATCTTCCCACCTTTGTCTTTAATTGGACCCACCTTTACTCTAGCCATCCTTCTGCCCTTCACGTATGACTAAAAAGCTTTTGGATTCTCCTTAACCCTACTTGCCAAAGCCTTTTCATATCCCCTTTCTTGCTCTCCTCAGCCCCTTCTTAAGCTCCCTCCTTACTACTCTATATTCCTCACGAGCCCCGTCTGATCCTTGCTGCTTACACCTTACGTATGCTGCCTTCTTCTTCCTAACTAGTTGTTCCACCTCCTTTGTCACCCACGGTTCCTTCACGCTGCCATTCCTTCTCTGCCTCACCGGGACAAATTTATCCCTAACATCCTGCAAGAGATCCCTGAACATCGACCACATCTCTCTAGTACATTTCCTCTCAAAAATGTCACCCCAATTTACACTCTCAAGTTCTCACCTTATAGCCCCATAATTCTCCTTTCCCCCATTAAATATCTTCCCATCCACTTTGCTCCTATCCCTGTCCATGACAATTCTAAAGGTTATGGAACAGTGGTCGCTGTCTCCCAAATGCTCACCCACCGATAGATCTGTCACCTGACCCAGTTCATTACCTAAAACTAGATCTAATATGGCATTCCCTCTAGTCGGCCTGTCAACATTATTGTGACAGGAATCCGTCCTGGACACACTTAACAAACTCCGCCCCGTCTAAACCTTTAGCACTAAGCAGGTGCCAATCAATATTTGGGAAGTTGAGGTCTCCCATTATAGTAACCCTGTCATTTTCGCATCTTTCCAAAATCTGCCTCCCAATCTGCTCCTCAGTATCCCTACTGCTACCAGGGGGCCTATAGAATACTCCCAATAGAGTAACTGCTCCTTTCTTGTTCTTAACTTCCACCCATACTGACTCTAGAGAGGATCCCTCTACATTATCCACCCTTTCTGCAGCTGTAATAGTACCCTTGACCAGTATCGCCACCCCTCCTCCTCTTCTCCCCACCCCACCCCCCATCCCTTTTAAAACACTGAAAACCAGGACTATTCAATATCCATTCCTGCCCTGATGTCGGCCATGTCTCTGTGATAGCCACAATATCGTAGTCCCATGTACTTATCCAAGCTCTCAGTTCATCTCCCTTATTCCTGATGCTTCTTGCATTTAAGTAATGCACTTTAGCCCATCTGCCTTACTACTTCTATAGCCTGTACTCTGCTTCTCCTTCCTCAAAGCCTCTCTACCTGTTAGATCTGACTTTTCCCCCATCCCCTTCTTCCTCTGACCTACTCCTCCGGTTCCCATACCCCTCGCAAATTAGTTTAAACCCTCCTGACCAATCGTAGCAAACCTGGCTGCGAGGTTATTGGCCCCCCTCTCTGTACAGGTCCCACCTTCCCCAGAAGAGATCCCAATGATCCAAAAATCTAAAACCCTCCCTCCTGCACCAACTTCTCAGCCACACATTTATTTGCCATCTCCTCCTATTCTTACCTTCACTATCATGTGGCACTGGCAGCAATCCTGAGATTGCTACCCTTGAGGTCCTGTTCTTCAGCCTTCTGCCTAGCTCCATAAACTCACTTTTCAGGACCTCATCCCTCTTCCTACCTATGTCGTTAGTACCAACATGAACCACGACTTCTGGCTGTTCTCCCTCCTGCTCAAGAATCCTGTGGACCCGATCAGAGACATCCTGGACCCTGGCACCTGGGAGGCAACATACCATCTGGGATTCATGCTCACTGCCACAGAACCTCCTATCTGTTTCCCTGACTATTGAGTCCCCTATCACTACTGCTTTTCTCTTCTCCTCCCTTCCCATCTGAGCAGCAGGACCGGTCCCAGTGCCAGAGACCTGGCTACTGCATCCCCCACACCACCACCCCCCCCCCCCCCAACAGCTTCCAAAGCGGAAAACCTGTTATTGAGGGGAACAGCCTCCGGGGTCCTCTCCACTATCTGCCTGTTTGTTTTCTTTTTCCGTCCCTCCCCTGACAGTCACCCTTCTATCCCCTTTATGGACTCCAGAAGTACCTGCTCTAGTGGGGGGGGGGGGGGGGGGGGGGGGGGGGGGGGGCGGGCGGGCGGGGTGGTAACTGTCTCCTGATGTACAGTACCTACATAACTCTCTCCCTCCCTGATGCTCTGCAGTGTTTGAAGCTGCAACTCCAGCTCAGCAATTTTGAGCAGAAGTTCCTCCAGCCTCAAGCACTTACTGCAGATGTAGTATAAGGAGCAAAAGAGCAAAGGAGGAAAAAGAGCAAAAGGAAAACAAGAAATCATAGATAACAGTGGCCCAAGATTTGCTGAAATAGGTCATTCTAGGATATTGGTGCATTTCTTTAGCCAATGAAATCTGAGGGAAAAGGAAATAATAGGATTGGAAATAGAATGAAAAGTCAGATTATAATGTTGTGGCCATTACAGAGACTCGGCTCAACTCGCAAGGGCAGGAGTGGCTGCTTGAGGTTCTGGGGTTTAGATGTTTCAAAGTAGATCAGGAGGGAGGTAGAAGGGATGGGGAGGGGGGGTGGTGGCGGCATTGCTAATTAGAGATAGTATCACAGCTGTAGGAAGGGAGGACATCATAGAGGGATCATCTATTGAGTCAGTGTGGGTGGAAGTCAGAAACAAGAAGGGAGCAATCACTCTATTGGGAGGATTCTATAGGCCCCCAAATAGCCAACGGGACACTGAAGGGCAGGTAAGTCGCAGATTTTGGAAAGGTGCAAAAATAACACATTTGTTGTCATGGGACATGTGACTTCAACTTTCCCAATACTGATTGGTGTCTCCTTAGTGTAAAAGGTTTAGCTGGAGCAGAATTTGCTTAGGTGTGCACAGGAAGGATTCCTGACACAGTATGTAGACAGAGTGACTAGAGGACAGGTCATGGTGGATCTGGTACTTGGCAATAAACCTGGTCAGGTGACAGACCTGGCAGTGTGAAGCATTTAGGGAATAGTGACCACAATTCCCTGACCTTTAGCGTAGCCATGGACAAGGACAGGAGTAGATGTGATGGGGAAGTATTTAATTGGGGGAGAGCAAATTATGATGGTATTAGGCAAGAGCTTGAGAGCATAAACTGGGAACAGATGTTCTCTGGTAAATGCACTGTAGAAATGTGGAAATTGTTTAGGGATCACTTGCATGGGGTTATAGATAGGTTTGTCCCACTGAGACAAGGAGAGGATGGTAGGGTGAAGGAACCATGGTTAACAAGAGAGGTGGAAGGTTTAGTCAAGAGGAAGAAGGAAGCTTATTTAATGTTGAGGAAGCAAAAATCCATTAGGGCTCTTGAGAGTTACAAGGTAGCCAGGTAGGAGTTTAAGAAGGGACTTAGGAGAGCTAGAAGGGGGCATGAGAAGGCCTTGGCAAGTATGGTTGAGGAAAACCCCAAGATGTTCTACATATATGAGGAACAAGAGGATGACTAGTGGAAGGGTAGAACCGCTCAGGGATAAGGAGGGAAAATGTGTCTGGAGGCGAATGAGGGAGGGGAGGTCCTGAATGAATACTTTGCTTTAGTGTTCACCGAGGAGAGGGACTTAAAACGAAGGGAAGGTTAGTGTAGAACATGCAAATGTGTTGGAGCAAGTCAAGGTTAAAAAATAAGCAAATTTTGGAGCTACTAAAAAGCATTAGGATAGTCAAGCCCCTGGGGTCAGATAGGATATACCCAGGCTACAAGGGAAGTGAGGGAAGAGATTGCTGGAGAATTAACAATGAACTTTGAGTCCTCCCTGGCCACAGGAGTGGTATTGGAGGATGGCTCTTGTCGTTCCATTGTTCAAGAAAAGTAAACACGGATAATCCTGGGAGTTATAGATCAGTTAGTCTTACGTCAGTGTGGGCAAACTATTGGAGAGGATTCTTAGGGACAAGATTTGGGCATTTAGAGACATACAGTCTTTTAAGGGATAGTCAACATGGCTTTGTAAGGGACAGGTCATGCCTCACGAGCCTAATAGTGTTTTTTGAGGAAGTGACAAGACAGATTGATGAAGGTAGAGTGGTGGATGTGGTATATATGGATTTTTAGCAAGGCATTTGACAAGATTCCCCATGGTAGGCAGAAAATTGGCTGTTTGGATTCAGAATTGCCTACAGAAGGCAGAGGGTGGTTATAGAAGGAGAGTATTCAACCTGGAGGTTGGTGACTAGTGTTCTGCAGGGATCTGTTCTGGGACCCCTGCTCTGTGATTTTTATAAATGCCTTGGATGAAGAAGTGGAAGGGTGGGTTGGTAAGTTTGTAGATGACACGAAGGCTGGTGGTGTAGTAGATAGTGCAGAAGGTTATCGTAGGTCGCAACAGGATTTAGACAAGATGCAGAGCTGGGCAGAGAAGTGTCAGATGAAATTCAATCCTGAAAAGTGTGAAGTGATACACTTTGGAAGATCTAACTTGAAGGCAGAGTACATGGTTAATGACAGATTCTTAGCAGTGCGGTGGGAGGAACAGAGATCTTGGGGTTCTAGTACATAGATCCCTCAAAGTTGCTGCACAAGTTGATAGGGTGGTTAAAAAGGCGTATGGTGTACGGGCCTTCATTAGCCAGGGGATTGAGTTCAAGAGCAGAAAGCTCTACAAGACCCTGGTCAGGCCACATCTGGAATACTGTGTTCAGTTCAGGTCACCACATTATAGGAAGGATGTGGAAGCTTTGGAGAGATTGCAGTGAGATTTACAATAATGCTGCCTGGATTGGAAAACATGTCTTATGAGGAGAGGCTGAGCAAGTTAGGGCCTTTCTCCCTGAAGAGATGGAGGATGAGAGGAGACTTCATAGAGGTATATAAGATTATGAGAGGCACAGACAGAATGCACAGCCAGCACCTTTTCCCCAGGGCAGTAATGGCCAATACTACTGGTCACCCGTTTAAGGTGTGTGGAGGAAAGCTCGGGGACAGGGGGGGAATATGTCTGAGGTAGATTTTTTTGTGTACACACACACACACACAAACAATGGTGGGTGCCTAGAATGCACTGCTGCGCAGTGGGGGGGGGGGGGCAGTGGTGGAAATAGGGGCTGATACAATAGGGTCATTTAAGAGACTCTTAGATAGGCACATAGATGAAAGAAAAATAGAAGGTTATGGGAGGTGAATTAGAGATAAAATGTGGATAAGGTTTATATTAGGTCGGCACAACATTGTAGGCCAAAGGGCCCATACTGTGCTATACTGATTTATGTACTTACAGAAAGGAAAGCAAAAAGAAAGTATTTCACAAGAGAAAGAAAAAAAGGAGAAAGGAATGACAGGAGGATTTTTTTTTTAAACTTTGTAATTTTATTGCCAACCAGAATAAGATACTATATTTCCAACTGTTTTCTTTCAAATCGACAGAGGTTGAATGGCATTTTACAACATAGATCTTGCCATTAGAAGGTTATTTACTTTGTAAATTAATAGCCCTAACATTTCACAAGCTTAATGCCTTGTCAGTGTGCAATTTCTTAAAACTGACAGAATGGCAGAGGATGAGTTCTTAATTTCACAAGCAGAAATCATTTGGCATCCTGTATTGATTTGTAGCTCACTGTGCACTTCGTCCTCACAATACAATGTTTTTCTTAAGTTATTCAGTAATAAAGGTGTCTGCATTAAACTTTGCATTATTTCCCCCATATATCTATCACATTCCTCCCAAAAGCACAATTCTTTTTATTTTGTTTTAAAATTGTTCACTCATACCAGCAACACAAGCTCTCAACCTACATACAAGATATTGATTACATTAAAGGCACATATTGAACTGTTAGTGCAGTAGAAGCAATCAGTGCTTTCTAAACATTCACCACACTTACCTAATGGTTTGGTGGGAAAATCTGTGTTATATAATTCCCAAGCTCCTTTATAGCAATCACCAGAACATACACAACAGTCTAGGGTCAATAATCTTATTGGCTTTTGGTCTGCACTTTGGTCTTAATCCAATCTACTTCCAGTGAGGAGGCAGAAGTCAGAACTGAATAGACTGAAGTAAACCTCTATCCATCACTGTACAATCCACGTTAGTGTTTGATGACCCAAACCAAATGAGAAATGGTTGTAAGGTTTTTCACTTACAAAATAAAAGCAGATATATGATTATCAGCACAAATTCAGGAGACAGCAAGTATCCACATTTAAAAACCATTCAATTTTTAAGCACTGACATGCATATTCCTGAACCCTTCCAATTGAAGTCAATACATTAATGCCCTTATACCCTTTTATACTCTAATACACTTATGTCCTTTTATACTGAGGTGCCAGTGTGTTTTCCGGTTGAGATTAATCCACACAATGTCTTGGGCTTCAAGTGCAATAGAATTGTGCAAAAGCAGGCCCTTGCAAAGAACACTCACTCATCAGCCTGTAGGGTACCATCCTTTTCATAGTTTCTAGGCTGACTTGTTGAACTGACTTTTCTTTATGCAAAGGTGATTGACTATACAAATATAAAACCATAAAAAAGGAACCTGGCCCTTCAAATCGCAGGGTAGATGTGATTTTATCCAGATAAAGGGTTAAAAGCGATTAAGTTATTCATCATTGTTGACTTAAAAACAGATATTAAAATCTGTATTCAGATTCCCTTCCCTGATTAGGGCATTATTTGGTGCAATACTAAAGTAGGTGGTCCTGGTTCATGGATAAATTTGTGCTGAATTAATTAGTTTCAACTGGAATACGAGGAGTTCCTACAATAGTCCGTATTGTCTGTACTGGGTGGAGATGGGAAAAGGAGCAGAAAAGCAAGAACATTGCAATTAATGGTGACGTCCTTCACTATCACAGTCCTTCATTACGCTCAACAAGAAGAGCAGTTATTCAGCTTAAATATAGGCTACTGGCACTTCAAAGTGAATGGCCATGAGTAAAATTGATGGAGAAATTAAGTTGCTAAATCATGGGGATTTTGTAACCATTACAATAGATTAAGCACTCTTTCACCCTGTAATCTGGATTATACAGTACAGAACCCAACAGCAATCCTTACAAATAGCACTGGCACACTACTTAAAAACTTATTCTTGCTTGCTCAAGGAAGCACACAGTAACTAATTTATACAACAATTTCAATACTTTTCTCAGTACAGGAGAATAAATGTAGGAATTAAACTGACCTCACAACCATGACATTAGAGTGATATGGGGATGCGATGCCAAAAGAACTCAGCTAGGTCAAGATATTAGTGATTTGGCCACTGAGATTGTGTGGTTAATTGCAATTATTAAAAAACACCTTTCCAGATGACTTAATAGGTTAAAACTCCATCTAGTGTAACAGGTTCAATTGATTTTCATCTAATATAGTTATAGAGTAATACAGCATGGAAACAGGCCCTTTGGCCCAACTTGTCCATGCTAACCATGGTACCCACCAAGCTAGTCCCAATTGCCTGCAAGTGGCTCATATCCCTCTACACCCCTCCTGTCCATGTACTTATCCCAATGTCTTTTAAATGTTATGTACCTGCCTCAACCACTTCCTCTGGCAGTTCATTCCATATATGCACCACCTTCTGTGTGAAGAAGTTGCTACTCAGGTCCCTTTTAAATCTTTCACCTCTCACCTTAAACCTATGCCCTATGGTTTTTAATTCCTCTTCCCTGGGAAAATGACAATGTGTGTTCATCCTATTTATACCCCTCATGATTTTATACACCTTTATAAAGGTCACCCCTCAATCTCCTATGTTCCAAGGAATAAAGTCCTAGCCTGCCCAACCTCTCCATAGTTATCCTAGTTCATACTGGACTGGAACAATTATCTTAAATGGAAATCAGTAGGACTGACCCAGCTGGCCAATGAGTCTAAACTATGGTTGTGAATGGACATCACATCAGATTAAAAGAAGGGCCAGCACTGGGACTGCCTGCAGTGGCCTTCACAGACAAACAGCTTTTTCATTCAGTAAATCACTTTCTAAGCTGAATAGGGGAATAATTATTTGGCCAGGGTTCCAGAGGACTACTTGTGCTCAAAAATGATGGGGCTATTGAAGACAACCAAGAATAAAAAGTAAATTGCAAAAATTTTAATATTGACACAGTTTTTAAGTGAAACACTTTGAAAAATGAATTTAATTGGTTATGAATAAATTTGCTGCATTTCCCATTGCAGATTTTTGGGGGATGAGATCTGTGAAACAGAAGCATCAACTCACCTCGGCCTCCTAAAGGCAAGGCCGTACTGCTGACATGCCAAGCCCACAGTGGGGGTGTAAATAATTGGCATAAATCTTTCAATGTTGGAAGTAAGCACTCTATAGAAAAGCTTTTCATTCCGATCCTGGAGAGTCATGAGGATAATATACCTATGGAGGAGAACAAATTAAAAGCCTTCACTACTAGGTAACATTGAAAAATTGCTGATCAGAAATGAGTGAATTCATTCCATGACTCCAACTAGATTTCATCTTCTATAAGATATCACCTCTTTAAAAACTAAACACAGGGGTCCACTAAACAGTTCATGCATCTTAAGTGGGAAAGGAAACGTAACAATGCGTAATAAATTTATTTGTACAGGAAAATTGAACAACTTGGCATACTTGATAATGTAGACTTATTCTTTGAAGGAATGTTTTCAGTTATTAGTAATGATCTTGGTATGGATAGTATTTGATTTCACCTTGGAATTAATGCAGATATTGGTCTATGAAAAAAGCTGGCCAAGTACACATTATGATTAGAACTGGCAGTAAAATTCTGAAAATATTAATAAACAAGCTAAATTTCACTTTACGATTGACTGTGTCAAAATCTTGGTCAATAAATGCACTGCTCCAATTACTGCCCCCCACCACCTCATAGGTATCAAATATGGTATCATATTAGGTTCATGTAAAATTTCACACTGCCTACCTTGCAGAATAAAAAAGGGACAGTTTACACTGGTGCTTCTGTGAGAACTTGGGTGTGCAACAAGTACTACTGCAAATTCGATGCCCAATCTCAAACTAACCAATCACACTGAAGATCAGCTATGCAAGTCTAGCCCTTCTAACAGAAGAGTTCGCATCAGTTCCAGTTCTTCCTATTAGCAAAATAACTGATACAAATTTGCACTCAAGGTGCAACAAAGATATAGTATCCTTTCACCATTAAACCCAGGAGAGGAAGCAAGCTCGGGAAAATATTTCCAGATGTATTATTGCTCCTTCTTTGTATGTGTATTGGTGGATTGAGGATGAATTTCCTGCAGCAGTGACAATAGGCCTTTTACCAAAATTCAGATTCAAGAGGTTCATCCTTCTTTAAATGCAGTATTATTTCAGTTGCGAATTTATTGTGGAAAATGTGATACAAAAGACAATAGCTTAACATTCCTCACACTGCAAAGATTTGGCTGAAGTGGGATACAAAAAAAGTGTAATAACAGCTGGTGTAACTGTCTGGACTGCTTGATTTCTGTGGATTTTCATGTCAGTTGTTAAAACATGTTGATTTCCTCCTCCCCCCCCCCCCCCACCTCATTAAAAAAAGATCACTATTTATTGTGAAGTTCATTCTTTATTCCAGGTAACAAGATGGAGATATTAATCCTGGTGATACGAAAAGTAATAATTCTATTTGCAAACACCAAATACGTTAATAAAAGTTACTTGAAACATTTGAAAATACAGTATTGTGAGAACCAGGCTAACATCAGTAACAATCTTCTGACTGTTTCAAAAGTATTAACCCTAATGTGGTACCCATATTAGTTTGTATTTTCAAAAGTAACATCATAGTTCAGATAGAGGCCCGAGTTGTGGATGTAGTAAAAGTTGAAGGGGCTCAATGGTTCATAATATAACAGGCAATGTAGGTATCAAAAAAAAAACTCCCCAACGGGAATGACAAATTGCTAAATTTTCATTGGTCTCCTAAGAAGTGCACTAATAGCAGCCATGCTTTCAGCTACCTAAGCCCCAAGTTCCAGAATCAGCTTCCCAAACCTCTTTCTCAATTCTACCTACTCTTTTAAAACATCTTTTTTGCCAAGATTTTAGTCACCTGCTCTAGAATCTCCATTTGAACTTCAAGGTTTACTCTGTGAAGTACTTTTGGGACATTTTGCCAGGTTAAAAAAGGTACAACATGAATAAAAGCTGGTTTTGTTCAAATGCGAATAAGGGAATATTTTAATTTTTCCAGCATTAATCTGTACATTCCCAAACTAAAGTAAAACAAAGTGATCTGAAAACTTGTGCTCTCAAATCCTGGGCTCTCACTGAATGTACCATTATGCCTAGCTATTCTCCCCCCCCACCAGACCTGGCTCTGAGGAAGAAGCTGGCCAATTGGAGTGCAAGTTCAGTTCCTGTATTTAAAACTGTTCTTCTCAAAAAAAAAACAAATGAAAAAAAAATCACCCATTTGTACATCTGCCATGTGTCTGTTGAATTTGTAGATTAATTTTTTCCCCACATACTTGTCAAGGTCATTGGTTTTGGTCTCGTAGCTTTTAAGGACACGGAGAACCTGTACTTCTGGAGTTAAAAAACATGGTGGGAGCAGGCCGTGAATTCCAAGCTGCAGCCGTTCTTCAAGAGTAAATGCCATACCCTGAAAAAACAGAAGAAAACAAAATTCTAAAGTCAAATGGCACCATTGCAAAACCATGCTCTAGCCTGGCCATAATAATTTTTAAACAATGGCCTTGATTGAGTTTTCTGCACCTCACAGCCAGAGATTTTGTTGGCATCACAGAGTGAAATGAATTACACTCACATAGAAATCCCAAAGTGTTATCATGAAAGTTGTATACTTTTAATCACTGACAGGAATATCACATCAACTGGTTGCAATTTTACAGCTTCATCTGATTAAGGGAAGCCAGTGAACTGACGATATTTTCAGATACGATACATAGTAACCAGTCTGGCTGTAAAATAAATCTGTAAATGTTTTATGTATCTCACATGACAAAGTGTACTTTGCCATAAATTAATGTTCAGCAAATTCTTTGTCTCTAATGAAAATCTAATTTTGTGTGTTGCCGTTCCCTCAGGTATTTCAAAATACAGGACTAGAAATACTTCAATCTATGTTTTCATCCACTGTAAAAAGGTGTATGAAGCCTATACTAATTGGAGCTAGACCACAAGAATTGGAAAATTTTATTGCATGTGGCACCCTGAGCTATGCGAGTTGTACTGGCAAATCCTGGCCTTGCTCTATCAGCTGTTCATTTCATCTATGGTAATGAACTCCTTTGCCCTCTGCTTAGAGATCTCAGGCCTCACATTCTCTCCCTTTACCTGGAAAAATAAATGTGTGGTTGAAAATGGCTTCACATTGGTCCACTTAGTCTCCAGTGGAAAATCTGACCCTACTTACTAATTTTTCATCCAAATAGTCTGAAAAATTACAGTTCTTACTTATCCATAGAACAATTAGCTTTCCTTCATCCTGTTTCCTTGAAACAGTGCTATTTAAAAAAGGGCCTCACTAAATTCCTTGACCTCCTGCAACCTCAAAGTCTCGTATGTATACCTGGATGAAGTCAAGGTTAGAATCACTTTTAGATTCCTAGCCCCAGGATCACTCCAGGATGCTGGTACCAACTTCTGCAAATCTCACTGTTTGCTGCTCAAAGTCATACTGTGGACCTTGAATGATCTCCCTAAACAAGTTTTTCCTTCAGCCTAGACCAATAGGCCAGACAGGCACAGGGAGTTGCTGGAATTGCAGGATATATAATGCTGTCAATCATAGACTTCATTCATACTGCATCGCAAGAAGTAACACTAGCTCAGTAGGTAATAACCTCCCTGGCCAGAGCCCCCTTCCACAAAGCACATGTTCCTGTGGGTATTATTTTTCATTAATAATAGATGAAAACAAATGCTGGCTGCAACTGTAGAAGGACAAACATGTTAACGTTACGGATCAAAGACCCTTTGCCTCACCCGCTAAGTGCTTCCAACATTTTCAGTTTCTGTTTCAGACTTCCAACACCTACAGAGTTCCACTCACCAGTCCAGCTTTGATTATTAAAACAGCAGTAACTGAAGTAGTTTGTATTGTGACAGTTACAGAGATCTCAGCTGTGAGGCCAAGTACCAGCAACACTAATGACTTGCAACAAGTCATTGGAGTAGCAGATACTGAAACATGAGCACTGTTGCACAGGGAATTTCAACCATGCTGTTCCAATAGATCTCACAATTGAAGAACATAGAACATTACAGCACAGCACAGCACAGGCCCTTCGGCCCACAACGTTGTGCGGACATTTTATCCTGCTCTAATACCTATCTAACCCTTCCCTCCCACATAGCCCTCCATTTTTCTATCATTCATGTGGCTATCTAAGAGTCTCTTCAATGTCCCTAATGTATCTGCCCCCACAACCTGTGCCAACAGTGCACCCACCACTCTGTGTAAAAAAAACTTACCCCTGACATCCTCCTTATATCTTCCTCCAATCACCTTAAAATTATGGTCCCTCGTGTTAGCCATTTTTACCCTGGGAAAAAGTCTGACTGTCCACTTGATCTATACCTCTTATCATCTTGTACACCTCTATCAAGTCACCTCTCATCCTCCTGCTCTCCAAAGAGAAAAGCCTTAACTCATTCAGCCTATCCTCAAAAGACATGCTCTCCAATCCAGGCAACATCCTGGTAAATCTCCTCCGCACCCTCTCTAAAGCTTCCACATCCTTCCTATGATGAGGCAACCAGAAATGAACACAATAATCCAAGTGTGGTCTAACCAGAGTTCTGTAGAGCTGCAACATTACCTCATGGCTCTTGAACTCAATACCCCAACTAATGAAGGCCAACACACCATACGCCTTCTTAACAACCCTATCGACCTGCACAGCAACCTTGAAGGATCTATGGACGTGGACCCCAAGATCCCTCTATTCCTCCACACTGCTAAGAGCCCTGCCATTAACCTTGTATTCTGCTTTCAAATTTATCTTCCAAAGTGCATCACTTCACATTTTTCCAGGTTGAACTCCATCTGCCACTTCTCAGCCCAGATTATGATGTTTATGGGGCTCTCAAAAAATGTTATTACTATGTTGCCCAACACAGCTTTAATGTAATTATAATGTAGTAAAGCAATTTCAAGGCTTAGGTCTTTGTGGGCAGCTTGCTTCGAGCATACCAATCTCCAGCCTGCCCTGTATCAGTGACCTTCAAACCCTCCTGCCAATCGCCAGCCTTTCCCAGGACTTCTGACCTCAACCTCCCATACTACCCCTCCATTTGGCCAATCTTCATTACACCCCAGCTTTAACCACGATCTTGAACTTTTCCTGTAACAAATGTTTGATGATCAGGTGAGCAAGCCAGTTACTCCATACTTTGGAGAAGGATCAACAGGGTGAATCTTGGGCAATTCATTTCCTCCAGCTGGAGGTCCAGGGATGTGGTCAGAGAAAGACTGGTTGTTTCTTTTGAGTGGAGCAGTGGAGCAGTGTTTTTTTTTTTTACACAGAGGGTTGTGAACTTTTGAAGTCAGATCCCCCAAAAGTACTGTGGATGCTCACTGCCAACTATTTAAGACAGAGACACAGATTTTTGAGTAACAAGGGAAGACGAGCAATGTGGGGTCAACAAGAATGAAACTGGATCGCAGGTTGAAGATCAACCACGTTCTCATCAAATGGCAAAGAACACTGACAGGCCATATCATTGATTCTGATTCTATTTCTATCTCTAAAATTTGGGAAAAGTAATTTGCATAGTCCCCATCCAAGCCAATAGAATAAAGAGAGGTAGGCATACCCAGCATGAGACACATTCTGCAATTAAAAGCACATCCATAGCAAAGTAAAATAAATAATTAATATTTCCCCAAGGGCAAACAATTAATAGGAGAATTATAAAACATCCCTGGAATGGGTCTTTAATTTAAAGGAGGAAAAAGAAACACTTTTGTTAGATGTTGTAACACCTTGTGTAATCTTGAAGTGAATGAGAATTCTCACTAAGCGAGATATTCTAATGCATTACTGCTTGACATTACAAAACTGATTAAAAATAAAATTTAGGGTACATTCTTCAGCATCATTGACACAGAGCATAGAACACAATACAGTATGGGAACAGGCCCTTCAGCCCATAATGTTGTGCCAAACTAATTACATTAGTAATCAAATGCCCAACTAAACTAATACCTTCTGCCTACACAACATCCATATCCTTCCGTTTGTGTGCCTAAGAGCCTCTTGAATGCCTTTATCTTATCTGCCTCCACTACCACCCTTGGCAGCACATTTCAGGCACCAACCACTGTGTAAAAGAAAACTTGCCCCGCACATCCCCTTTGAACTTTCTCTCTCTCACCTTAAATGCATGCCCTCCAGTATTAGACATTTCAACCCTGGGAAAAAGATACTGGTCATCTCTATGCCTCTCATAATTTTATAAACTTCTATCAGGTCTCCCCTCAACCTCTGCTGCTCCAGAGCAAACAACCCAAGTTTGTCCAACCTCTGCTTATAGCACATACCCTCTAATCCAGGCAGCATCCTGGTAAACCTCTTCTGCATCCTCTCTAAAGCACTTAGCTTTAATGAACACACGTATGTCTTTGTGGTACATCTGGTATATTTCGATCATTTCTTCTAACCTACGCCAAAATTCTGCATTGCCACATGCAACTCTAAGTGAGGGCAGCTTGGACAGAACGCTCTGCTTTTCCCCTGGGGTGAAGGGTTTAAATCGATGGTGGTGAGTGGCTGAGGGTTCTGAGCCTGCTGTTGCCTGGTCTTTATGTGTGCCACCCTGACAGGCAGCGCTGGGTGTGACCTCTTCTGTGTGGCCACTTTCCCATTTGTTAACTTCCTGGTCCAGCACTTCCCAATCTACCTCATCAGTCATTCCCATCACTGCTACCCAGTGAGCAGCCACCCCACTGGGCCTTATCCCATGTACCTCTCAGTCTACCCAGATCCTTGACTAATTTGTTCTTCTAGAATTCTAATTGTTCTGCCTGTTTCTCACCAGTGTCTGTCTGTCACTCACACTCACTGTGTTCCAGTTGTTCCTTCAGTCTGTCCAGCTCTGCTTACACACTATTCTCTGTATTCATCCCTCTCCTTCTGCAGCTCTACCAGTTGTGCATTATGTGATTCCTGACACTTTGTTCTGTCTCGCAGGTGCACATTGACATAAAATGACTGCTGCTTCCTCTGATTCACTTTCAACTAATGTACAATCCTACATACAACACAATCCTGCAAACAACATCTTTTTGGCAGTGACAAAAAAAAATCTCAAAGATTTAATATCTTTTCATATTCAGCAACTCCAAATACATTTTAGACACAATTTCTCCAAGCAGTTCAATTTAACAACCTACCACATGACTGCATACATTTTATTAAAGTACAAATAAAAGATTTTCATCTAGCAGCTCAAATAGTATTTGTCAGTGGTATTTGAGCATTTTGCATGGAATGCAACATGCATATTGCTTTGGTTTATTTAACTTCCATTTTCACAACTCAAACAGAGTGATGCAGGTGGTGAAACAAAAATGAAGAGTGTGTCACAATTTTCATGGGAATTTATTCAATAGATACTATTCTCAGCCATTCGGTGAGAATATAACTGATCCTCAATTTCGGTCTAGTTTCCTTTGTGTTAATATTGCTTACAAAGTGTCACACTTCGATTTCTGTACTTCCATGGATCCAATGTGGGACAAGATGCTGATTATTAATATTAAATATGTATGGGGATAGATTTATCCCCCAAACAGATATGATTTAAAACAAAGAAGCTGGGGAAAAAAAAACTATACAGAATGTGTGCCAATAATGCTGGACTAAAACTTCCTTTTGTTTTTCAGAATATTCTCTTTGGGGAAACAAAGTATGTTTCTTGACTTCTGGAACTAATCTCTGACAAGATTCTTTTCTCCCTCTGCATTAGTTCTGACTAAATGCATTTCCTCTTCTTGATGATGGAAATTATGATCAAAGCTTGTAGCAGCACTTGCCTCTTATTGCAATCTGTGGAACAGATTTTTGAGAACAATGTTGATTGCCAAAGTTCCTTTGATCATTTTTTCACAGGAAAAGTTTGCTGTAAATGTTTTGTTTTTAAGTTTAGAAACTTTAAAAGGCAAAGAGTTACAACAATAGGTAGCTTAAATGCTAATGAGCTGGCTTTTGATATTTCCTTATACATTTTAAATAATCTAGGATTTCTTCACAGCTAGATCACTGGGGATATTTTTTTTGTGTGAAAGGAGGAAGTAGATTTTTTTTTAAAAGAATGTTCAGGGAATTGAGAGCTATAGAGAACTGGCACAGAAGAGATGAGACCTGGGGCAGATTAGCCACATTTATATTGAATGTTGGGACAAGCCTGAGGGTCCAAGTGACCTACTCCTGCTCCTAGTTTCTTACTTTCACATCTATTGCGTTGGGAATGTACGATCACAGCAGCTGATAGGAGGTATGGTGCACTTTCTGATACGAACAGCGAGAAAACAAATTTCCATCTTTTAAAAAAGTATATAATTTTGACTTTAATCTATAAAATTTGGATTACAGAATAAACCACCCAGCTTCAATCAACAAATTTTCCACACAGTGTCTCTGCCTCCAATGCACATAGCTATTGTTTTAAAATGACAAATTAAAAGGAGGTTCTCCAATAGACTGGATGTCCAATTATATTTGCTATAAATTCAATGCATGAAATGTACACTACCTTGTAGATCAACGTGGGTTTCAAATAGTACAAAAAAAAACCACAGGTCCTGCTGAAGCATTATCCTTTAACAGGTCAATAATGTGATCAGTTTTCAAATTCCAATACTGAATGTAAACAGACCTGTTGATCTTCTAGTCACACAAATGGCCTGTATTCAGAAACCAACTTCAAAATTTATTGCCAATAATTTTTTTTAAATGGGCAAAATAACGAAAGCAGAGCACAATTATAAATTTTAAGAGGCCTTGTATCATTTCCACAGTGACAAACAAATGCCAATTGCAGCATTCAAGGACTAGAACAGATACAGGAAGGCACAGAAAATGGTGATACAAGTAAATGATGATTCCTCAGCCACTACCTAGGTTATTAATAATCCTTGGATAAATAACTGGAACACAGGCTTATACCAAACCCAAATACATAATGATAAAAACCATACTTGTGATTGTTATAGACAGTTCTCAAACTGAAAGGGGGTATATAATTTTTGCCAATGTGCATACAGCAACAAGACTGATTTCAAGTTTAAAAAACATGACCTGTATAGAAAGTACAAATAAACATGGTTGAGTAGAAAGACCGTTTTCAGGATGGAGCAACCAAAAGTAAATAAAATATTCATTAGGAATAAAACTTCTGTCGTTTAATATCTAACAAAAACTAGTGTTCATTATTAAAAACTGGTGAAAATACATTTTCAGCAGCAGTCAGAGGGAACTTCACACAGATGTTATGGATAGCTGGAATAAATCTGTTAAACAGGCCCAAAATACAGACCAACAAAAGAGGTGCAATGGATTTGTTGAAGGCAGATCATGTTAAACAAGAGTTTCGCTAATCAACAGTTCATGTTTGATCAATAATTTTCCTCATAATTATTTGTCTAAGAAAAAAAAATTACGTACAATTCAGAATTCATTCACTGCGAGGATGGAGTGGGGAAAAATTTGTTGATTATTGAAACTGTATAGTTTGTGTTCTGCCGTCTCCTCACCACTGATAGATATCTGGAATCTGCCAATATTTCAACCTCACATTGAACCGATTGTTCTGGCAAAGCTCAACTCTGCCTTCTACTTCTCTGCCCAGATTATTCCTTCTCAATAAGGATAACCAGCTAAAGGACTCCCTTCACATTGTGATGTCAATCTTCAATAAAACCAGTGCAACACAGTCAAATTCCAGGAACCTCCCCCACCTCAACATCTCTCTTCCTGCCTTCTAATCGATCACTCCTCGATTCAAACAGACACTCCCACATTATAAAATCCCAGGACAACTTCTGCTGTCGAGAATACAGCTTGCCTCTCACATAGAGCTACCACTTTCCATGGAATATCCAAGTCCTCAACTGAGGCCACGCTCAGGAGTCGGTGTCAAATACAGAGTGGGTGGTGGGTGGGTAGAGTGAAAGATGTGGCAATGGCAGGGAGGAGGCCAAGCTGAAGGGGGCAGCTCTTCAGTTTCTGCTTTTCCTCACACACCCTTACTGCCATGTATAACACTGACCCCTTCCTGGGACAGAAAGGACAGTCAAAGGTGGCACTCAAAGAATGGATATATAGCAGTCCCAGCTGGTACATTAAATAGTGGTAGTTTGGCAGGGGTAGAGGAATGGCCATCTCACAGACAACCCTGCGCTTAACCATCACCACAATGCATGTCATTAGGAAGTTGCAGCTCAACACATATTCCGCTCCCTACCATACTGCATGGTTCTAGATACATTACACATACACGATTCATTATATGTCTAGCTTTCAACATTTACTGACCACCTTGTGTGTAAATAACAAACAGAATGTTGCAGTTGTTGCTCTTGGAGAATGGCCTCTTAGGCGAGGTGTCAGAAAGCTGCTGCTGGTTATAGAATTTTACTCTAACTGGATCATGACATTGAGCAGAGGAGAAAAAATGTTGTTATTACTTAATACACTGACCAATAGCACACAAAGGTTCCCTGTAACTCATCCTGGAAACTATTCTAGTCTATTTTAAGAGCAAGTTATTTGCTAAAAATATGGTGAGGAGAGTTTATGAGCAACTGAATAAAGATCCATTGCATTGCTTCCTCCCAATTTCAAATTGAACTGAGGAACAAAGCAGGGTTTTCAAGCTAAACCACAAAGCATCCATATATTTTACTATTTACATTCAGAATAATTTTCTTATATATAGTTTAGGACAAGACTAAGAGGAAAATAAAAACATTAAATAAAAGGACCCCAGCACTCCTACCACTGATGCCAAAGATGTACCATTTAAAACAACGTTAAATATGCTAGAAAGGACTTTGCACATACCACACAAGGAAATACAAATTGAATTCTTATAAAATATCTTTGACCTTAATGCTACTCAGTTAATTAAGCATTTTTTCAAATGTAACTAACTACTACATAGGGCAAAAAGCAGTAACTGTGATCTGGTTCTCACTGGGAAGTGCAAGCTTTTACCCTCTTTCCCCAGAAGTGTCAGCTTGCTTAGGACTCCTGAGAAACTACAGTAGCTCCCAACGTGCAGACTGGGTTCTGTCTGGGGTTTCTCAGTTGTGCACTGATGATGAAATTCACAGAGTCCAGTGATGGAACACAAACTTGCTAAATTCTTCACTGGGGAACTTTCCTGCTGAAGCTGCATCTGGTTAGACCAGGTGAAGAAAGGAGAGCCCATACGTTTGGATGGGGTGGGATGGCTGCAAGGGATAGGGCAAGCATTAGCTGATTTACTATTCCCCCCGCCCTCCCATTAACCAGTGCTTATTTTCATGTATTTAAGTTTTGCATTTCTTATAAATTTTTTAATAAGTTTAATTTCTAATCGTTTAGTTGGTTTTTAATGGATTCAAAGTTTCTGAAATGGGAACAAAAAGATATGCAGTTCAGGATTGAAGCTGGGTGCAGGTTTGGTGGTGAATGAAGGATTGTGCTGGTAAGGCAAGCAGCTGTTGGCCCAATGAAGGCATGTGCTGAAGTTGGGAGGAGTTCAGGAACATGGGTGTGTGGTGTGCCACACAGGGTCTAGGAGTGGAGGGAGACAGCTCGAGGATGGCAAGGAATAATCACAGCCTGTACAGCAGGGTCAGGCATGGGAGAGAAATGCAATGATCAGAGCCAAGGAATTCAACAAAAGATCTAGGAGAGTGATCAGATTAAGTGCAGAGTTGTCCGAAGGTCAGGGCCTTGGTGCAAACTATGGAATCAGGTTTGCACAAGGAGCAGGATACCCATGGGGATTCAGCTGGATCAGAAGAACACAACAAGAACAGTAGACAACTGCATGGCTCCTTGAGTCTGCCCTGTTATTCAATCAGATAATGGCTGATTTGATCTAGGCCTCAGCTTCACTTTCCCACCAATTCTCCATTACCCTCAACTCCTCCATTTACCAAAAATATGTCTAACCCAAATATATTCAATGATTGTACCCTAGGGAACCATGGAGGCTAATTCCAAAGATTCAGTGCTTGGAGGGAAATACCTCATCTATCTGAAATGATTGACCCCTTATTCTGAAAGTATGCTCCTCAATTCTAAGTTTTCCATTCCTCACATACACACACAACATCCACTTTGTCAAGCCCCCTCGTAATCGTCTTTCAATTGGATCACCTCTCATTCTTCTAAGCTTCTCAGAGTATACATCCAACCTGGTCAATCATTCCTCATAAGGCAACTCCTATATCCCAGGAATTAACCCAGTGAATCTCACTGGTCGGCATCCAGTGCCTATATACTGCTTGATGTCAGTGTCCTAGACAGATGAAGCAAGACTTTTCTGTTTAGTAGAAATAGCAAATGCTGGAAACTCAAGAGGTTAGGCAGCATCTGTGGAAAGACTGGTGCCTCAACACCAGTGCCTGGCAAGGCTGCATACTCAGCCCCCTACTTCGCTCCCCATACACACAACTGTGTAGCTAGATTCTGCTCCAAGCCCATCTACAAGTTCACGGATGACACCACTGTAGGGGGCTGGATCTCAAAGTGACAAGGCGGAGTACAGGAAGGAAACAGAGAGCCTAGTGGAGTGGTATCATGACAACAACCTTTCCCTCAAGGTCAGCAAAACAAAAGAGCTGGTCATTGACTTCAGGAAGCAGGGCAGAGCCCATGTAGGTATCAAATGGTGCTTAGGTAGAGATGGAGAGCTTCAAATTCCTAGGTGTAAACATCACCGATAGCTTGTTCTGGTCCAACCACATAGATGCCATGATCCAAGAAAGCTCACCAGCACCTCTACTGCCCAGAAGGCTAAGGAAATTTGGCATGTCCCCATTGACCTTCACCAATTTTTAAAGATGCACCATATCAAGCATAGTGTCTAATGCATTATAGATTGGTATGGTAACTGCTCTGCCTAAGACCGCAAGAAATTGCAGAGAGTTGTGAACACAGGTCAATCCATCACTTAAACCAGCCCTCCCTCCATGGGCTTTGTCTACACTGCTTGCTGCCTCAAAAGCAGCAAGCATAATCAAAGACCCCACCCACCCTGAACATTCTCTCTTCTCCCTCCTTCCATTGGGCAGAAATTACAAAAGCTTGAAAACATGCACTACCATTCTCAAGAACAGCTTCTATCCCACTGTTATAAGACTATTGAATGAACCTCTTGTATGACAAAAATGAACTCTTGATCTCTCACTCTCTCTCATCATGCCCTTGGACCTTAATGTTCACTGGCACTGCACCTTCTCTATAACTGTCACACTATATTCTGCATTCTGCTACTGCTTTTCCCTTGTACTACCTCAATGTACTTTTGTTAAATGGTCTGTATGGATGGCATGCAAAACAAAGTTTTTCACTGTATCTTGGTACGTGACAATAATAAACCAATTACCAAGAGAAATAGATAGTGTTTCAGGTCTTGGACCCTTCATCACAATGTTCTAATAAGGACCCCAGATCTGAAATTTTAGCATTTCTCTTTCCATAGGTACGACCTGACCTGCTCAATGTTTCTGTCATTTGCTATTTTTAATTTTGGATTTTCAGCATCTGCAAATGATTGGTTTTCTATTTCCACATATATACTCCTCCTCCTTTGAAATAAAGGCCATTTGCCTACCCAATATTTTTCCGTACCTGTATACTAACTTCATGCTTTATGCACAAGGACACCCAAATCCTTCTGTGCATTCTCCAGTTGCTCTATGTTTAATCAATGTTCTGTTTTTTGTTCCTCCTACCAAAGTAGATAGCCTCACATTATACTCCACATGACAAATGACAGCACCTTCACTTAACCCATATATATTCCTCTGCAGACGGTTTTGCATTCACCTCACAACCCATTATAAAGATACTGTAAGATCTTTATTAGTCACATGTACATCAAAACACAGTGAAATGCATCTTTTGCGTAGTGTTCTGGGGCAGCCCACAAGTGTCGCTACACTGCCGGTGCCAACATAGCATGCCCACAACTTCCTAACCTGTATGTCTTGGAATGTGGGAGGAAACCAGAGAACCCGGAGGAAACCCACGCAGACACAGGGAGAACGTACAAACTCCTTACGGACAGCAGCGGAATTGAACCTGGGTCCTTGGCACTGTAAAGCATTACGCTGCTACACTACCGTGCCTTCATTGAAGTAATTAGTGTAGAATTTAAATAAGAAGGACTCACCACTGATCCCCATGCCATAAGTTACATTTGCCAAACCGACAGAGTTTGCAGATGCTGGAATCTGGAGCAACACACACAAAATGCTGAAGGAACTCAGCAGGTCAGGCAGCATCTATGAAGGGAAATAAACAGTCGACATTTCAGGTCGAGACCCTTCATCAGGACTCCAAAACGTTGACTGTTTATTTCCCTCCATAGATGCTGCCTGACCAGCTGAGTTCCTCCAGCATTTTGTGAATGGTTAATTTATCCCAATTCCCTTGCTTTAACTTGTTGATCGTATGACTATAGTAAGTTTCTGAACCATCTGTCAAAGTGCTGAATTGAATACCATGAAAGGTTGAAGATCCTTGTCTGACAATAAAATAAAATTTACTTGATTAATCCTGAATGCCACAAATAATATTTCACTGGAATAATATATAAAAGGTGCAATTATTTAGGTCTAAAATCTTCAACTTCCTTCTTAGTACTCAACTAGCTACAATTTAAGGGTTAGTTTGTCAACTGCTTTTAATTGGTGTTTTTGGATCCGAGTAAGGTGATTATAGGTTCAATTTCCACTGGTGATGAAAAGCTAGGCAGTGCAGTGCTACTCCTGTACAGTACTGAAGAAGTGTTGCACTGTTTGGTGGTTCAACCTTCTTAGTTCAGTGATTCAGTCATCTTCCCCCTCAAGTAGGCATCATAGATTCCATGTGTTATTCTGAAGAACAGACCAGCATTTAACCCTCAATCAACATCATGAATATCTGGATTATCTCACCACCAACACTTTATTTTTTGTGGGGGTTCGAGCATGTAAGTTGGCTGCTGTTCTTTCCAACATTACAATAGTGACCATGCTTCAACAATGTATCATTTGCTGTGAAGTGCTTTGGGCTACCCAGATCATATCAGGCAGTAAACTGCAAGTGCCTTTTCTGTATATTCAGAGTTTTACTGCCACTTTCAATTATCAGTAGGTGTGTGTAAATTAGTCTGGCATCATTCCATTGCAACAAGCCATTAAAATGTCAATGCATATTTTAAAAGGTATCTGCAAAACCGTGCCCCCCCCCTCCCAAAAGCAGCTCTGTGGTGAAGATGTTTTTGTGAATAATGGACAAATATATCCACCAGGCCGTTGCAAAACTTTAACCTCAAGAGAGGAATATGAGCTTTGTTCTGGCAATGACATGAACATACATAAAGAAACAGAATAATTTCCAATTTAAATTAACCTCCAAGATCTACACTCAGTAAATATTATATAAAAAAAGCAAACATTATTTGGATATTTGGTAGAGATGGCTCTCCTTAATAATGGATTCTCTGCACTATTTTTGCAAAATATCTGAGGAATGCAAAGTAACATGATATGCCTAGAGAACATTAACTAATTGTGAAATACAATAATTGCCAATATTATTTGTCATTAAACCAGAAAATCTGTTCGTAGAGATTCCCTGTACCAAACAGTTGCTTATTTTATTTCACTTGAGAAAACAATTCATCTGAGAGAAAAATGACTCACTTCCACATACTGAATAGCTGATAATTAGATAAAGAATAAAAGTAAACAGTCCTAGCTGCTTCAATAATACTAAACATGAAAATAAGCATCCAGTCACCCACAGAGAAATAGACTCAAGATTTATTTAATACAGAAGTTTTGCAAGTTTCCTTTATTCAAATCTATGTAATATTCTTATTGGAAGTTTCTCTGGTTTAAGCAATGCTCAAAAACCTTTAATCCCTACTGATGGATTTTAAACACAAGAGCAAGATTTCCTAGAGGGCCTCCTAATATGGAAGCAGGATTCCCTCAGGGGCCTGCCTCTCTTTGGAGATGTTGTTATTTAAAAGAATGTTCAAAACACTATTCCTGGTCTACAGGAAGCTCCTCTCCATGGTTGTAAACCCAGTTCCTGACTTAAGTGGTTTTGTGAAAAGAGCCTTAAGGAAATCCTTCAAAATTCCAACATGCACATCAAAAAGCTAGCTCCTGGTAATGAACCAGGCTTTGATGTGCAGTCTGAGACAAACTGCAGGGAATTGAGGTGTAGGGAAAAAAGCTGAAAATGAACTGGAAAGGAAAATTGGAATATGCCATAATGTTTGCAGGAGATGAAGATCCTGATTCACCTCAGCACTTTATTAAAATCAGTAGTTGATAACTCATTTACCATTGGCCAGATGTGGGAACAACCAAGGCTGAAAAGAGAGAGTTTAGTTAACAGAGAAACAAAACCACCATCTTTTTAATCTATCACATGTGCAACAGATTTAAAGAAAGCTGAGCAAGCTGCAAGAACACACTGCAGTGAATCTGTCCACAATGAGCAGGTCTTCAGCTGCTATCTCCCTTCCAATTCTCTGGCTCAGATTCATTAAGCTGAAGAACTGGTTGTAGACACTGCAACATGCTGGATCACTGTAGGGATGATGTGCCCAACAGTCAACAGAACAAGCTGAACCCAACAGTGAAAGAAAATGAGGGTCTGTAGAAATTGATATCCAGGAATGCGGTAGAGATAGAGGACCAGCTGCAATAGTTAATGTTAAAATTGAATAACTAGTGAAATAAAACGTAAGGTAGTTAAGCATTGAAGTGCATAAAAAGGATAGAATTAAGCAACGGAAAGGATTTAAAGGTGTAAAGCAAATTGCATATAAACCTCCTTGTAGAAGCTGTGATGTGAAAGGCATAAACACTGAGCAAAAGAAAAGCAGGAAAACAGCTGCACAAAATACTTCCAAAAATGAAATGCAAACTGAATGAAGCTACAATAAAGGCTACATGCAAGCTGAACATAACAGGATTAGATAGAGCTGAGCAATCCCAGAAGCATCAAATCAGATCAAAACATTGTAATTGTGAGACAATTAAAGAACTAATGGGAAAAAGCTTCATAAACATTCCACGCACTGCTCAATGATGGCAGAGTTCAGCAGGTGGGTAACAAGTGGAAAGCTGATTCATTTGTAATCATTCTCAGGCATGTATGCTGAATGGGCAAGTCACCTCAGCCTATTCCTGCATTCTCCACTATAACAGAACTCCTAACAACTAAATTCACTCCACCTGACATCAAGAAACAGCCATTTGCACCAGATACACAAGGGCCCCAACAACGTTCCAACTGTGGCATTAAAGACTCAAACCAGCTAAGCCACAACACGGGCAGTTGTACTACAGCTAAAGATTACCTTGGGATGTCCGATCCACAAAGCATAACAATTTAGCCATTTATCACACAGTCTACTCTTAAGTATCAGTAGAAAGGTTGAACTGGTGGTCTTTAGTACGATCACGCCCCACTCAAACTTCTCACCTTGTTATATCACAACACAACCTTGATCCAAACATGGACAAAATTGCAGAAGCAAAGCAAGAGTGACTGCCCCTTGACATCAAACAGAATTTTATGTGGTGGCTAAAGCTGCCTTATATTAGCCAATGCTTATACATCATTCAATTCCTTTCACAAATTCTGTGATAAGGAAGCAATCCATGCCTGCATGTAACAAGGTTTGAGCAATATTCCCTCCAGGCCACAAGCTATTCTGACAAAAATATATCACAGATTCTTTATCATTATTGGATCAAAAAGCCCAACCTAACATCACTGCAGCAGTAGTTCACCACAAGGACAGTAGTGGTACAAGACAGCAGCTCAATGGTTTCAGAGGCAATTAGGGATGGGTATTAAATGCTGACTTGGCCAACAAGGGCAAGATTTCAAATAATGAAAATGGAAGCATAAAATTTCAAACTTGCCAATAAATTAATCGAATGGACAAATCTAGTGGAAAATGGACTTCAATGAAGGCAAATGCAAGGCTATCCAAAAAGCTTTATAAAATGGTGAGGAGCCAGAAGCATTCCAGAGAGACTGGGAAGTGCATGGAACATTAAAAATCTAATGGATAGTCCTCCAGGCATAATTATCAAAAAGAACTAAATCGCTGGAGGACTAGAGCACAAAAAGGTAGGAAATATAAATGACATTCAGACTCACTCCTTTTTGTCTTGGTTTTATTTCAGTGATACAGTGTGAAGAACAAGATGTAGATTAGCCCAGGCACATTTCTTCAAATAGTACCGGCTTTTTTTTTGCAGTGATGCAAAACAGAAACAGGAATAGGTTTAGCCTCCCAAGCCCATTCCTGCTTTTGGCAATTCTGTAAACTCAGTTGATCCAGCTGACTTTCTGTCAAATCTTTTTGTTAACAAAAATCTTGCAAGTAAAACTATCAAGTGACCAAGCATCAACTTGCTGTTTGCAAAAAACAAAAAATTCTGTAATCTCTACCAAACTCTCCAAATACTATTCCCAAACTTTCAGGACTAAATGCTCTGGCTCTACTTTTCAGACAATGTTCTTTAGTCCCATACATCCCAAGAGGCAGGAAACATTTCCGAATCGTTATCTGCAGAAAAACCATGGGAGTATTGCAAGTAGTTTTGGAAATCAAACCCAAGGAAAGATATTCTGGTCACGAAAGATATGCTGCATTGATTTACTAAAATGCCGACACCAAAATGTAAAATAGGGTGGGGAAAAAAAAAGCTAACTTTACATAATAAGACCAAATTTTTAAAAAAAAAATCAACAGAAGAAGCATTCCAAAAACAAGCAAGCATTCCAACAATTTTTAAAAAGCTTTTAAGTGACTATTTTCTCAAAATTTGTAGTTAACATTTCACCTTACAATTTTGCTGTATTCCTTAAAAAAAGGTAATACCAGGATCTGTTCTGAAGAAATTTCAAATATGTATTGCAACAGCATTAACAGAAACTTGCCTCATGGTTTATCTTATAATGTAGTACATTGGTTTCTCCTGTTAGTGGGGCAGTTGTGCCTGCATAACAGCATTTCAGGCAGATACTGTAGCCAGTGAACAGAATTGGACATTTTGAAGCATGCATGCCAAGAAATACATCCATTGTCGATAGCATTGATATGCTAAATAATTGCATCAGCACATTGTACTCTTTCTCCCAAATTCATTCCACTGATATTAAAAAGAATACACTGATGAGACTACAATATCAATGAGGGTTGAATTTCTCAGCAATAAAAAACAATTTTTCATGGGGAGGAAGTGCTTGCAAGAACTCATTCACAGGGAATGAAATAACCAAACTACGGAAATTTTCAGTATTGACATCCAGGACTATTTCAACAAGTTATATTTTATTCTATAAGCAGTAGAACAATGCTGTAATACAATGGTTACCCATCACTGTAAAAACAAAGGGCATTCAAATCTATACCAAGAGGATCTGGAGATTGGCGATGCTGCCTCAAAAGGAGATTTAACAATGCTGTAGAGAACTAGTGACTAGAGCATCATTTGATTTCAAAAGTTAAGGTCAGAGTTACCCAACACATCAGTACTAGCTACTTGGGACTAGCTGATCTGTGTTAAGTTGTATTGATCTGAAAATTAGGCAAAAGATATACAACATCAAGCAAGTATCCACAACAGCCATATTTGCATGTGTATCTCAGAGTCTTACAGCACGGAAATAAGCCCTTTGGCCCAACTCATTCATGCTGACCAAGTTGTCTACTGGAGCTAGTCCTATTTGCCTGCGTTTGACCCTTATCCCCCCAAGGCTTTCCTATCCACGTACCTGCCCTTTTAAACGTTGTAAGTGAACCCACCTCTACCACTTTCTCTGGCAGCTCACTCCACATACCACAAAAAGTTGCCCCTCAGGTCCTCGTTAAACCTTCCCCCTTTCATCTTAAATCTATGTGCCTGATTTTATATACCTTTACAAGGTCAACCTATACTCCTGCGGGGAAAAAAACCCAGCCTATCCAGACTCTAAACACCTTAAGCCTCCAAATCTCTTAACATTTTATCACTGAGTGTAGGAAGGTTTAAGGAGACAAGCAGAATTCTTGATTAGCGTTTTACCCCCATGAAATCAACATAGTAAATAATTAAAATGGGCATTTCTATTTAAGGCAAAGTATATTACCCTTTCTTTTTTCAGCTCAAAGTGCTGATGGTGGGAACTCTGCAAATGTTGCAATCCATTGTGGTAAATTTGCTCCCACAATGCTGTTACATTGAGACCTGGTTAACTTTGACAATGAAGGAACAGGTTGCTTAAGTCATTATGATATGCAGCTCAGAGGTGAACTTAGGGGAAATGGCATTCTTGCACAACTGCAGCCCTTGATCTACCAGGTGGTGGGGATTGAGAGTTTGGAGATGCAGACACAATGTGGTCTTGATACACCAATGGTGGGGGGATTAAAAGTTTTAAGCCTGTGCATGGGGTACTAATCAAACAGACTGGCTTTTGATAATGTCAAGATTCTGGACTGCCGTTGAAGCTGCAGCTAGCAAAGTGAGAAAACTTCTTCACATTCCTGATCTCTGCACATGGTAGAGAGACTATAGTCAGAAGGTAAGTCACTGACTCTCTAACCTGCTCCAATATCCACGGCAGTTACATCGCTGGTCCATTTCAGTTTCTGGTAACGTGCACATGGTTAGGATGTGACAATGGTAATTTCATTAATATATCAAGGGAAAATGGTCATGTTTGCCCTTGTGAAAAGGTGATTATTGCCCAACATGAGGCACAAATATTAATTACCATGTTATCCTAAGGCTGGATGTTGTACTTGTTTCACTCACCCAAGTTTGGACTGGTACATTTTTTTTTGAGGAATTGAGAATGGAGCTGAACATTGCAAATAGATAAATGGCAAGCTGCCAGCAGGGCTAATGTATTTTGACATGTTTGAAATATAGAGTGTCTTGATATAACTGTTCCATTTTTAATGCATAGAAATTAGATAGGTTTACACCATCTTACAATTTTAAAGAAATCCAAAAGGAGATTTCAAATCCCAGAGAGTCTCAGTGCCAACTTTCAAAGTGCCATGCAATAAAGTACAAAGTTGGGGAAAAGACAAAAAAGTTGTGGTATTGACTGCTCAGAATCATACACAAATGTTCACTTTCACCCAGGTTTATTTTTCCTCCCCACATTACTGAGCACAGCCAGTGTCACTCTTGCACACAAAACATCACTTTTGTAAACAACAAGTGCTATAGATGTTCAGAGCTTCAATAACATTCATCAATGTGTGAAATATGACTGCAAGCAAGTTTCCCCTCAAAGAGGAAGCTGGTGTTGTCAGAAGAATAAGGAACCCATTTAGAGAAGCAAATGTTATTTTCAGTCATGGTGGAAGAAAAATCTGACATACTGTACAGTTCACTATTTGCCATTGTACTTCAAAGGAGCATTTATACATCTGGAAGTGAGAAGCTCTCTTTCATCTTGATAAAATAAAATCAATTCAGTACCCAGAAGTTTTAATCCAAGAATATGCAAAAGAAAGTCTGGCTTATCCATTACTGTGCAAGGTAATTACTTCAAGGATTTTTCTGTGGGTCTATTTTATGGTATACTGCACATGAACGGAGAGAAAAAATGTATTTGCTGTGACAGAGGAAAAGGGGCAGAAAAACTCTGATAAAAGTGCAGAATGTTATCGTTTACCACAAGAAGCAACTATAACTCTCATGAATTCCATCAGTGTAAATAATCTACAAATTAAAATGTTCATTGGTTCTTAAGGAGATGAATTTTACTGCTTGGAATCAATATACTAAAAGTGAATTTTTGTTTTTAAGGTCTTTGAACACGCAAGAAATTATACAACACTATTAGCAGCAGTAAATTGCAACTGAATCATTAACTTCTTTTGACTCCAAGCATAATCAGAAAATAAATCATAAACACTAGAAGTCCATAGCAGAAGAGGTCTTCGGTATCTTGTGGTAGTCAGATATGAATATTGCCATAAGCTGCTTAAAAGATCAAGGAGCCAAACAAACTGTCTGAAAGACTCACATCATTGAGACTACAAGCAAGAAACTCTTTTCTGTTTTGTCTGTGAGGAGTCCATGGTAATTAAGGGAGGCTGTTATGATACACTGGCACTGTCATTTTCCATTAGACCTCCTCCAAGCAACCTTGGAGAAAAAGGTATTAATTCAAATTAGGAATCCAGCCAACAAAAATTAAATAGGTTTTTAGGTTCACAGATTCTTTCAACAGGTTGTGCTCAATCCTTTACATAACAGTAGTCTTCTGAAAGTTTGCCAATCTGGTTTGAATACAGGAGAGCAAGTTTACAGAATTAATCAGAGTACATAATAGCTCTTTGATGACATTCTTTTAACCTGAATTTCCTTGGTCATTAACAAAGACCTTTTTCCCTCCTGTTAGCTTTTTAGTTTGTGGTTTTTGATGTTTTATTTTCTTTCCTTTGATACTCTGCAATCACACCATTTATGTTAGTCGTCTGAATTTTGCAAATATTTGCGATCTCTATAATTACATCTTTTCAATGAAGAGTAGTGAGGCCCAAGGCATCAGGGGCTCCTTGTAAGGAACAGGGAGCATCATTCATACATTACTAAGATAACTAGTTGCTGCAGTGTGAGAGGGGAAGGAGGAAAACAGATCCAGGAAAAGGAAAAGTTGCATATCTCAATTCACACATTTTCACCAGAGTCCCTTTGTCAGATTCCTTAAGTAAAAAAACTAATTTTCCCTTCATTTGCTTCAAATATCTTACACAGAATCCACAGCACCAAGATATCAGCCATATTCTATTGTAGCTCTTCCCACTCCTGAATGAGCTCTTCCCACTTCGCCACCATATCATTTTATCTCCTGCTCTTCTGTACAAGCATCAAACCTCCCTTTAAATGCATCAATGGAACTGGCTCAGCCAAGCCACATGGCAGAGAGTTCCACATTCTCATCGACTGCAGTGTAAAAAGCAAAATTCTAAGCAAATTTAGTACGACGTCTGTTATGTACCCCATTTCTGTAACAGAATCCCAGCAATTTGCAGTTTATAAATAATGATTTTTGTATTGGTATCCCAGAGTTTTTTGTTATCAGGTGTGTGTGTAGAAGTGGGATAGATTAACACTTAAAAACTGAACTTGCATAGGAATGAAGTATGCTAATACTGGGAGAGATTAAAATGCATTAAGGAACCCAAAACCTACTGTATCTATAGTCTCTATCAGTAAATATAACAATTAAAAGTTGAATTTTAATTGAATTTAGAAGTGCATTATTGTTTAATATTTTTTGGTCTGAAATTAGATCTTAACAAAATTCCTTAAACTACTCGAAACACCGTTTGAGTGGTAATCCCTGTTGTCAATTGAAAATAAATTGAAACTTTATCAAAATGGAAGTGTATCCCATTTCTGTACCTAGGCAAGCTCAAAGTTTCCAGCAGAAGAATTTCATCAGTTAAAATATCTTTTGCTTAAAACAGAAAGTCAATAAAAATTATCAAAAGAAAGTTGATAGTGGATTATAAAACCAAAAGATACTGTTCACATCACAGAAAACTTCAACGTCCCTTTATCTAAGCTTAAGCAATGGAAAGTAAATTGGATCACTACCATGAGATAAACAGGTCTGTGCTGTTAACAAGATATTTCCATGCTTAAACAAACTCAGTCAATGACAACAAGGGGCACAAGAGACTACAAATGCTGGAATCTGGAGCAATAAACAATCTGCTGGAGGAACTCAGCAGGTTGAACAGCATCTGCAGTGGAAAAGGAATGGTTGATTTTGGTCCACTGACAAAACTAATATTTTTCCCCTTTTTAACTGGTCAGCTCCTTCATACAAATACTTACAGGTGTTACTTTATTCATCACTTCCACTGGAAAAAAATGAAAGATTAAACCATGTGCACACAGGACATGCATTTCAACAAAGCTATGAATTATGGAAACCACCCTTTGCTAATCCTCATTGCACAATCCATTCATACTGGGAGACTGGATTTTACCTTATTTTCAAATCTGCATTAGATGTTTACCACAAGCATATTGTTTTATTTTTGTCAATGAGAATTAAAGTTATTATCAGTACTTGGTCACTAAATGATAAAACATAGGTTCAAATACAATTCAGTTTGTTCTATATTTCAGTTTCATAGAATCACTCTTCGTAACAGAGGGAAAAGGTTAACATTCAGTCCATTTCCAAAACACAAACTATTTTTCATTGAAAGTGTTGAATTAAGCAATATAAACACATGGGGCATTGGTAAACAAATTGTTTATTTAAAAAAAATCACTCATCATACAAATTCATTGATGAGGCATATTATTGCTTGCCTACTTGGCAGTGCAGAATTAATGATGTTTGATATGCAGAACAATTATGGGAATTGTTCTGCCATGACAATACCTTTATCTCCTCTGCATCCTCTCTACAGCCAACACATCCTACATGCCACACGGAACTATTTTCCAACTTTGGCCTAACTGATGTTTTAGAATATAAAGAACAGGAGTAGGAATAAGCCAATTGGCCCATTTAGCCTCCTCTGCCATTCAACATCATCATGGTTGATCCAAGCTTAGCCTCAACAGCAAATTTCTGCTGTCTCTAGGTATCCCTCGACTTCCTTGTATTTCCCTTTCACACTACCACGTAACCTCCCTGCTCAGATACTAAGATACTGCCTGGGTGACGAAATCTGCACTTCAGGTGCCCAGAACCTCAGCAAGTGTGCAAACTACCCTCAAAGCTGTTATGGGGGAAATGAGGTGTACACCCATTTCCTGATGGCATGCTCTTTGCAGCATTTGTTCCCCACCTCACCCCCAAAGTTATTTCAGATTTTATATAGTTTTCAGCAATAGATAAATGTATTTATTAGAGTAATATTGGCTAAAATTTCTGACAGTTCAGTTCTGTGGTATATGCAAACATTTTTTCATGATATACCATGTTTAAATTTGGTAAAAAAGATATTCTGTGCTTTAACAAATAAAGGCAAGTAGCCTCTATATCTTCTGAGTGAACTTCTCCACTTAATTGGCCTGGAGTTACTCTGTCTATTCTATTCTCCCTCTAAAACAATAGTTCTTTTTCAGTTTTCCAGTCCTCCAGCACCATGCATAATGCACAAGGGCTGCAAAATAACGCAAAGTTGCCAATATTTCCTCCTTTGATTTACCCAACAGCCTAGGGTATGTTTTATTCAGATCAAGCACTTCACCTACTTTGAATGCTACTAAGACAAATACTACTAAATATTTGTCCTTCACTTTTTTTTAAACTCTATCTAGTATTTCACATTCTTCCTTAGCAATTTGTCAAACAAAACTTAAATATTCTGCTGATGAGGCAGTCTGCACCCCCAAAGGCATTGCACTCACCCTTTTCCTTCTCCTGGGCTCATGTGTGGAACAGCCTGCTTCACTTTTCCAGTTTCTCTTTGCCTTACTCAAGACAGAACAAAATTGTAGAATGGTATGGTAAAAGCTGGTGGAAATTCTCTGCAGAGAAGGCAGCATTTATGAAGTGGAAAAAAAAGTTAATATTTCAGATCAATGGAAGCTCATCCAGCTGGAACTTTAACTCAGCTTCTCTCCACAGATGCTGCCTGAACTGTTTAAAATATTTCTCTTTAAATTTTCTGTTTTTATTTCACATTTCCAGTATTTTTCCCCCCCAACACAAAACTATTCAGTCCACCAAGTCAGCATTGACCCACTTTCCAAGAGACCAGCAGTCCTGATCCCTGTTCCCATTTCCTTGTATTTTTCTCCATCACATAATTTACCCAATTCCCTTTTGAAAACAACTGCTGAATCTTCTGAACATTGATTTCAGATCATTCAGTCCCTTGCGATCAAGTCAGCTATTCACAGCTTTTGTCCCTTAAACATCTTCAATTCCTGCTTCCTGTTCTTTAATGCAACACAGTCTTCCTTCACATTTAAATAATTTGCATGTCATTTTATTTCCCCTCTTAGGTGGGACCTTAATTTCTCCCTTTAAGTGCCTTTGGTATTTAATTCCAGTTCCAAATAAAGGTCCCTTTATTAAACATTGATGTAATTAATGATGCCAAGAACAGCTGAGCATTTTAGCAATAAATAATTATCTATTAGCTTTTGTCAGAAACTTCAGTAGCTTTTTGCTTAAACAAATCCCACAGCAGAGCCATGGAAATGAATATTTAAGACAGTTTATAAATTAGAGGAGAGGTCTGACAGATTTACTGAATAATGTCATATTCTTTTCAGTTCACTATAGGAGATAAGAAAAATACTGAAGCAAATTGCACTTCCCTAGGTGACCTTTGTGCACACAAGATGATAAAGCACAACACAGGGTTATAATCCAATGATTCAGAAACATGAGAAACTGTCAACTCAGCACCTTTGCAGATGTACTTACGCAAACAAAACTTTCATCAATCACAAGTTTCACAGCACAAACACCAAAAGCAGAATAGCCTGTCCTTATAACTATTTAGAATGATCTCTTTTCCAAATACATACTTGATGTTATCAAGATTTGATTACATTTTCTCCGAATGCAAATTAATGATAAATACCTGATCAAAGCGTTGCAACAGCCTCCAATTCAACAAGACTTGCATTTAAATAATAACTTTCACATCCCTTTCAGAACATTTCAAAGTTCTTTGCAGCAACTTAAATATTTGAGGTGTAGTCACTGCTGTATTACAGGAAAAGCAGCAGCCAATTTTGCACTGAACAAAATTCCACAAACGGCAATGTGATAATGACCCCATCTCTACACTGTCAGATTACTTAAGAACATAGTACAGCACAGGAACAGGCCCTCTGATGACTGTGTCAAACACTATGCCAAACTAAAGCAATTTTCTGCCTGTACATGATCCATATCCCTCCATAATCATGTGTCTAACAGCCTCTTAAACGCCACCATCACATCTGCTCCCACCACTCCCCTTGGCAGCCCATTCCGGACACCTACCACTGTGTAAAAAAAAACTGCCCCACACATCTGATTAAAACGTTTCCCTGTCTCACCTTAAACACATGTCCTCTAGTACTTCACATTTCTACCCTGGGAAAAAGATTCTGACTGTCTACCATATCTATGCCTCTCAACCTTATTAACTTCTATCAGGTCTCACCTCAGCCTCTGACGCTCCAGAGAAAACGATCCGGGCTTGTCCAACCTCTCCTTATAGCTCATACCCTCTAATCCAGGCAGCATCCTGGTAAACCTCTTTTGTACCTTTTCCAAAGCTTCCACATCCTTCCTGTAATGGGGCAACCAGAACTGCACACTATACTCCAAGTACGGCCTAACCAACGTTTTCTACAGCTGCAAAACGGACTTCCTGACTCTTGAACTCAATGCCCCAACCAATGAAGGCAAGCATGCCATATGCCTTCTTTACCACCCTATGTGGCCACTTTCTGTGAGCTATGGGCTTGGACCCCAAAATCCCTCTGTACATCAATGCTGCTAAGGGTCCTATTATTAACTGCCTACTTTCCTCTTACATTAGACATCCCAAAGCGCAACATCTCACACTTGCTCAGATTAAACTCCACCTGCCATTTCTCTGCCCATATCTGATCTATACAATTTATTTGCACTTTGAAATTATACTTGTAACATCATTGAAAGAGAAATGCATGTGTAAAGAAGGATAGTTAAAATGTGAATTATAGTGATAAACAACTCTACATCAGTTACACTGAAAAAGAAATCTCCAAAGAAGTCATCATACCAAAGTAACAACGTACAACAGCTGGCTCTTATGGTATGTGGTGAACTTTGGATGGCTACAAAAACGAATTACAGGACAAGCTTGTAGTTCAAAGATTTACATCAATCAGAAAAAGTTAGCTATAAATAGATCTATATAATCTACCTCCAGCTGCCACCAACTTTACTTGAAACAAATCTAATAAAGTACACTTGATCTCAACGTACTAGATTGTCTCTGCCCCAAGCATTTACTAACTGCACATTTGTAAAAATAAAGTTCTTTAAAATCAACTAAGTTCATAATCCAGTTAATGTTGAAAAAGTTCTCTCCTCACAGGCACCAAATAATACCACAAAAAAAAAAGGGGGGGGGGGGGGGGGGCTAAGACAATAGTGGTGAATTTTTATAAAATTCAAAACTTAGCTACATAGTTACAGCTAAAATCGGGAGCATAAAGAATGGGTAAGGAAGAGAGAAGTTGTATTAGCCTTAAAGCTGAAGAAATAGATTCTCATGGAAGAGGGGAAAAACAAAGAAATCTTGTACAATAAGGAAATACCACATCACACAAAAAGGTATCAGATCATAACAATCTAACTGATACAATTTGGTGAACTCAGCACTTTTTTTTCCCCAGATAAAGGATATCATTTATTCTTTATACTCATGAATCTATTTCTCAAGATCAGCAACGTTTGAGCTCAAGTTATTGTAGTCCCATGAAACATCAGTAGAAATTGTGCATCGTGTTTGGATAAATAGGTGCACTACTTTGTCAGGTTTTTCTTGCATCTGAATAATAATAAAAATAAAATTCTAAATATAATCAAGGCATCAGTAGAGTATACCTGGCCTATATGCCAATGGATGCAGGGAACCTCAGTCTGGACTTCAATTTTAAAGCAACTTTTACGAACTTGGACACAGGTGCAGAAGCAATCTTGCTGCAATTGCACAAAGCTTTGGCCTCCATAGTTAATCCTATGAGCACAGGTTGAGTAAAACTGCCCTGTTCCCACTGGAGAAATACACAAGATTCAGAATAGAACAGGACAGATATTTATACTTCAGGCAGACATGTTTAAAAACTAGTGAATAGTGGAGTCTTGGAGGACTGCAATGTGAAACCAGGCAAACAAGGGAATTCAACAATGTCAATGTTCCGGTTTGTATCAAAATTGGCCAGTTCTGATGAAAGGACATAAACCTGAAACACTCACTGTTTCTCTCTGCACTTGAGCATTTGGGTGGGAAGAATGTTTACACACTGCACCAATATAAAAGGAAGAAGAAGTGTTATAGATCACCAATCTGTTCTCTGATTCATTTTTCCCCATGATCACCAGTCTCTGCACTGGTAAGAGATGACAGGGAAAGCTCTACCTTACATCACATAATATTTTGGGCCACGTGTGCGGTAGAAAGTCAAAGCCACTCCTTCAGCAGACAACATCAAGATTTACCACAATCCAGATTTGTCTCACGAGACACACAGGCATCCCTGCTGCAGAATCACATCAGGCTCCAAATTTAGATTCATATTATAGCTTCTTGTTATTTCTGCAAAGCTATTGTTCTGGTGCAAAGTTCTGGTCCAATACTTCATCTGTAAGATAGATATCCATTGAGTTTCCAGTTGGTCAGAATCTGTAAGTGACTCAGGGAGCAGCTCTTTGTCAAACTGGAGGAGGCACAGCTATTCCAAGAGATATGTAGGGAGCAATACCAATCACAATACCTGACCTTCCTCAACCTCACCAAGGCATTTGGCTCCATCAACCAGAAGGCCACAGTAAGAACCCTCAAATTCAGCAGTCCATAGAGAGTTGTCACTAATTTAAAATTTGCTTTATGATGGCATGCAAGTCATGATCCTAATCAACAGGTTCACAACAAAGGCAATCCCAATGCAAGGCTTGGCATAAGCAAGGATGAAACATTGCCCCAACATCTTCCCTTCTTTTAGTGGTGCTAATCACCAAAAGCTTTCCATTGGAATGGAATTAATCAACAACACTAATAGGAAAACAGTTTACTCTACAATCACCTTCACTCCAGAGCCAAAGTCACTCCAACCTCAACTGCTGAGCTGTAGTACACAAACAACGACTGCATTTACTCATGCTTGGAGGCTGAACTTCAAGTCTTCATCGAATTATTCTTGGCAAAAAAAAAATACATGGGTCTTGCACTTAACATTCGTAAAATAAATGTTGTCTACCAACCTGTCCTGCTGTACAGCACCTCTTTCTGATAATAAAGTTTCATGAGACACCTTGGCAAATGTGGACTAGTTTCCTCATCTGGGGAGCCACTCCTCAGCACAGATAGACATTGATAATGAAACACACCAGCACCTTCAGTGTACAAATATTGTGCTGCCTGCCCATCTGTGGTAGAGTTTGGAATATCAACATTAGTCAACTTCAAATTGTCACAGAAGAAAGTCATCCTCAATCTTGAGGGACTGCCCAAGATGGCGGCTGCAACTCGCAGGTCACTAGCAGGAATGCTTACAAATTGTTTGAAGTGCAATGCTGTGGCTGACGCCCAGTTGAACATTATGTGATTGTACCAAGGCAGATTTGATTTTCATTCTAATTCAAGTGCTGGTATCATTAGATATTTTTTATATCATGGATGCCAGAGAAATGAGGGTAATAAGTAGCAAGGTCTTGGATCATATGCACATTGAGGAAAGAGGTACTTGCAGCCTTGATGCGCATTAAGGTGGGAAAATCCCCAGGGCCTGACCAAGTGCACCACCGGACCTTATGGGAGGCCTGGGAAGAAATTGCGGAGGCCCTCAAAGAGATATTTGCTCCGTTGTTAGCCACTGGCAAAGTTCTAGAAGACTGGAGGGTGGCTAATGTTGTTCCTTTGTTCAAGAAGGGTAGCAAGAACAGGCCAGGGAACTCCAGGCCAGTGAACCTGACTTCAGTTGTAGGGAAGTTACTGGAGGGAATTCTACGGGACAAGATCTACCATCACTTGGATAGTCAAGGCCTGATCAGGAATAGTCAGCATGGTTTTGTGTGTGGGAGGTCATGTCTGATGAATCTTTTGGAGTTTTTTTTGAAGAGGTAACTAAGGGTAGGGCAGGGATGAAGGTAGGGCAGTAGATGTTGTCTGTATGGACTTCAGCAAGGCCTTTGACAAGGTCCTGCATGGCAGGCCAATCTGGAAGGTTAGGTCACATGGGATTCAGGGGAGCCAGAGAGGTGGATTCAGAATTGGCTCCATGATAGGAAGCAGAGGGTGATGGTTGAAGGTCCATTCTCTGATTGGAGGCCCATGACTTATGGGGTGTCCCAGAGGTCAGTTTTGGGACCTGTTATTCATAATGTAAATGATTTGGATATGAATGTACATGGTGCGATTAGCAAGTTCGCTGATGATACTAAATTAGAGGGTCTTGTTGATAGTGAAGCAGGTTACAATGAATTGCAAAGAGATCTTGATCAGTTAGGGAGATAGGCTGAGGAATGGCAAATGGATTTCAACTTAGATAAGTGCGAGGTGATGCATTTTGGACAGTCAAACCAGGGTAGGACTTATGCAGTGAATGGCAAGGTACTGACAAGTGTTGTGGAACAGAGGGACCCAAGAAACCAAGTGCACAGTTCGATGAAAGCGGCTGGGAAAGTAGACAGGGTGATGGTGAAGGTGTTTAGCATCCTGGCCTTCATCAGTCAGGGCATCGAGTTTAGGAGTAAGGACATTATGTTGCAGTTATACAAGTTGTTGGTGAGGGCGCACTTGGAGTATTGTGTACAGTTTTGGTCACCCTGTTATAGGAAAGACATGGTCAAGCTGGAGAGGTACAGAAGAGATTTACAAGGATGCTGCCTGGACTGGATGGCCTGAGTTTATAGGGTGAGGTTGGCCACGCTGGATCTTTATTCTTCAGAATGTAGGAGAATGAGGGGTGACCTCAGAAGTTTATAAAACCATGAGGGGTATGGATGGGGTGGACGGTCATAGTCTTTTCCCCAGGGTTGGGGAGTCCATAACTAGAGGGCACAGATACAAGATGAGAGGGGCGAGATTTAAAAAGGGACCCCGGAAGTAACTTTACAGAGGGTGATCAGTGCCTGGAAGGAGCTGCCAGAGGAAGTGGTCAAGGTGGGTAAAATTGCAACATTTAAGAGGCATTTCGATAGGTACATGGAGGAGAGGGGAATGGGCCAGACACAGGCAACTGGGATTAACAGGGAGGATGCTGTGGTCAGCATGGACCAGTTGGGCTCTAGGGCTTGCTTCCTTGCTGTATTACTCTACGACTCAATTGTGCTAGAAAATAGAACAATACAGCACAGGAACAGGCCCTTGGGCCCATGATGTCTGTGCTGACCAGGATGCCAAATTAAACCAATCCTCTTCTGCCTACACATGGTCCGTATCCCTCCACTCCCTGTCTGTCTATGTGCCCGTCTAAATGTCTCTCAAACACTGCTGTTGTATCTGCTCGCACCACCTCCCCTGGCAGCACATTCCAGGCACCAACTACTCTGTGTAAAAAACAGTTGCTTTATAAATATCCTTTAAACTTTTCCTCTCTCACTTTAAAGCACTGCCCTCCAGTATTTGACATTTCCATCCTGGGAAAAAGAGACTATCTATGCCTCTCATAATTTTACAAACTTCCATCAGGCTGCTCCTCAGCCTCAGAGAACAATCCAAGTTTGTCCAACCTCTCCTTATAGCTAATATTCTCTAACCCAGGCAACATCCTGGTGAACTTCTTCTGCACCCTCTCCAAAGACCCCACATCCTTCCTGTAATGGGATAGCCAGAACTGCACACAATACTCCAGATATGGCCTAACTAAACTTTTATACAGCTTCAAATATTACTTCCTGACTTTTATACTTAATGTCCCGACCAGTGAAGGCAAGCATGCCGTATGCCTTCTTTACTACCCTATCCACTTGCATTGCCACTTTCAGGACTCTATAAACTTGCACCCCAAGATCCCACCATACATCAATGTTGTCAAGGGTTCTGCCGTTTACTCTACTGTTCCCTCTTACATTTGACCTCCCAAAGTGTAACACCTCAAAATTGCCTGGATTAAACTCCATCTGCCATTTCTCTGCCCACATTTCCAACTAATGTGCATCTCGTTATATCCTTTGACAATCTTCTTCACTATCCACAATTCCACCAATTTTTGTATTGCCTGCAAGATCTCCAATCAGAATAACACACCTTCACCACTATTCTGTCTTCTATGGCCAGGCCAATTTTGAATCCTATTTACCAAGTTACCCATATGCCTTAATCTTCTCGATCACCCCATCATGAGGGACCTTGTCAAATGCTTTATCAAAATCCATGTATACAACATCCACTGCCCTACCCTCAATCATCTTCGTCACCTCCTCCAAAAAAATTCAATCGTTTATAAGGCAATGACCTCCCCAGCACAAAGCCATTCTGACAATCCCCAATAAGTTCATGCTTTTCCAAATAAGAGTAAATCCTATCCATAAAAAATTTTCTCCAGTAATTTCCCTACCACTGATGCAAGGCTCACTGGCCTTTAATTTGCTGGATTATCCTTATCCGCTTTCTTAAACAAAGGAACAGCATTGGCTATTCTCTAGTCCTCTAGGACCTTGCCTGTAGCTAGAAGATACAAAGATCTCTATCTAGGTCTTAGCAATCTCCTCTTGCTTCTCTCAAACTAGGACAGATCTCATCAGGCCCTGGGGATATATACCTTAATGCACATCAGGAGCCCCAATGCAACCTCATTCTTAATATCAAGATGCACTGTAATATCAACATACACCTCACTATCCTTCATGTCCTTCTCCTTGGTGAAAGCCAATGCAAAGTACTCATTTTGCACCTTGCCCACTTCCTCTAGCTCCAGGCACAAATTACCTCCCTTGTCCTGGAGTGGTTCTACCCTTCCCCCAGCTACCATCTTGTTTTTAAATCATGTATAAAATGCCTTGGGATTTCCCTTAATTCTATTTGCCAAAGACATTTCACGACTGCTTTTAGCCCTCCTAATTCCCTGTTAAATTTCCTTCCCCACTTCTTTTTACATTCCTCAAGGGCCCTGTCTGAATTCAGCTTCCTAAACCTTACATGTGTCTCAATTTTCCTTTTGACTAAATTTATAACATCTCTCATCATCCAAGGTTCCCAAACCTCATCATATTCTTTATTCCTCACAGGAAGATGTTGGTCCTAAAATCTCATCAGCTGCCCTTTAAATGAATCCCACAAGTCAGATGTGGATGGACCCAATAACAGCCACTCCCAACCTACTCTCCCCAGTTCCTGCCCAACAGTGGTTAGCTTTTCCCCAATTTAGCAGTCTTACCTCCACACACCACCCCCCCCCCCACCCCAGAGGTCCAGTCTTATCCTTATCCACAACTATCTGAAAGCATACAGAATTATGATCACTGTTCCCAAAATGCTACCAGTGAAACATCGATCACCTAGCTCAGCTCATTTCCTAATACAAATTCTATGGCACCTTTTCTGGCTGGATTATCTACATCAAGAAACCCTCCTGGATGCACCTAACAAATTCTGCCCCATCTAAGCCTCTAGCACCAAAGTCCTGGTCAATACTGGGAAAATTAAAATCACCCACCACAACAACCACTTTTTATTTTAAAAAACTTCTTTCCATGATTTAAGTAATAAAGATCTGACAGTTCTGATTTACAAAGCAATTACATGGAATATGCATTTCAAAATTTGACAATTATCTATTACAGATACCCCTTTCTTTGGCAGTTACTCAGGATTGAGGATAACTTGTTTCCATTGAGGAGTGAAAGTTGCCTGTGTGTAATTTCTTTTAACATGGGATACCTGTTGCACACCAGCTCCACATGGTGCTGACAGACTGAGGTTTTAGTCCAATGTCACAAACATCCATGATAATTGAAGACCAGCCCCTGCTGCACAGGTTTAGTGCAAATAAACAATCTAAGTGCACACAGATGCACTCTTACCATGAACATAAACTCTGGCACAAACACTTCTTTCCCTTCTCTCCCCACTTCCCCATCCACACTGCTCCGCTCCTCAGCTGAGCCCTTCCCCCAACAGTCCCAGCCTCCCTTTATCCACCTATTTTCTGATTTACCCATTCCCTCTTCCTTCCTGCACACAAATTTTGCCCCCAGCGCTCCTCCAACACAGTTGCCGCCTGGTCATTCCCTCAAAGATCAAGGCTGCCCACCAAATGCAGTGGCTTGTCAATTTCCAATTGCAACCCACCTTCCCCCCCCCGCCCCCACTCACACCTGAGCACAGTCCGCCAGCCATGCCCCCTGAACCTCTCCCAGAAAAACTGCAGAAGAATCTTCATCTCTTCCTCAGTGCTGCCTGATGTCTGCAGACTGCAGTTTCCTGCTGAGTTCCAGCATATTGTTTCCTAGCAGATGGGGGCAGATTCACCTTGCTGGACAGGGAGTATCTGGCTTGGCAGAAACAACATTCCAAGCTCAAGGCCTCTGTTTACACACTCTGGGCTTCTCTTCCATATTCCTGTCAAGCTCTCCCAGCCCCTTTCTACCATGTTCCTTTTTCAGTAGGGCACCGAACCTGCCAGTCCTGGGCAAACACAATTTGCTGTTGACTGGCAGTTATGACACATGGAAATAGAATCTGCTTCTGGAATGTGGCAAATGACCTTCCTGCTATGAACAAAGAAGAAGCCAAAGTCTACAATCTTCACAAAACAAAAATGTTCATATTTGCGACTGTTTGCCTTCAGAATTAACCAAATGTTATGTCGCTGGGAATGAATGGGATGGCATGGGGCTGGCTTCCTCAAAAAAAACCCATCCTATTCAAATAATAGCTTGAAGGACAACACTGGCAAAGTTCAGTATCCATCAATTTCTGAAACCATACTCACTCAAAAAAAATATACACTGAAGAAAATGATTCACAATTTTTCAGATATTCTGCAAAGTAATAACTTGAACCATGTCTGATCAGAAAAAGCTTTCAACTAAACTCATGAAAAGTAGTGTTAAAGTTAACAGTTTGCATTATGTCACAGGTGGATGGCTGGTTAGGGTGTGGAAATTTAAGACAATTTAGCTAAGCACATCCTGAAATACTGTTTAAGGAGGGGAAAAATAGCAAAATGGAACAGAACATGTAATAGGCTTTCATCTCTAGAGGTTGGCTGGGAAGGCACTCCAGAATAATGGAATGAAAGCCGACTTTTAGCAACTGTAAAAAAAAGTAAATGTTAATGGGAAGATATAGCCATTAGAAAAAAGTCACATGCTAAAAGATAAAGTGTAAAATAGCTACTTACATTAAAATTTTAAAAAATATAATGGCTGAAAGAGAAAGATTTTAGTCTATTATTAGCATGGATTATGCCACATCATTAAATCATTACATTCCCCTCCACACCACCCCCCCGCCCGTAATACATGAACTGAAACATGTTATGATGCACTCCAAGATTAAAACTGCCATTTTTGTTCAGAAGAACACAAGTTCATATCACATTAGTTTATTCATCAAGAGGTATTTTAACCTTGGTTTACAACAGTGAACTTGATAAAAGAAACAAAAAAGGTGTCTGCACAGAGAATTTAATATTCCTTGCATTATGCACATTTCTATGTTCAGGTTGTCCAAGTGACAGGAATATCAATTCACAGAAACCTTTAAAGTTTATGAAGCCCTTTCAAGCTATAACTTCTGGAAAAAGTTAAGAAAAACAAATCAGAAAATGGTAAATAGCAAATATTGCTAGAAAGATTAATTGCACACAGCTGATCATCTTTTCTAAGGAAATAGTTGCGATCCAATCCAGCAAAAGGCTTTTTTTAAAAAATATAATCCCCATTCCCCTTGTTTTTTGACTTGCAACCTTTCCTAAGGCAGAGAGTGATCTGCAGTATTGCCTACCATCAATGTACAGCATGAAATTTAGATATGCATCTTCTGTGACCTGTATGAAAATAATCAAATAAGATTTCTTTTGTTGGGTTACATTATTCAGGAAAGTTGAGATGAATTTGAATCAGTGTAGCCATGGCATTGCTTTACTACCTTTTTACTGGAGTAAAATGCTAGTGGAAGTCCCATGAAGATCAAGATCTTCCATTGTGAGCTTCACAGAACAGCATTGTCAGGTTTCCCCACACAACTATGCCAGTGACATGACTCTGTTGAGCTAATTGTAAACATAATCTCTGTGGCTAGCTCTTAAGGAGACACAACACAAGCAACAATTCCAGCTACAAGGGAATGTGCTATTGAATGAATGGAAACTACAAACAATAGGAGGCGAGTGTGAATGTGTTCTCAGCAAGTCAGGGAACCTAGATGAGCAAGTGAAGAACATAGCCTGCAAGAAGCATTTTCTTTGTGCAAGTGAGCCACAGAGACCCTTCAGGGTTACAGGCAGGTCCCATGGCAGGAGATTGCAAGGGAGTTCTCTACAGAGAGTAATGCTATATTAATTCAGTCTCTTGATGTCTGCACTTCAGAATAAATCTGCAATGCAAGCAAATCCACCTGCTTACTCTTATCGGCTAAAGGAAAAGAATGAAGTCTGCTCTCCTTCAGTACAGTTTTGGTCACCCTGTTATAGGAAAGAGGTCATTAGTCCCGGCAATATTCTCATAAATCTTCCTTGCACTCTTTCCAGCCAAGATTGCCCGAATTATAGGAAGAGAGTGGGCTGGCTAGGACTTTTTTTTCCTTGGAACATAGGAGACCGAGGGATGACCTTATAGAGGCGTATAAAATCATGAAGGGCAGAGAAGGGGTGAATGCACAGTCTTTTTCCCAGGGAAAGGGAACCAAAAACTAAAGGGCATAAATTTAATGTGAGAGGGGAAAGATTTAAAAAGGGACCTGAGGGGCAAGTCCTTTAAAGAGGGTGCTGCGTATATGGAACGAGCTGCCAGAGAAAGTAGTTGAGGCAGGTATAATAACAACATTTAAGAGACATTCAGATAGGAAAGAATATGGGCCAAATGCAAGCAAATGTGACTAGCTTAAGTGGGCACTTTGGTTGGCATGGACAAGTTGGGCCAAAGGGCCTGTTTCCATGCTGCATTATTCTATGACTCTAAGTATGGAGTTAGGCTAACCTTCCTAATGTAGGAAGGAGTTCCAGACTGAGCTGTGGCAGAGATTGGCTGCAGTAGCCTGAAATGATCCCAAGGGTAGGAAGTTGAGATGATCAGGACCTTAACCTCCACAGGCAAACCAGTCAAGGGATATGAGAGGCCGTGTTTGAGGTCACTCCTCTCAGAGGACAAAGAATGAAGTTTGAGTGATGGCCCTTTAAATAGCACAGCTTCAGAGGAAAGAGGATTAGTGACCACCAGTTGTTCAGTTAACTGTTGTTTTTCAAACCAGCGAGGCTAAGAAATACATTGGAGACATTTTGCATACTAAAATATTATCAAAGTAATATGGGAAGGTTTTGCAACAAAAAAAGGGAGGTGCCGGGCAAATGAAAATTCAGTCGAATTTCCAGATGGTTTAACATACCCAGAAATCATTGCAACATTGCTCCATGTTGGGCATTGTATTTTTTTTAATGTTACAAAACACAGAAGCAGGATTAGGTCATTTGACTACTTGTGCCTGCTTTGGCACTCAGTGAGATCATAACTGATGTGTTACCTCATACATAGAACAGTACAGCAAAGGAACAGGCTCTTTGGCCCACAGTGTTGTGCTAAACTAACTAAACTAGTAATTAAATGCCCAACTAAACTGATCACTTCTGTTTACACAATGTCCATATCCCTCCATTCTCTGCACATCCATGTGCACATTTAAGAACCTCTTAAATGCCTCTGTCACGGTTTGCCTCCGCTACCATCCTTGGCAGCGTATTCCAGGTACCCATCACTCACTGTTTAAAAAAAAACTTGCCCTGCATATCACCTTAGAACCTACTCCCTCTCACCTTAAATGCATGCCTTCTGGTATGAGACATTTTGACCCTGGGAAAAAGATAACAGCCATCTACTCTATCTATGCCTCTCAGTCTTATAAACTTCTATTAGGTCTCCACTCAGCCTCTACTGCTCTAGAGAAAACAACCCAAGTTTGTCTAACTTCTCTTGCCCTCTAATCCAGGCAGCATCCTGATAAACCTTTTCTGCATGTTCTCCAAAGCCTCCATGTCCTTTCCATAATGGGGTGACCAGAATTGAATGCAATACCCCAGATGTGGCCTAACCAGAGTTTCATACAGCTGCAACACAACTTCCACACTCTTGAACTCAATGCCCCAATCAATAAAGGCAAGCATGCCATACGCCTTCTTTACCACCCTATCAACCTGTGCAACAACTTTCAGGGAGCAATGGATTTGGACCCCAAGATCCCTCTGTATTGTTAAGGGTCTTGCTATTAGCAGTGTACCTTCCCTTTACGTTTGATTTCCCAAAGTGCAACACCTCATATTGGACCTGATTAAACTCCATCTACCATTTCTCTGCCCATGTCTGCAACTGATCTATATCCCACTGTATCCTTTGGCAATCTAGTACACCATCCATAACACCACCAACCATTGTATTGTCTGTGAAATTACTAACCCACCCATTCATATTTTCATCCAGCTCATTTATGTACATCACAAATAGCAGATGTTCCAGTATGGACCCCTGCAGAATACCACTAGTCATGGACCTCCAGCCAGAATAAGTCCTGTCGACCACTACCCTCTGGCTTCTATGGGCAAGCCAATTCTGAATCTCGATGGCCAAGTCACCATAGATCTGTTGCATCTTAATCTTCTGGATGAGCCTCCCATGAAGAGCCATACAAAAGGAATTCAGAGGTCTGTATTTATTTACATCCACAGATTCTTTTACCTGCTATTATGTTGCAATAGTCTTATTTTCCAAATAGGTTTTTAGCAAATGGATCAAATACTACATGCAGCAGACAAGTATTTATATAAAAGTACACTGCTTGAAAAACACATTAACATTAAGAAAAAACATCGCAGTACAGCGACTCACCGTCCGAGCAAGCGAACTGGCTCGGCGGTCGGGTCGTGCGTTGGAGCGGCAAGGCCCAAGATAGCATTGGGCCTTAGTCTTCCCTGAGCGACGGGGAGAACCCACACGCGGGAAAAGTGATGACGTAGCGCATACGTCATTTCCGTTTTCGGTGGGCGGGAACCGTTCCTCTTAAAAGGCCCACACAAGGTGGAAAAATAAATCAGTTTTGTTCTGCAACTCATCAACTAGTGTCTTACTTTCACATCGCGGTAGCAGCCGCTACACTGGTGACCCCGACGGTCCAAACGGATTTTGGACCCACACAATGGACGACAATGCAGCAGCCAACGCAGTGGCACTCAAGCTGCCCACCTTTCGGACGCTTCAGCCCCACATCTAGTTCGACCAGGCTGAAGCAAAATTCCAACTTCAGCAGATCACCTCCGACTCCACACGGTACTACCACGTGATCAGCTCCCTGGACCAGGAGACAGCCACCCAGGTCGGAGACTTCATCCAGTCTCCTCCGGAAGAAGGCAAATACCCAGTTTTCTAAGACCTTCTTATTCGGACCTTCAGCCTCTCCCATCGCGAGCGCGCCACCTGCCTGCTTCACTTCGACGGCCTGAGGGACAGATCCCCATCAGCCCTGATGAACGAGATGCTGGCCTTGGCTGAGGGACACAAGCCCTGCCTGATGTTCGAACAGGCCTTCTTCAAACAACTACCCGACAACATTCACCTGCTGTTGGCTGACGCCAATTTCAGCAACCCACGTGAGGTAGCCATCTGGGCGGATGTCCTGTGGAAGGCCAAACATGAGAGTGGGTCATCCGTCGGCCAAATCGCCAGACCACGGGCCCAGAAACACAGACGACGCCACTGGCAACCAGCTGTGTTTCTACCATCAGAGGTGGGGTGTGGAGGCTCGTCGATGCCACCCACCCTGCAAGTTTCAGGGAAACGCCAGGGCCAGCTGCCGCTGATGGCTACGGCAGCTGGCCACCAACACAGCCTCCTATTCGTTTGGGACAAGCAGTCCGGGCGTCATTTCCTCAATGATACTGGAGCAGAGGTCAGTGTTTTGCCCCCGACCAACTGCAACACTCGTAGCAGGCAACAGGGTCCTGCACTCAAAGCTGCAAACGGCACAGCAATACGAACTTTCAGTACCCGTACAGTTCAATTACAATTCGGCGACAGCTTTTACCTGGAACTTTATCCTTGCCGCCATTGCCCAGCCACTCCTGGGAGCCAATTTCCTTCGGGCCCACAACCTGTTAATCGACCTGCGAGGGAAGTGGCTAGTGCACTCCAGAACTTTCCAAACCTACTCCCTGGGAGAAGCCAGCCTACGAGCCCTGCGCCTGGATTCCGTATCCCTGTTTGGCAACGAGTTTACCAAGCTCCTAGCCGAGTTCCCATTGACTTTGGCACCTCAGTTTACAAATTATGCCCAAACACGGGGTGTGGCATCACATCATTACCACAGGGCCACCCCTTCATGCCCGAGCACGACGACTACCTCCAGACAAGCTCCACCTGGCAAAGGAAGAGTTCTGCCACATGGAGAAGCTGGGGATCGTTAGCAGGTCAGATAGCCCCGGGCCTCTCCCCTGCACATGGTCCCCAAAGCCACCGGCAGGTGGAGGCCCTGCGGTGACTACCACAGGCTGAGTGATGCCACCACCCCAGACCGCTACCCCATCCCTCACATCCAGGACTTCGCGGCGAACCTACACAAGGCCCACATCTTCTCCAAGGTGGACCTCATCCAGGGATACCACCAAATCCCGGTCCACCCCGACGACGTCCCCAAAACTGCGCTCATCACTATTCGGCCTCTTTGAATTCCTTCGAATGCCATTCCACCTTAAGAACGCCACGCAGACCTTCCAGTGGCTGATGGACGCGGTAGGCCGCGACCTGGACTTTGTGTTCATTTATTTAGATGACATACTAATCGCCAGCCGTGACTGCCAAGAATATCTTTCCCACCTCCACCAGCTGTATTCCTGTCTTAGTGATTTCTGCCTCACTATCAACCAGGCCAAGTGCCAATTTGGACTCGACTCTATCGATTTCCTCGGCCACAGAATCACCAGCGAAGGAGCAATACCCCTACCTGCCAAGGTAGACTATCCGTCATTTTGCCCGTCCCAACATGGTCAAAGGCCTGCAAGAATTCCTGGGGATGGTCAACTTTTACCATTGGTTCATCCCTGCAGCAGCCAGTATCATGTGACCTTTGTTCTCACTGCCTTCTTTAAGGCCAAGGACGCTCTGGCAGATGCCGCGATGCTGGTGCACCCTAGGACAGACGTCCCAACCGCCCTCACAGTGCACACATCCAACACCGCGGCTGGTGGGGTACTGGAACAACTAATTGAAGGCCGCTGGCAACCCTTGGCCTTTTTCAGCAGGCACCTTAGACCACCCGAACTGAAATACAGCACTTTTGATTGGGAATTTCTAGCGCTGTACCTGGCAGTCTGGCATTTCTGGTACTTTTAAGAAGGCAGGCCTTTCACCCTTTTCACTGACCATAAGCCTTTGTCTTTCGCCTTCTCCAAGGTCTCCGATCCCTGGTCAGCTCGTCAGTAGCGACATTTGTCCTACATTTCCGAATTCACAATGGATATCCAACATGTCTCCGGAAAGGACAATGTCGCTGCTGACGCGCTTTCCAGACCAACCATCCACAGCCTGTCCCTGGGTGTAGGCTACACGGTCCTAGCTGACGCACAGCAAGCTGATGACGAGCAGCCCAGCTACAGAACCGCAGTCCCGGGCCTGCAGCTCCAAGATTTCTTAGTCGGTCCAGGTCAGCAGACCCTCCTTTGCGACGTCACAACAGGTCAGCCCTGCCCTATAGTTCCTGCAGCCTGGCGGAAACGCGTTTTCGACTTGGTACACAGGTTGGCGCACCCTTCCATCAGATCAACTGTCTGACTGGTCGCCAGCAAGTTTGTCTGGCACGGCCTGCGCAAACAGATCAGTGAGTGGGCCAGGACTTGTCCACACTGCCAGACATAAAAAATCCAATGACACACCAAGGTCCCACCACAGCAGTTCGAGCCTACCCGTAGAAGGTTCAACCACATCCACCTCTTTGATCCCCTGCCAGTTTCAAGAGGAGCCCGGTACCTCCTTACCATCGTGGACCAGTTCACGAGGTGGCTAGAGGCAACCCCTCTATCTGACATCATGACTGATTCCTGCGCCCAGGTGCTGCTCACAACTTGGATCTCACGTTTTGGTGTTCCAGCCCACATCACTTCAGACAGGGGCACCCAGTTTACCTCTAGCCTATAGTCTGCATTAGCGAACATGCTAGGGACACAGCTGCACACCACCATGGCCTACCACCCTCAATCAAACGGGTTGGTAGAACGTTTCCACTGCCATCTGAAATCAGCCCTGATGGCCCACCTGAAAGGTCCTAACTGGGTCGATGAACTGCCTTGGGTCCTGCTCGGCATACGCACTGCCCCCAAGGAAGATCTCCACGCTTTGACAGCTGAACTCGTGTACTGTGTCCCCTGGTCGTCCCAGGGGAGTTCATACCTGCCCTTCGGGGGCAAGAGGAACAACCCATGGCAGTCCTGGAAAGACTGCACAAGAGGCTCGGCAGCTTGGCACTGATTCCCACTTTGCAGCATGGTCAAACCCCATCTTGTGAGCCGAAGGAACTGCGAGACTAAGTTAGTTTTCGTTCTCAGGGGCACACACCGGGCACCGTTGCAACGACCATACGAGGGGCCGTTCTGGGTCATCAAGAATAAAGGGTCCACCTTTATTTTGGACATTGGGGGCAAGGACGAAGTCTTCACGACAGACCGCCTCAAACCGGCTCATTTAGATCTACAACAACGGTCAAGGTCCCAACACCGCGACGCAGAGGCCGACCTCCTAAACAATGGCTAGCACAGCCCGCAAACCTTGGGGACTGTATCGTTGGATCTGGGGGGGTTGTGTAGCGACTCACCGTCCGAGCAAGCGAACTGGGGCTCGGCGGTCGGGTCACGTGTCATCGGAGTGGTGAAGCCCAAGATGGCGTTGGGCCTTCGTCTTCCCCGAGTGACGGGGAGAACTCGTGCGCGGGAAAAGTTTGATGACGTAGCGCATATGTCATTTCCGTTTTCGGTGGGCGGGAACCGTTCTTCTTAAAAGGCCCATGCAAGGCAGGAAAATAAATCAGTTTTGTTCTGCAACTCATCAACTAGTGTCTTACTTTCGCATCGCGGTAGCAGCTGCTACACCAGAAATATTTTCTGCTTTGATGGGAACAGGAATAGAACATAATTTGTCACAATGCCATGTTTTGACACATTTTGTTCACAAACAAATTAAGACCAACCCTGTTTGGGAAGGCTTGGAGTGTGCACAAATTGCCAAGAGACCTACATTAGAAATTCATACAAGGACAGTTGGCCATTATCTAAAACTGAACTATAATCCAATCTGGACAAAATTATGATTTGATTTTAAGTGAGGCAAAGAAAGTTAAATCAATCACTGTAGCCTGTATATAACGTGAAAGTTTCAAAAAGCCTTCACTTTGGAGCATTGCTGGTGCAAGTCCCAGAATATTTAGATATTTATTAGTCACACGTACATCAAAACACACTGTGAAGTGTCTTTGTGTTACTGAGAATGTGCTAGGGGCAGCCCGCTTGTGTCGCCACTCTTCCAGCACCAAGATAGTATGCCCACAGCTCCTAACCCATACATCTTTGGAATATGGGAGGAAACTGGAGCACCCAGAGGAAACCCACACAGACACGGGGAGAACGTACAAACTCCTTACAGACTAACATGTGCGGGTCTGGGCTCAGAAGTGAGCAGGTGAGCAGACTCTGGAGTATTTTGACATTCAAACACTCAAAACATTTAAAAATATAAATTTAAAAAACATTTTAAAAAGTGAAAAGAAACACTCAGCTAGAAAACATTTAGAAGCCAAGTTAAATCATAAATATTTAACATAGAAATTATCTCTCTTAACTTTGCAGCCATATGCAACTTCTTAAATGAATGACTCACTGGATTTGCTCTAGATCAAGGCCAGCACCAATTCAGCAGGCAAACTTCCCTGTGTAAATGCTGGCAAATCTGTAGAAGATCATGTTTCCTCGTTTGTACAGGTGTTCCAAACTTCCACACAGCTATGGAGATAAATGCTGGCACTTCTGCACAAAACTGATAATGTTTCTGCGAAAGATTTGGGCCAACTATCCTTTCCACTGTAGCTCAACCCCTCTACGAAGCTAACCAGGATCAGAAGCACATGGAATAATCCTGAAAAAGTAACTTCATGTCAGTAACCATCAGTTTGCCATTAATTTACCAATTTTCTTGTGCCATTGCGTAAAAATATTTGCAGCTGTTAAAGACCTATACATGTTTCAAGATACCTCATAAGAGTAGTATCAAACAAGAAATTTGACATTGAACCACAAAAGGATATTAGGGCAGGTATCCAAGGCCTTGGTTTTAAGGAGCTTTTTAAAAATCAGGAACTCATTCTAAAGCTTGGGGCAGCTGAAGCTGTGGCCATCAGCAATCATGTAGTTACATTCGGGGATATTCAAGAGAGCAAAATTCGAAGAGAACAAATATCTTGGAGGTCTAATAAGCCTGATGATTACCAAGATAGGCAGGGATAAACAAGGTCAAGGAATGCTTGGACAATTTAATATCTATTGAAAGTAAAACAAGGACTCTCACCAAGACTGCATTGGAATAATCAAACTTAGAAGCAATAAAAGTAGTGGCAAGTTTTTCAGCAGGGGATAAATTGTGGCAAGGTCAAAGTCAGGTGACATGATGGAGGTGAAAATTATAGATGGAGAAGGCAGGAATGCAAAGTCTGAAACAGAATTCAAGGTTAAATATGACAACAAAGTTTGAAGAGTCTAGTTCAGTTTTACAGTTGTCAGGGAAAGGATGGAAATGATACCCAAGGAAAAAGGAGCTTGAGATGCGGAAGTGAAGATAATGGCTTCAGTCTTTCCAATATTTAACTGAGAAAGTTTCTGGTCATCCAATGCCAGATGTGTATGAACAGTCTGACAGTGTCAAGGAAGGTGGTAAAGTTAAGCTATATGTTGTTATCAACATACCTGTTAGACTGAATCCAAGTTTTCAGATGTTACCCTAGGGCATCACAGAGGAGTAGAGTGGCCAAGAATAGACAGAGTACTTGGGAAATAGTAGGCCAGAGTGCAGCCCACATATCAAGCCACTTCTATTTACTGGACTAAGTACGATGAATTAGAAGGCCACTCAGGCCTGAAAAAGATATTTTTCTATTTTTATGAAAAAGGTTGCACCTATAAAGAGCATCAATTCTGAAGTAATTATTAACAGCAGATGAGCAAACCTAAATATGTATTTTACTGCATCTTCCAATGCTAAATTAATGTCCCACTCAAATTTGATTTGAATATATGCAAAAAGAAAAATCAATTGTCCCATCCAAGTGAGCCTATTTGTACATGCTGCCACACCAACATCCTCCAGACCAAAGCAAAATAGAGAAAAAGACTAAAACCTTGTTATGAAATAGTTTAAGAGATATTCAGGAACAGCACACAGAGGTCAGGCAGGAGCTTCTTCAGGACAACACAGGTCACCGGCAAGATTTGCCAACATAGGCAGCGAGGTCAGCATGGGCGTTATGGTGACTTGGGCAGGGGTAGAAGAGAAATGGAAGGCCCTAACCTGCCTCTGCACCAAGTCAGCCAGTCAAGAGCCAACACAGTGAAATCAGAATCTTGCAATTACTACAAGTGGCAGGCGATACAACATCATTCATTCTGCCTGTTGTCTGACAAGAACCTGTGCTTGGTTCAGGATCTAATCAAGGCCAAGTCATTTGATTTGCTTTATATTCACCAATACATCAATTTATCAATGGTAGATAGCCAGCGTGTTTCCCACAGTAGGGCATCTAAAACTAGAGGGCACAGGTTTTAGGTTAGAGGGAGGAGGTTTAAAGGGGATCTTGGGGGGGGGGGGGGGGGGGGGGGAAGGGGTGTGGTGTTTAAACTTTTTCCACACAACAAGTAGTTGGTATCTGAAATGAGCTACCAGAGGGGGTGATGGAGGTAGGAACAGCAACAACACAAGAGGCACCTTGACAGGTACTTGAATAAGCAGGGCACAGAGGGATATAGAAATAATGCAGGCAAGTGGGAGTAGTATAGATAGGCATGATGATCAGCATAGAAATGGTGGGCCGAAAGGCCTGTGGCAGTGCTGTATGATTCTACAACTGTAATTGGAAATAAGATTTTGGTGGATGTTAGATCATGTGGAATCATTATCAATCTTTTCTGAAAGTTGACACATTTCAATTTAAAGTAGTATTTCTTAACAAGCATCCTCATTTAGGTCTCCTTGAAATTTATGATTTGCTGTTAAAAATCTCCAGTTGCCTCTACCTATCCCAACAGCCCAGAGTCCCAAGTATTGATATCATTCTGTAGCCCTGCTTTGGATCTTCTCTAGAGGTTACCATGTATTTCACCACATCAGCGAGTAAAATATTTGCAATGTGGTCAAACAAATATTTTGTACAAGTATTGCACTTCTACTTTTGTTTTTAAATGTATGCTGTTTAAAAAAAACTCATCTACTTCCCCAACGGCCTCAAAATAATGATCACAGTCCATAAATTTCATTAGTTACGAGTAAGATCCCTCATTTGTTCCAAAGTTTTAAACAGATAACCTTGTGTACTGTGCCTAATCAGGCATAGCCCAACTCAATTATAACATGTTAATTTATTGTCTTCCATGCATAGAAATGTCAATCTTTAATATATCCTGATCAACCTGTTTTCTTGCTGAGACTTCATTCCACAAATCTGTAAAAGATGGAGAAGTTGCAGTGCCACTTACAGTATTAAAACCATCACAACTTTAAATCAACAAATAAGCACCATCCTAATATTTCTACTTACCTAAAATAAGATTTGAATAGACCTACTTAACACAACTTCATAAAAATTATAAAGCCACAAAAAATACTTCTTACAATGAAACAAAAAGGAAAATATTTCCAAAAAAAATTCACTTATTCAATTGACAAGCACAGATTCCATGTTTGTGCTGTTAATACAAGTACCATTCTAAACAAGTGAAAACTTGTGCCACAAATTTCCCATCAGATATGCACCAAAGCTTTATCTTAAATAAGCCAATTATTTCATCATTCTTTATTTGCTTTTGGTCAATCTTATTTACAGTGCAAAGAATATCCTAGCAATACTGTGGTAAATAATTAGAGAAAAGAAATAGCCTTAATCATTATTGTTTGTAGGCAAGATACAGAAAGCAAGTGAAATTGCAACTTAAAAGAAAACAAGTTTTACTGCCTGGCATCTATAGTTGCTATGTTACACAAAGAAAACGAGTCATAACTGACTACTTTCATTGTTGTCATTTTGGATTTTGTTTATGAAGTGATCAATGTATTTAGCTGCCATTCCAGAACCATCATGTGCTCAAAGCTTTACACAAGATAATGCAATAAAAAAAAAATCACACTTTTTGGTATTCTAATAAATTTCCTCCAAATTAAGCAAAACTAAAGTCCATAAATAAAGCTTGCTCCAGAAATCAGGCCACAACTTAAAAAAGTTAGCCACAGGCTCTTCAGATATTGCACCACAGGCCTTAACAGCATGGAATTCATAGAGTCAGAGTACTACAGCACAGAGACAGGCCTTCAGCCCGTCTAGTCCATGCTGGCCTGGTTTTCTGCCTAGTCCCATCTACCTGCACCTGGACCATAGTCCTCCAGACCTCTCTCATCCATGCATCTATCCAAACTTCTCTTAAATGTTATAATTAAACCCACATCCAACATTTCCGCTGGCAGCTCATTCCACGCTCGCACCACCCTCTGAGTGAAGTAGTCCCCCCTCAGATTCCCCTTAAATATTTCACCTTTCACCCTAAACTTATGACATCTAGTTCTAATCTCACTCAACCTGAGGGGAAAAAGCCTGCATGCATTCACCCCATCTATACCCCTCATAATTTCATATACCTCTATAAGATCTCCCCTCATTCTCCTGCGCTCCAGGGAATAAAATCCTAACCTATTCCTATAACTCAGGTCCTCAAGTCCCGGCAACATCTGTGTAAATTTTCTCCGCACTCTTTCAAGCTTATTGATATCTTTCCTCTAGGTAGTTGACCTTCAACATAACATCCCAATTCCCATACTCAATGCCCTGATTTATGAAGGCCAATGTGCCAAAATCTCTCTTGATGACACTATCTTCCTTGTGATGGCACTTTCAATCTGTATTCCCGGGTCCCTTTGTTCTACAGCACAACTCAGAGCTCTACCATTCACTGTGCAAGTCTTACCCTGGTTTCTCCTCCCAAAGTGCATCACCCCACAATTGTCTGCATTAAATTCCATCTGCCATTTTTCAGCCCATTTTCCCAGCTGGTCCAGATAACTTTGCCAGCTTCGATGGCCTTCCTTGCTGTCCACTATGCCCCCAATCTTGGTGTCATCCGCAAATTTGCTGATCCAGTTTACCACATTATCTGAATCATTAATATAGATGATAAACAACAATAAGCCCAGCACCGATCCCTGTGGCACACCATTAATCACAGGCCTCCAATCAGAGAGGCAACCATCTACTACCACTTTCTGGCTTCTCTTGCTAAGCCAATATTGAATCCAATTGACTACTTCATCCTGAATGCCAAGCGACTTAACCTTCTGGACCAGCCTCCCATGTGGGACTTTGTCAAAGGCCTTGCTAAAGTCCATGTTTGACAATGTCCACCGCCTTCCCTTGATCAACCTTCCTGGTATCCTCCTCGAAAAACTCTAAGATTGGTTAGACATGACCTGCCACTCACAAAGCCACGTTGACTATCTCTAATCAGGCCCTGTCTATCCAAATACTTATACATCCTGTCCCTCAGAATACACTCCATTAATTTACCCACAGCTGACGTCAGGCTGATTGCCCTATAATTTCCCAGCTTATTCTTAGAGCCTTTCTTAAGCAATGGAAAAACATTAGCTATCCTCCAGTCCTTTGGCACCTCACCCATGGCTAAGGATATTCTAAATATCTGCCAGGGCCCGTGCAAATTCTGCACTAGCCTCCCACTGAATCATCCAGTTGTAAAGCACAGAAACAGGCCATTCAGCCCAACTCATCCCTGCTGACCATGAAGCCCAGCTACGCCAATCCCATTTGGCTGCATGGACCCCATAATTGTATACTCGTTTCCTATCCAAGTACCTGTACAAATACCTTTTAAACATTATAATTTTATCTGCCTTTACCACTTCCTCAGGCAGCTTATTTCATACAACCTCCACCTTGTGTAAAACTTACTCCTCAGATCTAATTTACATTTATCCCCGATCTTAAACCTATGCCCTCTTATGTCAGACTCCCCACCCCAAGAAAAAAAGACTATGACTATCTGGCCTATGTCCCTCATAACTTTTGTAATCATCTATAAAGGTCACCCCTCAGACTCGCATTCAAGTGAGAATAAACCCAGCCAATCCAATTTTTCCTTACAAATAAATCCCCTCATTCCAGGCAACATCCTGGTGAATCTCTTCTGCACTCTTCCTAACACTACTACACACTTTTTGTTGTCTGGCAACTAGAACAGTGCACCACAGTCCAAGTGTGGGCTGACCAATGTTAACATGGCATCAGAGCCCACTAATGGGTGATGCAACATTGGCATGACAACTCTCAGAATAGTAGAGCTAGGGCTCTAGTTTAGGATTGGGAAAAGTGGTGATCAGGGAGATTAAGCATAGAGGTGGAGAAGCACTGCAAATAAAAACAATTATACCGTAGACCAAGTGTCAACGGCTGCCCTAGGACAAGCCAAACTTGTAGAATGATTTGACCTTGCTTTGCATTCTAATGTTACTCCAAACTAAATTTGTTAGTTATACTATAGTACCTGCCCAGGATATGGACCGTCAGATCATCATTAGTGATAAAGCAGGCTTTGAGTCTCATAAAGAGAGAGGTTAGATTTCTGGAATTATTTTTAAATGTTTGAGAGCACAAAGTAATGCTTATGCCACATAAGGTAATTTGAAGCCCTTGATGCCAAATTAGGAATTGATTCTGATAGGCCAGATTCAAAACATAAATTTATCTGCTCTCTTTCTCTTCCGATGCTGCCCTATTCTGCTGAATGTTTCCACAATTTTATAATTTTCCTTCAGAACTCCACTATCTGCAATGTTCTAATTGAAAACTGTGCATTATCTTGTTTAGATGTTTACATCAAATAAAGGGGAGAGTGAATAGGAAGATGGATTTATACACCTTCTGGTCTGGGGCACAGACCCAAGGTGATTTTCCTCTCTTGCAGTCCACAAGTTGGACCAAAATTTGACTTCATTCCACTTTTGCCCTGGTCCAAGACCCAACCCCATTTAACAAAACAAAATGACAGGGTAACTACCATAAATTCTGCATCCTTAAAAAGCTGCAGAATAGCCACCCCGGCGCTCTCCCCTATTTTGTGTTTTTTGTTAAATATCAGCTTGGTGACCTTCAGAAACAACATGACCCACTTGCAAACATTTCACACCGCATTAAAGGATTGCCACCATGACGAATCATGCAGCAGGGGGGAAGCTCCAGAGAGACAGTATGACTGGCGCCGACCCGGTGCCAGCCTCCCGAACGGACAGAGGGTGCTGATGGACCCGGCCTGCAGCCCCCGACTCACCTTGTTGAGGTGGGGGTTGCGAGTGATCTCGTAGCCCCGCTTCTTGGTGTGAAGCTGGGGGCCGGGGCCTCGGCCACTGCTGCTCGCTCTGGCCCAGCTCCGGATCGCGTTGCCCGGCACCGGGAGGTGCAGCGGGCCGCTGACAGCTCTCGACAAGCTGGCAAGCCGCTTGGAGAAGGCCAATGCGCTCATGGTGCTCGCCGCGTCCGTCTACAGTGGAAGTGCCGGAGAGAAGGGTGAGAGGCGACAGTGATTGCAGGGCAGACACAACCTGTGCACAAACATCCACTTTATTGCACTTTTGTGATCCGCGGCAGCCACCGGGATTGGCAGCGCTCGGGTATTGATAACAAGCCGCGGGTCAAAGGTTCGCTTTTAATTGGCCCTGACTTTGCATTCGTTGTGAGCCGGGCTGGCGTGCACTGAAGCAACCGGTGCAACGCCTCTCTGCCCGTCACTTAGCTCCGTGGTGGCCGGCGGTCGCTCACTGGCAGATCCACCCCTCCTCCCCACCAAACTGTTGGGTAGGCCTCGGGATACTCTGCAAACTGACTGTTTTTTTGCATTCTGATTCAGATATGTGATAACTACCCCCAAGGGTTGCAGAAGAGCTTCAGGTGTAGCTAGCTTCCATTTTCATTTAAATTGATGTTCGGGGATTGCAAATAATCGAAAAAAAACTTTGACAAATCCACGATCCATTTACTTAGGCAGCAATGTTTTGACAGCATCAACACTGTGAAGCTGTAATGTAAAATGTTATGTTTATTCAAGGATAATTTATTTTACTTTAATTTGTATTATTTAAATGCATTTCTTACATATTCAGCTATCACCTGCCAATCCATCATTATATGATTAACTGACAGTATTAGGGATCAAATTCTAATCTGCAGCAGAATGTTCAAAGGTTGAATAAAGCAGTCCTGTAAGCATATTTAACTGATTCAATGGCTTTGATATTTACCCTCTTCCTGGGACAGATGTGCGAGATTCTGGGTTAAAAACATATTGAATTCGATAAAAAGTATAAAGTGCAATTTACCACCATTTTCTCAGTGGTGAGCTTGTGGTATGGGTCATGTCCGCAGAAACTCATACTTTTAAAAAAAAGATTAAAACCCAATAAATGACCTCTACTTGGCCTTGCTCCTCTCTGGCCCAAGCCTAGTGCCAGTAGCTGCACCCACCAAAGCCAGAACATTTGAGTCTCTCCCTGAAAACCTCAGGAGAATCTTCATCTGCCCAGAAGTCCATTTATTGTTCTTCCCTCAGATTCCCTGGGTCCATCTCTGGGTCCTTTCATGTTTTGGGCCATAACTTTGGCTTGATGTGCCCTCTCCAAGTGCTTTTACCCTGGACAACTTCTGCCCAAGTATCTCACTATCAGTATACTGCAGTATATTTCACCTGCTGCCATCAGCAAAGTAAACACCTGTGCAGCTCTTGCTGGCAGACAGTTTGTTGGCATTAGATCAATAAGATCAGAGAATTTAATGCATGGTCCAGAGCTGGTCCCATCATTGGTAATGGAGAATGAGGGAGCCATTCCATTTGGCATAGGCTTCACTGGTATCAGCTGGGACTAGGGTCTATAAGGTTAATAGTTGGGATTTTGGGAGGGGAAACTTAGAAAGTTAAAGAGAAAGGACAAGGTGATAATGCAGATTAACAAAATGGGTAACGAATACTAGAGTTTATCAGAAAGGGACAGAGCATGAAAACAGGAAAGTACACACCCAATTGGAGATGGAAGAGGCAAAAATGATAAAAGGGTAAATTGAAGGCTCTTTATCTGAATCCATGCAGCATTCATAACAAAATTTGGCACAATTAGAAATAAATGTGCACAATTTAATAACCATTATAGAGACATAGTTGCAAAGTGACCAAGGTTGGGAAATAAATATTCCAAGATATTTAACTTCTCAAAGAGACGGGCAAAATGGAAAAGGAGGAAAATTAGCCCTGATAATGAAGGATGGGATAATGGCAGCAGAGAGAAAAGATTTTAGCTGGAAACTCAAGAAACAAACTGGTTTGAGTGGAGCTAAGGAACTGCAAGGGTCAGAAAACATTGATTTTTGTTATGTAGAGGCATTCTGAACAGTCATGATAATGTAGTTCATGGTATAAATCCAGAAATTAGGAGACAAATGTAAAACAATACCCATGGGTGACTTGAACCTACATATAGATTTGGCAAACCTATTTAGCAGTAATAGTATGAAATATATAAGAGATGTTTTTCTAATCAATATATTGAGACTCAGTGAGGGAACAAGCTATTTTAGATATAATATTGTGTCATGAGAAAGGGTTAATTAATAATCTGAAGTTAAGGGGCTTTTATGGCAGAGTGATTTTTATATAATAACATTTTATATGGAGATCTAAAGTGATTTAGTTCACTCTGAAACCAGGGTCTTAAATCTAAACAAAGAAATCTGTCAAGTTAAGAGGCATGAGGTAAAAAAGTATAACAATAAATAAACAATAGCTAACATTGAAACAACTAATACATAGTTTACAAACAACTCATATCCCTTTAAGCCACAGAAAAGAAACAGGAAAAGTAGTCCAGCTGTGGCTATCATGAGGTTAAAAGGTAGTATTAGATCAAAGGAGAAGGTTTGTAATGTTGCCAAAGACAGCTGTAAGCCTGAGCACTGGGAAAATTTCAGAATTCAGCAAAGAGAATGTATAGAGAAAGGGAGAGTAGAATATGAGAGAAATCAAGTGAGAAACATACAAACAGACTGTAAAAGCTTCTAAAGGTATATAAAGAGGAAAAGATTAGCTAACTTTAATCTAAGTCCTTTATAGACAGGAGAAGTGATATTGGTGAAAGAGGAAATAGCAGAAGTTAAACAAATATTTTGTGCCTGTATTCATGGAAGAAGATGCAAAAATAGTGGAAAACAAGAAGTCTAGAGTGGATAAGGAGCTGAATGGAATTAGCATCAGTGGAAAAATGATATTGGATAAATTAATGAGACTGAAAGTTAATAAATTTCCAACACCCAATGACCTGCAAGGCTCTGAAAGAACACCTTTGGGGTTAGTGGATGCATTAGTTGTCATTTTCTTAAATACCATAGATCTTAGAATAGTTCCCTCAACACTAGAAGCAGCAAATGTAACCCCACTGTTTAAGAAAGAAGGGCAAGAGAAAACAAGGACCAGTCAGGCTGACATCAGCAGTCAGGAAGATGTTGGAATCCATTACGGAAGTGATAGGGCACTCAGAAAATAATAATAGGATTAGGTAGAGTCAGCATAGCTATGTGAAAGGAAAATTTTGTTTGACAAATCTGTTAGAGCTTTTTTGAGGTAATTACTAGCAGATAAGGGGCTCTACTGGATAGGATGTTGACTAGTGTTATTAGGAACAAAATTGCTAAAGAAGGCCATTGTAGTTTTATAAATAGAGAGATGCGTTATAGTACTGCTGTGCCATGAACCTGGCACAAATCCAGCAATGAATCATGCCGTGGATCAGTGTGAAGAGGACTGGTGTTGAGCAGGCTGGGGGAGCGTTTAGACGCTGGCCATTGCTGGGACTGGCAGCATTTGCTCCATGTGTTTGACAGACCATCCGGATTCTACAATCTCTCTCATCACCTCCTTTTGGATGTAATGGAAGCTGCTGCCTCCTTCTCACTTTGTTTGGCTGTACAACTTTTTTAAACACAAAGATTTCTCTGAGGTAAAAGCTCAATTGCCAGTGGTCGCCAGTCCCCGGTGACTGCCCACACAGACCGTGCTGGCCATGGTGGAGCCCTGAGTCCCTTATCTCAGCACTGAGCAATCACACCACTCACTCCAGCAGCAATATCCCAAACTATCACTGTTCGGTAACAAGTATAGGCTGTCCCTGGGGAAGGAACAGGTTCCACTTTTACAGATGTTGATTTTCTCCGTAAGTCAGAGAATACACAAAAATCACTTGATATGATAACCATACCTCCACAGTATGGCATCGAAAGCACATAATCAAAAAGATGATAAGAAGGGAGTTACAGGGAGGCAGTCACACCTAGGCTGCAGGATGCAGGTAGCTGGGTGACCGTCAGGAGAGGGAAAGGTGATAGGCAGTCAGTGCAGGGTACCCCTGTGGCCGTTTCCCTCAATAACAAGTAGACCGCTTTGGATACTGTTGGGGGTGACGACCTACCAGGTGAAAGCCACAGTGGACAGGTCTCTGGCACTGAGTCTGGCTCTGTGGTTCAGAAGGGAAGGGGGGAAAAGAGAAGTGCGGTAGTGATAGGGGATTTATTGGTTAGGGGAACAGACAGGAGATTCTGTGGACTCCGGGATGGTATGTTGCCTCCCAGGTGCCAGGCTTAGAGATTCTCAAATCGAGTCCACAGCATTCTTAAGGGTGAGGGTGAACAGCCAGAAGTCGTGGTCAACATCGGTACCAATGACATAATCAGGAAGGGTGATAAGGTCCTGCAAAGTGAGTTCAGGGAGTTAGGTGCTAAGTTAAAAGACAGGACCTCCAGGGTGGTGTTCTCAAGATTGCTACCTGTGCCATATGCTAGTGAGGCAACAAATAGGAAGATAGTGCACATGGCTAAGGAGATGGTGCAGGGGGGAAGGGCTTCAGATTTTTGGATCATTGGGCTCTGTTCCAGGGCAGGTCAGACCTGTGCAAATGGAACGGTTTGCACATGAACTGGAGGGGCTCCAATATCCTTGTGGAAAGGTTTGCTAATGCTGCTTGGGGGGGGTGGGGGTTAAACTAGAGCTGCAGGGGGGGTGGGAACCAGAGTGGCAGGGCAGCAAGTGGAGTAGCTGTGGGTAAAGCAGATGTTAAGCCCACAAGCAAAGACAGAAATCAATTGGTTGATGAGGATGGTGGGACACACGTTCTGAGGTGCATTTATTTCAATGCAAGGAGTATTGTAGGAGAGGCAGATGAACTTAGAACATGGATCGGCACATGGGATTATGATGTTGTAGCCATTAGTGAGACTTGGTTGCAGGAGGGGCAGGACTGGCAACTCAATGTTCCGGGCTTCTGATGTTTTAGACATGATAGAGAGGGAGGTATTAAAGGGGGAGGGGTGGCATTACTTATCAGGGAAAATGTCACAGCAGTCCTCAGAGAGGACATACTGGAGGGCTCATCTACTGAGGCAATATGAGTGGAACTGAGGAATAAAAACAGGATGACTACGTTAATAGGACTATATTATAGACCTCCCAATAGTCAGCGAGATTCAGAGGAACAAATTTGTAGAGAGATAGCTGACAGTTGCAAGAAATATAAGGTTGTGATAGTAGGTGATTTTAACCTTCCACATATTGACTGGGACTCCTATGCTGTAAAGGGATTGGATGGGACAGAGTTTGTCAAATATGTTCAGGAAAGTTTCCTCAATCAATATGTAGAGGTCCCAACTAGAGAGGGCGCGATACTGGATCTCCTCTTAGGGAACGAGACAGGACAGGGCAAGTGTGTGTAGGGGAACACTTTGGATCTAGTGATCATAATTCCATTAGTTTCAAGATAATCATGGAGAAGGATAGGACTGGTCCTTGGGTTGAGATTCTAAATTTTGATGGCAACAGAAGGGATCTGGCAGGTGTGGATTGGGATAGGCTGTTTTCCGGCAAAGAGATGCTTGGTAAGTGGAAGGCTTTCAAAAATTAAATATTGAGAGTACAGAATCTGTATGTTCCTATTAGAATTAGAGGCAAGGCTAACAAGTTCAGGGAACCTTGTTTATCAAGGAATATTGAAGCCCTGGTAAAGAAAAAGAAGGTGGTGCATATCAGGTATAGGCAGTTAGAATCAAATGAGGCGCTTGAGGAGTATAAGAAACGCAAGAGAACACTTAAGAAAGAAATTAGGAGAGCAAAAAGAGGACATGAGGTTGCTCTGGTAGACAAGGAGAAAGAGAATCCCAAGGGTTTCTATGGTTATATTACGAGCAAGAGGGTAGCAAGGGACAAAATTGGACCTCCTGAAGATCAGCATAGTCATCTATGCATGGAGCTGAAAGAAATGGGAGAGATCTTAAATGAATTTTTTGCAGCCTTATTTACTCTTGAGACAGACACAGAGTCTATAGAACTGAGGCAAGAGAGTAGTGAGATCATGGACAGTATCTGGATTACAGAAGAGGAGGTGCTGGCTGTCTTGAGGCGAATTAAGGTGGATAAATCCCTAGGGCCTGACAAAGTGTTCCCTCGGACCTTATGGGAGGCTAGTGCAGAAATTGTAGGGGCCCTGGCAGAGATATTTAAAACGTTCTTAGCCACGGGTGAGGTGCCGGAGGACTGGGGGATAGTTACTGCTGTTCCGTTGTTCAAGAAAGGCTCTAATAATAAGCCAGCAAATTATAGGCCAGTGACCCTGATGTCATTCGTGGGTAAATTATTGGAAAGTATTCTAAGGAACAGGGTATATAAGTATTTAGATAGACATGACCAGATTAGGGGATAGTCACCATGGCTTTGTGCGTGGTAGGCCTTGTCTAACCAATCTTATAGAGTTTTTCGAAGAGGTTACCAAGAAGGTTGATGAAAGAAAGCTGGTGGACATTGTCTACATGGACTTTAGCAAGGCCTTTGACAAAGTCCCGCATGGGAGGCTGGTCCAGAAGGTTAAGTTGCTTGGCATTCAGGATGGAGTAGTCAATTGGATTCAACATTGGCTTAGCGGGAGAAGCCCGAGAACGGTAGTAGTAGGTTGTCTCTCTGGCTGGAGGCATGTAACTAGTGGTGTGCTGCAGGGATCAGTGCTGGGCCTGTTGTTGTTTATCATCTATATTAATGATTTAACTGATAATGTGGTAAACTGGATCAGCAGATTTGTGGATGACACCAAGATTGGGGGTGTAGTGGACAGCGAGGAAGGCTATCAAAGCTTGCAAAGTGATCCAGACCAGCTGAGAAAATGGACTAAAAATGGCAGATGGAATTTAATGCAGATAAGTGTGAGGTGATGCATTTTGGGAGGACAAACCAGGGTAAGACTTACACAGTGAATGGTAGAGCTCTGAGGTGTGCGGTAGAACAAAGGGACCTGGGAATACAGATCCATAATTCCTTGAAAGTGGCATCATAGGTAGATAGGGCCATAAAGAGAGCTTCTGGCACATTGGCCTTCACAAATCAGGGCACTGAGTACAGCAGTTGGGATATTATGTTGAAGTTGTACAAGACGTTGGTGAGGCTGAATACCTACAGGAAAGATATCAATAAGCTTGAGTGTAGAGAAAATTTACAAGAATGTTGCTAGGATTTGAGGACCTGAGTTGTAGAGGAAAGTTGAATAGGTTAGGACTTTATTCCTTAGAGCACAGGAGAATGAGGGGAGATCTTATAGAGGTATACAAAATTATGAGGGGTATTGATATCGGTTTATTATTGTCACTTGTACTGAGGTACAGTGAAAAACTTGTCTTGCATACCGATCGTACAGGTCAATTCATTACAGTGCATTGAGATAGTACAGAGTACATTGACATAGTTCAGGGTAAAACCAGTAACAGAATACAGAGTAAAGTGTCACAGCTACAGGGAAGTGCATTGCAGGTAGACAATAAGGTGCAAGGTCAAACAAGGTAGATTGTGAGGTCAAGAGTCCATCTCATCGTATAAGGGAACTGTTCAATAGTCTTATCACGGTGGGATAGAAGCTGTCCTTGAGCCTGGTGGTACATGCCCTCAGGCTCCTGCCTGATGGGAGAGGAGACAAGAGAGAATGACCTGGGTGGCTGGGGTCTTTGATTATGCTGGCTGCTTCACCAAGGCAGCGAGAGGTATAGACAGTGTCCATGGAGGAGAGGCTGGTTTACATAGGGTGAATGCATGCAGGCTATTTCCCCTCAGGTTGGGTGAGACTAGAACTAGAGGTCATAGATTCAGGGTGAAAGGTGAAATATTTAAGGGGAATCTGAGGGGAAACTTCTTCACTCAGAGGGTGATGCGAGTGTGGAGTCAGCTGCCAGTGGAAGTGGTAGATGCAGGTTCAATTGTAACATTTAAGAGAAGTTTGGATCGGTACATGGATGGGAGGGGTTTGGAGGGATATGGTCCGGTGCAGGTAGATGAGATGAGGCAGAAGATCAGGTCGGGGCGGGCTGAAGGGCATGTTTCTTTGCTGTAGTGCTCTATGACTCTATAACTCTAAAGAACAATTAGTAAAACTGGAGAAAGAGAGGAAACTAGTTTTGCCGTTCATAGGAACAAACGTATGTATGTACGTTGGACTTCTGAATTTAATAATATTATGCAAGCTTGTTTGTATATATGGGTGTCCATAAATTGGGCATTTGTAACCCGTGGATGACCTCTATAGAATTTTTAGACAAACCTCCTGTACCGAAACAAAGTATAATCAACTAACACAATGACTGATGCAACACTGTATAATGTGCATCATAGTCCTTCAAGGTATATTCACACATAATCTGCTGCAGTATGGAATTATCCTGCCACTTCACTAACATATTTAAAACACGACCCAGCATTAACAGATACAGTTGTGAACTTGTTTTAAATTTAACAGTTGCCTTATGGGTTTTTTATATAGGATATTTTCCCTCTGAACCTGCACAGCTATTCAATAACTTCACAGATTATCTGAGGCCAAAATCCATTTGCTCACAGTTTCTGCACTTCTGTTAAACCAAAATTTTCAACCTCAGATTTAAAAAGAACAATTGATATTGTTTGAATTGCTGTTTGTGGGAGTGAATTACAAATATCTATCACCCTTTGCATGTGGAAATGTTTCATAACCTCTGGCTTTGTGCAGTCTTTGCTTATAATTTAATTCTTGGAGTCCAGGTATCATTTTGTTAAATCTGTGCTGCACATTCTCTAAGATCGATATAATCCTTCTTTAAGAACTGCTGGGTGTCTGACTAGGATCTTGCATTGCTGTAGGATAATTTCTTTTCTGTGATAGTCAAGCCCTCTAGATATAAAGGCCACACCCCATTTTCCTTGATTATTTTCTGCACCTGCTCATGACATTTAATGGTCCATATGCATCAACCCTAAGTCTCTTTGGTAGTTATATTTACCTTTTTTGGACCTCATATTTGTCTATATTGAAATGCATTTGCCAGAGTTTTGTCTGATTTGCTTAAACTATTAATCTTTGCAATTTAATGTCTTCATCTATACTGGTTACAATGCTGGCTCTCATTGTGTCAACAGCAAATTTAGATGATGAAAAATAAATCAATTTGTCCAAGTTATTTACAAAAGGATGACTAGTTGTGGTCCAAATATGGAGTCTGTGAGATATATTATGCCAGTTTGAATAGTTGTCCATTATCCCAACTTTGTGTGTCTTGATTCTCAGCCAATTTCCTAGCCAGTCAATAATTTGCCTTCAACTTTATGAGCTTCAGCTGTAACTAACAGTTTGTTTTTTCAAGTCCTTTCTGGATGATACGAATAGCATTCAAAGAGTTTCCCATATCCACTTCTTTGGTCACCTGCTGAAAAAAATCCAGTCACATTTGTCAGGCTTGACCTACCTCTTAGTAATTCATGCTGGCTCTGTCTGATCAACTGAATATATTCAAGGTAATTGGTCACTGCATCATAATTATAGACTTTAGTTATCCCCCAACAACACATGCATGGCTAACATTGAACTATCTTGGGGTTCAGAAAACTGGGAAGTAAAAGGCAGAAGGGAGCTGCCCACTCAAGATACTTTGTGCTTCTTGTAATGCCATTTGTGATTTTATAGAAGCTGTCATGTTTCACATAAACACTCAAGGAAGCCTTAAGCATTTTATCTGCAAACTGTGGCTTCCCTCTGTCCCCATTGCTACAGTCATGGCCTACTTACCAACCCCTACTTCAGCTGCAATCTCTGGCCTGCTTTCCTCTCAACTGAAGGGTTATTAGATTCACTGTTGGATAACACAATATTTACCTATTTAACCACTCTTTTAAGAAACCATTTTTTGTCCTTGTGCGCTCACTTTTATATATCTATGACATTATTTTGCTTCCCATTAGAAATTTGAGCACGTAATTATTTCAATTGAACACTTGAAAATTGTGGGTTGTAAATGCCTAAATTTCTGATATGTGGTCTGGGAAGGCAAGGCACACTGCCAAGAGTTCAAAGTTGGAAAATTTACTTGGAAGTCTACAGCCTTGAAATATTTCATAAGCTCTGGTCTACTCGGGAGGTCCTCTGATCCAGAGGTTGTTTGCTATTGCTTAATTTGTTCTCTTAACTTTTTTAATTCTTTCAGAACCCCTGCCAATCCATTTAGAGGTTTGACCAACACTTTGCTAACTCATTCAGTGCCTTTTTTTTCACCCATTTGGAAAGGAAAAGAGTCCATCGCATAGTTTTTTCTTTACAATGATGTATATGCCAAATAAAATGGAACTTACCTTTCTTATTTCCCAAAGCATTAATTTGCAACATTTCAGCTAATATATTCCAACAAATGCATCTAATATCTTCTAAAGTTCAGGAGATATATTACCTTACTGTTCAGGGGCCACATTATTATTATTGCCTCTCAAGGTTGTAATTTCATTTGATGTTTGGTTTTGTTTTTGTTTATTGAAAAGTGCTGATGGATAAAAGATTTACATAACTTCAAAAGTCATACAAGGTGTTATTTTTAACCAATGAAGAGTTTTTGAAACAGTTTCTGTTATATAAGAATTGGAACAGCAAATTTGTGCAAAGCATGTTGGTTGCACAATGTGATAATGACTTGACAATTGTTTCTTAAAAATGTTGATTGAGGGATAATTATTGGGCAGGAGACTGGGAGAATTTCACTGCTCACCTTCTTAAAAATGCTACACAGTATAAAGGCCTAAAGCATCATCAAACTCAAGGCTCTTGAAAACAGAGATAGAAAAGTAACAATGTGGTTAACTAAAGACAATAATCATACAAAGTTAGCCAAGTTGTGTCAAGATGGTTGAACTACAACTGACCACAGGAGTATACAGACATGAAATAAAGCATTCAAAAGGAAGATGGAATTGTTTAACTCTATCATTATCAATCCTAAAGGACAAAGTTGTATATTAGCAGTCGTATCGCAAAAAGATACTTTTATTGTTCAAACCCGATAGTCTTATCAGCAAAGTACTAATTTCAAACCATAAACATAACCTTGCTAAATTATGTAGTTACCTTGGACATTGAACATAATTTTGTTAACTGTAATCAGAGAAAATATGCTAATATTAAGATTCTGTAATACATAAATTACATTTTCCTGTAATGATTTGTGTAATTTATTTTTAAGTTGATGTTAACCATGTAAATAAGGATGCATTAATAAATACCATTGTTTTCAGTATCTGACTGTCCTCAGCTCAGGCAATTGGAACATCATCATTTCAGATCAGTAATATAGTTATTAATTTTGAAGCCAGTTTATGCCATTGCATTGATTAAAGTAATGTGATTTGACCTGAGCTACATTTCAGATGTGAGCTGCATCTAATAACCCTAGATGTATATTTATAAATAGCAATTTTGATATGACATTAAAAAAATAAGTATTCACTGAATGTTCTTTACTTGAAAAGGATTAGATAACTGCAAACTTATTACTCCCATAATCATTAAGTAGATTATGTACCTACTTTATATCAACGCAAAGGAATTTAGCGTAAGCAGGTAAAAAGACTGTCTGTAGAGTATTCACTATATGTTAAATATGGTACTTATCAAGGAGACTATGTCAAACCAGTTTGAGTCTCCATTCTGGACTGACTGAACAAAATGATTCATAAAGTTGAATACAATCAACACCTCTGTATTCACAGAGTTGTGCAAACAGATGACAATGTCTGCAGTAAGTGGCAGATTCCCTTTTCACCTTATTGATTAAGTACATTTGTCACTTCTCATTCATATCCTCATATGCCCTGCTTGTATTTTACTGGGGGCCAAAGGGTTTTAATTTCTGGTGAGATTCAATCTCCTTACATTACTTTTCCTCCATCCCGAGTTGTCTCTCTTCCTCCATGATATTGTCATAGGAACAGTGGCACAGCTAATAGAACTGCAGCCTCACAGCACCAGAGACCACGTTCAGTCCTGACCTCGGGTGCTGCTGGTGTGGAGTTTGTTATGTTCTCCCTGAGTCTACATGGGTTTCCTCCGTGTGACTGGTTTCTTCCCACGTCCCTACACTGTGTGGGTTGGTAAGTTAATTCGTCACTGTAAATTGCCCATAGTATGTAGTGAGTGAGAGAATCTGGGGAAAGTTGAAGGGAAAGTGGAGAGTGTAAAATGGATGGCTGATGGTTGGTGAGGACTCAATGGGTGAAGAGCCTGCTTCCATGCCGTATCTCTCTTATACTCTATGAGAAAGTAAAACCACAGGGAATACTACATCGACTCAAGAACCTTCATTATTTAACCACTTAATACACCTTGGCCTTCGAGACATCTCACTCTCTCCTACTTCACTTGACCTGAAACACCAACACTGTTTCTCTTTCTAAAGATGCTGACTGTTTCCAGCATTTTCTGTTTTTAATTCAGATTACCAGCATCTACAGATTTTTGATTAGCACAAACTTAACTCAATGTGTATAAAACAAGGATTTTATTATTAATAAGCCATTGGCTGTATTATAATGTACAAGTTCACTCGTTGTCCTTGATGGAGCATCATGTGGTCGAGCTGCAGCAAGTAGTACCTGGATAACATGGATCACTCAGGAGCCACCTTTCAGCAAAGATCAGATTGCAGAAATTCACTCTTGCCTTCAGTATGGCAGCACAGCCTCTGGTCATCTGAAGAAAAGGAGCTTTGAAGATCAACACCCCAAACCCGAAACAAGACTCAGTCCAATGGGCAACAGTGGCAGGAATTTAACTGCATCAAAGAGAGTGAAGCTTCAAAGTCCAAATTTATTGTTTTTCCTCTTAAGCTAAGGGACAAAGAACAGATACTTCATCCTGGGCCAGTCTGTGCAAGCTTGCCCCGTATCTGCGTGGGTTTCCTCTGGGTGCTCTGGTTTCCTCCCACGTTCCAAAAACGTATGGGTCAGTTAACATGCGCGGACTCATTGGGCCGGAAGGGCCTGTTACTGTGCTGTATAAATAAAGTTTTAAAAGATATATATATGTTAATAAAAAGCAAAAATTGCAAATATAGGAAATCATAAGGAAAGACAAAAAATATTGGAAACACTCAGCAGATGAGTCAACATGTGTGGGGTGAATGGAGAACAAAATTATAGTTTAATGCATCATGACAAAAATTAAATGTTCATGGAAGATTCTACTGCCTACTGACAAGTTTATGAAACTTGAATGATAGAAGTGACAAAGTAAAAATCAAAACCAATGTAGAATAGTTAAAGCTTCAGAACACAGATATATCAATGTTTTAAAATAATTTGTGGAAAATGTAATGTATTCCTGATTTTAAAAAAGGACAGCAATCACATATTAAATTGATCAATCCTTTGACAAAATTTATGGATAAAATAACCTGAATAACTTGAAATAAAGGCTCATTCCTTTTCATGGTTCTCGTATTTGATGTTCACCTCAATAATATTAACAAGTTAATAAATGTAGCGTAGGGCGACATTCACTGGTTATATACCTGATGGCCCAATTTTATGCTCCCAATAAAATCTGTGCTGGGAATTAAACTAACTGATCACAATTTTGTCTTTGAGAAGCAGCCATACAATTTTGGCCCAGTGTCAGCAGACTGCCTGATAGGCCAAGTAAAATATCAGAAATAAAAACAGAAAATGATGGAAAATCTCATAGGATCAGCTGGCATCTGTGGAGAGTGAAGCAGAGTTCACATTTCAGGTTGATGAACTGAAATTCAGTTAACTGAATGTCAGTTTTCAAAAACTTAAGAAAGTTCAGCCATTTAAAAGGAAATAAATTATCAGGACATATTGTGTCAATGTTTTGATGTGTATAGTTGATTTTGTAAATCAGATAGTAAAGAGGGCCTGGGGAAACAAATACATGGGGAAACAAATACCGGGTAGAAGTTAAAGTGACACAGTATGAAATCCCTGCCTGATAGCTGGTAAACCTGACATGTTAGGGATGAGAAGATTTTCCAGTCTGGGGATTCCAGGTTGTATTCCCAAGAGAGAAAGGCAATTCATTTGCTAGGAGGTGGCAGCCATGCTCAATGGTCTGTAGAATGCATGGGGGTTTGCCATCTGTGAAATAAATGCTCTGTCAAGCTAAAGCTATTCAGAGAGAGTGATGAATGCACTGCCCCTTGAAACAAGGTCTCACTGGTTTGAAGTACTATTAAAAACAACTTAATGATTGACTTAGTGTAGGTTACCATTCTGATTGGAAATATTTGGTAGTTTTAAGTTTAGTGGGGTATTTGACTTCATATCCATGTTTCTGTGGTACGTGTCAACAGTTTAGTCTCCAGGAGGTTATATAGCTGTATCCTAATATCCTCCATGACACAGGTACTGAAGACAGGATTTTTCTGAGATGGCAGTGAAACATAATCTGGGCCAATAGTGCGGATTATTGCATACTGATAGTGCTTACCTGACATTGTTCTGCTTTCATATGTTTAACAGTCTTACATGCCTAAATTGTGAAACTTTTGTAGCCAGGAGTTTTAATCAGTACAACTTTAAATGTGAAAGGATCAAGCAATGCTGCAGAACAATTGTGGGGAAATACCAGTGTAAAAATATCTCCCCCAACAATCACAGAAATTAATGTATTTAGCAAAATACAACAAAATATTGATAGATTAATTACATTCCTGATTTCTATTAACAACATGGCCATTAAGTGCATCAAAGAAATGAAACTCAAGGTGCAATTAGTTTTGCATGAATTTACTGATGAGATTAGATTTGAATTGTCCATTAGTGCTGCAAATAGAGCATATGTGTCCCCTTCCCAAACCATGCCACCACTACCAGTGAACGGGCAAAGGTTGTGGTTTGTGTGTAAATGTAGCTCTGATGCCATTCTATTCCAGTTAATGCAAAGATGAGAGGGCTGTCCTGTGAGTGGATTAGATCAGTAAGTTTTGAGTGTTAGAAGAAATAAAAGAGAAGTCATTGAAATGTGTAAATATTTCTGAATGTTTTCCAGGATAAGTGTTGAGAAGCTACTTCCTGCCGTGATAGGGTCTGAAACTAGGGTCTCAGAATAAGGAATCAGTTACTTAAGATAGATATGAAAATTGTGAATCTTTAAAATTCTCTGTCCCAAAAAAACTGTGAGTAAAAGGTTGGTGAGTATATTCAAGGTTGTCTTTGATAGATTTTTGGGTACCAAGGAAACCAAAGACATTTGGAGTAAAGTTTAAAAAAGATCAGAATCAGGTTTATTACCACTGACTTATATGTCGTGAAGTATGTTGTTTTGTGGCAGCAGTACAGTGCACAGACATAAAATTACTATAAGTAACAGAATAAATAAATAGTGCAAAAAATAGGACATTGTGGAAATTCAACCATGATCTGACTGATTGCTGAAATGGCTTACTAGGTCAATAAAGATAATATATTCTGAAAATATTGTCAAAATACTGCTTCCAACTCCACCTCTCCCCCCTCCGAACCTGGCTCCTTCTGCCCATCATGCCTTACCCCTCCTTGGTCCACCTCTCATCTACCAATCATTGTCTCATCCCTCCCTCTCTCTTCTTTACATTGGGTATCTGCCCTCTCCACTCTCAGACCTGATGCAGGGTCTCGACCTGAAACATCGACAGTTCCTTTTCCCCCCACAGATACTGCTCGGCCTGCTAAGTTTCTCCAGCAGTTTGTTTATTGCTCCAGGTTCTAGTATCTGCAGCATCTTGTTTCTCCAAGAACTTATATTCATCTCCCAATGCACAGAATATATCCCTAGAAATACTAACCATGGGTGAGTATTTACTCTATAGTTTCCTTGAATAAAAACGGTAAAATTTTATATAAAACAAGTAAAACTCTTGTGCTGCTTAGCAGTAGAGCCATGTTAAAAGAAGATGCTGTTGAAGTGACCAGGATAATTGATGCTTCCCAAAATATTAATGGTAGAATCTTAGACGGTAGTGCTACTAAACTCAAACAGAGCTAACTTGCTTTCTCTCTTCTTGCAAACGGTCATTACCTGTCACTTAAATGACACAAATATTATTAGTACAAACCTTGATATGGGCAAATGGACAAATGAAATGGAGGGACTGTGAATGGAGCAGATGTTGTCAGCGACCATCACTACAGGAGTACTTCAGAGAGGGATGCTTAGCTCAACTATCTTATCATGGAAGGTCAGTGATGATACATGAGAAGATAGTTGAGCTAAGCATCCCTCTCTGAAGTACTCCTGTAGTGATGGTCGCTGACAACATCTGCCTTATTTTAAAGGTAGTTACCTCTCACTCTGATGCAAAACCCTGATAATTTCAGGATCCAAGTCCACTCTGGTCGAATAGGAACTGAAGAAGAGTTAACAAGGTGAGCATTAACCCTGTAGAGAGCAAGTCTGGGGAAAATAAGGACATGGCAGATGAATTTAACACGTATTCTGCATCAATACTCACATAGAGGATGTAAGTAACATTTCAGAAATAGCTGCACAGGCACGATTGGAAGGAAGGGAGGAACACAGGAAAATTAAGTCTCTGGGGAAGTGATTACAATGACTGAGCAAATTGTTGAAGTTGCAGGCTGACAGATGCCTGTATCATGATGGACTTCATCCTAACAACTTAAAAGTGTTGAGATAGCTAATGCATTGAATTTAATTTTCCAAACCTCACTTAATTTCGGCAAAGTTCCACTTGTTTAAAAAAAAGTGAACATAAATTCTTTATTGAAAAGGGAGGAACACAGGAAACAGGAAAGTACAATCCAGTTAACTTAACATCTGTCATAGAGAAAATGCTAGAAGCTTTTATTAAAAGTATTACAGCAAGGCACCAATTTCTTGGAGTTCTTTGAAGAAGCAACATATGTTATGAATAAAGGGGAACTGGTGGATGTGCCATCCTCGGATTATAAGTGGGGAAAATGTGAAACTGTCCATTTTGGTAGGAAAAATAAAAAAGCATGTTATCCAAATCCTGAGAGACTGTAGAGCTCTGAGGTGCAGAGCAATCAGTGTGTCCTGATGGATGATTCACAAATGGATTTATTATAGGTACAACATTGAATTAGGAAGGTTAACAGAATGTAATAGCTTAATGCCAGGAGAACTGAATACAAAAGTTTTCAAAGTAGTCATAGTCAAGTTTATTGTCATATGCACAAGTACTTGTACGTACAGGTGCAATGAAAAACTTGCTTGCAGCAGCATCACAGGCACATGGCATCATATAAGCAGCATTCACAAGAAAATCGTAAATTTAACATAAATTATAGACAATTTTTACAAGAAAATGCATTTAGAACAAAAAAAAAGTCCATTTTAGTGCAAAATGGTCATAGTGTTGCTAAACTGCAGTAATTAGGGTTTTGCCGGTTGGTTCAGGAACTGAATGGTTGAAGGGAAGTAGCTGATCTTGAACCTGGTGATGTGGGACTTCAGGCTTCTGTACCTCCTGCCCGATGGTAGCTGCGAAAAGATGGCATGGCCCAGATGCTGGGGATCTTTGATGATAGATATTGCCTTCTTGAGGCAGTGCCTCCTGTAGATACTACCGGTGGTGGGGAGGGATGTGCCCGTGATGTATTGGGCAGAGTTCACTACTCTCTGCAACTTCTTACATTCCTGCACATTCGAACTGCTGTATCAGACCATGATGTAACCAGTCAGGATACTTTCAAGAGTACATCTGTAGAAGTTTGCTAGAGTGTTCGGTGACAAGCCAAACCTTCTTAACCTCCTAAGAAAGTAAAGACACTGGCGCATTTTCCTTGTGATTGCATCTATGTGGTGGTCATCCGATATGTTAACGCCCAGAAATTTAAAGCTGC